>NC_135311.1:4157333-4457333 GCF_048772815.1 Callospermophilus lateralis
GATGGCTCGGGGTATTCGAGAGTGTGAAGGGAGGCATATCTATATAGTAAATGTGTTATATGAATGTTTTCTCTAACAATTAAGGACAAAAAGTATCACAAAATAATAGGAAAGCCATTAATCATTTCATATGGTTAAGGGGAAAGGCTTCATGAATTAATTCTTGAATGATTATGAACAGATCTTTGGGTGGCTGTATCATCAGCTAGAACCAGTTCAAGCAGTAAAGGATGGATCATTCATCAGTTCAGGTCCCATGGAAACAGTAAGGATTGGTCACAGAGTGATGTAGCATCAGAAAACTGGAAAAAAGAATTCCAAAGTGAGCTAGGAAAGAGACATTATAGTGATTTCTGACTGAAGGCTTTACCAATATTATGTTCAGACAGGATCTAGCATAGGTCAGTAATTACAGGAGAATGTGGAACATCAAGAGAGGTTGGAACTTAAAATATGCCCCTACTCTCCTTTCTCACCTTTCCCCTTTATCTATAGGTATATTACAGATAGATAGAGGACAGGCAGATAAATAAGAATATATTCAGGGCTGGGGGGTGTGGTAGAGTGCTTAGTGGTAGAGCGCTCGCCTAGCATGTCTGAGGCCCTGGGTTTGATCCTCAGCACCACATAAAAATGAAATATATTGTGTGTCCACCCACAACTAAAAAAATAAATATATATAAAAGAGAATATATTCTGAAGGGAAAATATATTTCTGCAGGTGACTAAGGGAAATTCAGATTAAGATATGTCACGGTGTTCAGGGATCATTCATTCATTCAATAAACATTTGTTGCCAACTGATTACTTATCAGTCACTGTGCTTGTCACAGGCCTGTAAATAAAGAAGGTATGCTCCCTGTCCTCAAAGAATTCATAATCTGATGAGGAAAGTGGCCATGTAAACAATGTGATATATGTTATAACGAAGGTATCTGTAAATTAATTTAAGACAGATGAGGAAACAACTCATTCTCTTTTAAAGTGGTCAAGAAGAGGTGATATTTGAGCTGAGCTTTAAGGAATGTATTTATTGGATTGTGTAGGGGAGGGAGATGGACCTTAAAGACCGTATAGAAAGTCCTCAAAATCAATGACAAGTGATGTGGATATTATCTTATTTATAGGGATAGCAACTGAAGTTTTTTTCAAGTGGAAAAATAACAGAATCAGATTTATATTCAGTAATAATAACTGATAGGACTATGGTGATGGATTGAGTTGGATATAGACAATTGAAATAAAAGAGAAGAGATATTGAATTCTCAGACTAAGGCATCAGTAGTGGTACTGATAGGAAGAGACATTTCTACAAGCCGACCTTGGTGATGCACTAGATGTGGGGAATGATGGATGGTGAAGAACAAGAGGCAGTAGGTGAGAACTCTGTCAAGCCACTGTGTTGTGCAGATTAGAGAGGGTCAACTCAGTAAAATTGGGTCTGACAGGTGGACAAAATTTAGTAATGGAAAAACCACAAACAGGAGGTTTAGATGGGCAGGCACTGGGAACATTGGTGAGTATCAGGAATTTAGGGCTCATTTCTTAGGCCAGGATTTTAACAAGAGAGACTGAAGAACAAAGAATCACTGAAGGACAAGGAGCCAGGCAGAGGACTTGTTATCATTTGAGAGGGATCAAAGCCAGATTAGCAGCATAGGTGATTTGATGCTTATTCATGAGTTTTAGGTAAACATCTTTAAATTCCTTTTACTGTAGGTCAGTTATTTGTTACAAATGATAGGGACCCTCACTAAAATTCTAGTACCTGTAGGCCTCTTTATCTATCTATTCAGTTCTTACTCTTTTTTTAAATCAACTTGGATTTTATTTCCCCCTTGTAAATCTTGTGGTTGGTTATTCTTTCATCACTACTTACCACCTACACCTTGTAGATTGGGCAGATGTTTGATTGATAATCTCCATGATTATTGGTGTAGCCCAGAACCAAACTTTGACTATACCACACCCCTATTACACAGATGTAGTCAGGGGAGGGCCCAGAATAGTGTATGTGGCTTAGTTGTGGGGCCAGAAGGGTTACGCAGTCTAATAGTCTGGGAACTAGATGAGTTTAGAAGGTGAACATCATGACCACTCTGAGGTTATATTGACATGCTAGTTATAATTACAGCAAGAAGTTAAAAAAACAATCGAGGACCTTAAACCACTATATGTCCACAGAATCACTGAGTGAAGGCTCCAAAGTCCTTGAAGTGTGACTTTTGAGATGAATGATGCTCTTTTTGTTAACTCATAGATTCTCACATTAATGGTGATCTTGTTGAGATATAGGCAGACTCAGTTTGTTAACATTTCTACTTGTTTACCAGTGTCCCCTAAAGTATGATTTTCCCAGTTTCTTCAAGCATTTGTTTCAAATGCTGACAGCACAGTTTCATATCTTTTCACATCCAGACGACTTGGAAGAAAGGGCTAAATTAAATAGCTTTTTTGATGGCACTCACAGTATGTTTATCAAACCCAACATTTTAGTCTGGAGCCCAGGGTTTAGTCTTTGGCTCTTTTCAGGATGACTTCTCCGCTCTTCTGTGGGTGGCATTACTTGAGAGGTTAAGGGTGTTCAGTTGTTGTTCTCAAATTTCGTTTAATCATTTTGATCCATATTTCCCAGAATCTACCTCTTTATCTCATTCTAACATTTTTCTAATCAGGCCATCAGTTAGTTAACCCTGCAGAGTATACTGTGACAATATTTCATTTACTTGTGCTTAAAGTAATTACTAGAAAGCTCTTTACATTTTTATCCACAGTATGGACTTAGTTATCCTCAAGTGATCATTTTTAAAAAAATTTTTTCATGAAATTCCTAATTATAAGAACTTTTGAGATGAGGTGCATAAATGGTTGAAGTCATGTAACACTATGCTCATAATATTGGTACCCTAATTAGTGCCAAGTGGTAACAGCAGTTTCACAAACTTCTCAGACTTGCCTTTGATTACTGGCTCCTCCAGTTACCAGCTCTATGACTTTGAGTAAATTTCTTAATCTCTCTTGGTCTGTTTCCTCATCTTTGAAGTGAGTACAATAGTACCTACTTTGCATGATTCTTGAGGGTATTAAATGAATTATATGTCAATGATCTGTCACTTTGCCTGGCATTGTAGCAGATGTTCAATAAAATGACAATTATTAGTATTACATAACTATGAACTCTTACAGAACTGATATACCCAACGTGAGGCACTCGTATTTTAATCAGTTTTTTTCATGTCCATGTGGTCCATCGAAAAGGAAGAGCAAGAAATGTACATCTCTTTCAAAAACTTTTTCTTCAAGACTTAATTGCCTTTCCACCAGATTATGGACGTTTTTGAAGGTCCTTCAAGGTGTAGTGTGATCTGTTGAATGCCTTGCTAACTCTAGAATATCTGGGAGAAGGTTTTCATCTGTTTTAGGAAAAGAGTAGGGAAGTAGGAAACGATGAATATAAATACTACTCAAGTTGATGGAAATTGCTCTAGGTACATTTATTTATTTCTTGCCTCCACTGTATACATTTCACTTTATTCTGGCAACGGTCCCTGATTTTCACTTAGGAATCCCCAATTGCACATTCTTACTCTGTGATTGGTTTGGTGTGTGGGATCTCCCTTTGACCCTAAAGATGAAGAATGTTGCTTGGATATTAGTGGGCAGGGGTGGGTGAAATGTCTAAAGCAGAGCGAATCTCAGGACTCTTGTGGGAATCACCAGTAAAGAGATTCTTCCCCTGGATCTCTGAGAGATGTTTCATGGGCATCAGCAAAGAAGTAGAATTGCTAGATGGTACACTTGATTTGACTTGATATTTGAACATGTAGGCAGAGTCTGTTGCAGCCATCTCACAACTATATGTCAACAGCCTATCTGAATATGAAGTCAACAGAGAGGAAAGCAGAGGTGAGGGACTGAGAAACTCACCTGAACTTGATGATATCCTTTGAGTTTCAAATTGAACACTGTCTGGTAAATCAACTCTAACGCTTTTCAATTTCATGAACCAATAAGTTCCCCTTTTCAGGTAATAAAGTTTGAATTTTTCTGTTACATCAGGTGGAAGTAGAGCTAACATAAAGTTGCTATTTACTTTTCCTGCACTCTCCAAAGTATAAAAAAACATAGCAAGGTCACCTGGGGCATGTTAAAAAAAGAGTGGTAACAGAGAAAGGGGAGAAAGAGGACTAACAAGCCCTTTTCTCTGTTCTTTCATATTTCTTCTTTCCCTCCAAATCAAAGGCTGAACCCAAACCAGTCACATTATGTATTTTTAAGGATAAATTCCTTTGGAGGCAAGGCCAGGGTTCTCTCTGAGGAAAATAGGGGTCTGACCCTAGAAACTTCTGTGTAAAGTTGAGTGTGTGCTTGTTGGCCCAGCCCTGTGCAGCATTGCAAAGTATCTGGCAATCTGAGCACCATTCTCCTTTAAAAATTGATTAAATATTTCCTTGCCTTTCTTCTCTTTATCTTCTAAAGTCAGAGATCCAGAACCCATGTTTTCTTAGGTCTCTGCTCTTTTATTTCCTCCTATTCCTTCACCAAAGATGTTTTCCCCTACTCACAATTTTGAAAGCCTGAAAAATTAACCCTTTCTAGGCTTGGGCCCCATTTTTTGCTGACTTGAGACCATCAGCTATACACACACACACACATAAATATAATACATATATATTGAATATATGTTTTAGTTCTAGGTGTAGAGATTTGAGTTATATACCTTACTTCATGGTACTTTATAATGGTCTATGTAGATTCTTCTTTGGAATAGTTGATTAATAAACTTCTTTTCTTCATTCTTTATTCCATCCTTCTGCTCCTCCCCCACTAGACAATGCTTCTAACAAGTTTATTGTATATCTCTTAATTTATATGAGTTGATGTAAAATATACATTATTATTTTTATTTTAACATAGTTTGACTTTTACTAAGTGCAATATATGGTAGATCTCATTCTTTTTCATACTTTTTTTCACTCAACATCCATGTTGCTCTGTGTATATCTGGTCCACTGCTTATTTCTGTGCCATTGTTGTGCGTAAACTCAGTGTATCTATGCACTTCCCTGGTAATAGAGTGTTTCCAATTCCTCAGCACTAAAACAGTGTTCTGATGAACATACTCTCTGTCTCTCTCACTCTCACTCACATATTTATTTATCTATTATGGATCTCTGAGAGATGTTTCATGGGTATAAACAAAGAAGTAGAATTGGTAGATGGTATACTTGATTTGACTAAATACTGTTAGATTGCTTTCCAGAATAGATTTACTCTCCTACTAGAAATGCATGAGGTTTCCATAAACCCACATCCTTGTCAACTCGTACAATTATCCAGTTTCCTAATATTTTCCAGCCAATATCACTGGTATTTCAGTTTTTATTTACCTAATTAGTGAGTTTGAGCCTCTCTATGTACATTCCTAAACCATTTTGATTACCTGTTTTGTAAATTGCCGGTTTAAATACTTTGTCCATTTTTCTCTTTTCTTTCTTTCTTTCTTTTTTTTTTTTTTTTTTTTTTTTGCTTAAAAGGTGTTCCTTGTACATCTAGATACTAATTAATTAGTATATTATTGGTTTTAGACATTGCAAATAATTTCTTCCAATTTGTCATCTGCCTGTAACTTTGTTCATTTCACTGAACAGAAATATTTAATTATGATATAATAAATGTCACATCTATTTTTGTACTATGTATACATGTGAAGTTCTGTCTACAATATTCTTTCCTGCCCTGAGATTACTATTTTCCTATATCTTCTCCTTTTTACTTTGTTGTTGTAAGTTTCACATTTAGATCTTTATTCAGTTTGGAGTCTACCTTTGCATGTGGTTTTAGGTAAAGATCCACTTTTTTAAAAAAAAAACTATGGTTTTAGCTATGTTTGGAACTCTATTAACATTTATCCTTTTTCCATTAATATGTGGTACCCACTTTTGACTGCATATTAAATTTCCGTATAGTTATATAGATAAACATATAAACATGGCTATATTTTTAAGCTGTTATAGTTCACTGATCTTTTTGTTGTTTTTGTAATGTCATATGGTTTCTGTGAAGTATATTTTAATACATGATAGGGAAAGTTTTCCCACTTTGCCCTTTTCTTGAAATGTTGACTTACCTATTTATAGAATTTTATTTTTGCATAAAACTGTAAATTAAGGTTATCACTTTTCTCAAAGAAGTAAACAAAAATATTTTAAGATATCTGTGATTTTGTTGAATTCGTAAATTAATATGAACTGGTATTTTTATTATATTTAGTCATCCCCCCAAAAGATAGAATGTCTATTTATTCATATGTCCTTTATTAGATTTTAAATTTTTCTCCATGAAGATATATAAATTATCAGCGATTTCTAGTTACCTTATAGTTTTTGTTGCTATTTTGAATGGTATCTTGTTTTTTAATAACTTTGTGATTATTATTGGTAAGAGAAGTGTTTTAAATTTTTACACTTGACTGCATCTTATAAACTTGCTGAATGTTATTATGAGTTCCAATAATTTGCTGATTTTGTTATTTTTTTCCAGCTGTAAGGTCATATCATCTGAAAAAAAATGTCATGTTTTCTTTTTCAATCAACATACTTGTTCTTTCTTTTATAGTATTGAGCAGAATATATTATGCTAGGGTAAACACTCATAGTAATATTGTCCCTGATTTTAGTTCTGAAGGGAATGCCTCTGAAGTTTCTTAATTATTATGTTGTATACTATAAGATTTTTATGTATAACACTTAACATTTTAATAAACTTGCCATTTCTTTCTAGTCTGAGTTTTTGTCTTTGATGTGTTCTGATACATATAAAATATATTTTCTGCATTGATTGAGATAAACACATTTTTTCTCTTTTATTATATTAAAGAGACAAATTACAAAGATTATCTGATTTTGAATAACTTGCATTTTTTGTATCAAACTGAGTTAATCATGATATAGTGTTCTTTTAAAATCCACTGTTGGAGCCAATCATATTTAATAGTCCTTATTTAGGATTTAAAAGCATACATTAATAAATAAAATGAAACTATACTTTCATTTTCTTTTATTTTCATGTTCACTTCTGGAATCAAGCTTATACTACTTCATAAAACTAGCTGAGTAGTCATTCTTCCTCTTTTCTGGAAGAACTTATGTAAAATAATAATTTTTCCTTAAAATCATCTCCTTAGTGATTTGAGTGTGACTTTGTTTGTTTGTTTTCAAGATGAGAAAAGAAAATTTTTGATTATTTAAAAATTTCAACACTTACTGGCTTGTTGAATTGAACTTTTTTTTTGAACCAGTTTTGGCAAATTATATTTTTTCCAGGACTACCTTCCATTAATCTAAGTTTTCAAAAGTGTTAATACATTCAGTGGTCATGTCTCCTTTATTATTATGCATTTGCTTTGTTATATATCAGGACCTCCATATCCTGTGGGTTTTGCAATCCCTGATTTAACCAATCACAGACTGGAAATATTTTGGGGAAAAATTGTATCAGTATTGAAAATATATAAGCTTTTTCCTTGGCATTATTTCCTAAGCAATACTGTATAATAACTATGTGCATAGCATTTACATTGCATTAAGTATTATGAGTAATAAGTAGAAATGATTTAAAGTATATGGGAGGATGTGTATAGGACATATGCAAATATTACACCTTTGTATTTAAGGGACTGATGCATTCACCATATTTAAGGGACTGAGCCATTCACCCTGTGAACACTGAGGGATCACTATATTTGTATTGCTATATTTGTATCTCAGGTCTTGGCATAAGTGGGTGTATTTCATTAATCATTTCAAAGAAATAGTATTTTTCCGGGCTGCACAAATGCCTGTAATCCTAGCGGCTTGAGAGGCTGAGGCAGGAGGATCACAAGTTCAAAGCCAGCCTCAGCAATTTAGTGAGACCCTAAGCAACTCAGTGAGACCCTGTCTCTAAATAAAATACAAAAAAGGGCTGGGGATGTGGCTCAGTGGTTGAATGCCCCTGAGTTCAATCTCTGGTACCCAAAAAAGAAAAGTTAATAAAAAAATGAAAAAAGAAATAGCATTTTATTAATTCTTACTACTTTAGTTCCTTATTTCATAGATTTTTTGATCTTGTATTTTTTTTAAATGACTTTTTTTTTAATATTTATTTTTTTTTTTTTAGTTTTCGGCGGACACAACATCTTTGTTTGTATGTGGTGCTGAGAATCGAACCCGGGCCGCAAGCATGCCAGGTGAGCGCGCTACCGTTTGAGCCACATCCCCAGCCCTTGATCTTGTATTTATTCTTTTTTTTTCTTGTTCTGTACCCAAGCCTTCCTCTGGATATTTAGAATTTTTTATTATTACTTGATTTATTTTTACCCTATTTGTTTCCTGATAAGTATATTTAATGCCAAACTTTCCTTTTATGGATTGCTTGATCATTTCCCCCCAAATTTTAATAATTATGTATTTCTAAGTGTTTCTCAATCCTCTTCATGACTTCTTTTTGACACCCCACCCCATCTCCTAAAGCTTGTGTTTTGGAAACATGAGCTTTTTTTCTTAAAGCTATTCATTTGTTGTTATTTATTGTATTGTGGTCAGAGATTACATAGGCTATATGACGCTGCTCTTCCAGAATTTATTCTTTTATGGCCTGAATAGTGTAATTTTTGATTGCATAATATATTATGGAGGATGCATATTCTCATTTTGGTGGGTAAAGAGTTCTGTATGTTTGTAATAACGTGAGATTGATATTTTATTTTTTAGATATCTCTACCTCTGCTTACTTTTGGCTTGTCAGTTCTGAGAGGGTATATTGATTTTTTCCCCCTCTCAAACAGCTTTTTATTAAAAAGCAAAACTGCAACACAATTTTAAATATTTGTAAAATTAGGTCACAAAAGGGATGCAAAATTTTTGAAGTATATTATATATTCAAACAGCCAAAGTCACTCATCAAATCTTACACTAATACATAAGATTATTCCCATGATTAAAAGTAGCCCAAATCTAATAACTGAAAGCTGTATTAGAGCATCTTTTCCTTTTATAACATCTTAATATTATTTTTGATACTGATTCCCTTAGAAGATTCTACCAACTAAATTTTTAAAAATTGCTAACAAATGACTAAAACTCTGCAATCCAAATTATTGAATTTATAGAAAATTCTGGGAGAACAAGTGAACTAAAGTACTAAGATTAAGATAACCAGTTATTATGTATGTAAAAGTCTCCCACATATTCATGATTCTGATACTAATATACTCTCTTAAGGAATTATGCAAAAGTCAGTCTACTGGCTACTAAAAATAAACCTTGAGACCAAACTACAAATGGTCCCCTTAACATATAGTGTATATAATATGATTATTCAAAATTAATGCACTTTCGTATCTCTTCCACAAAGAATCTATTCTGCTAGGGAGAACACAGATATGGAATGAAACAAGTTCCTTTCTGCCCAATTTCTGTTTTTCCTCAAGATTTTCTATGTTTAACACACACACAGCCAGAACTCCTAGTCTTTCAGATGCCAAGTGGGTTATTTTTTGCAAAAGGAAGTTTTTAAAAAAATTCCCCAGTACAAGGCTATTTTTATAGCCTCACTCTGTTCTCAGTCGATTAAAGAGAAATCAGCAATCCTCTTATTAAGTATCAAAAACAACAAATTCTAGTTAATAAAGTGTCTTGTTTTGGTTAAGTTTCAAAAATTAGGGTTCAGGTTACTTTCATAAGTGATTAACTATTAACATTATTTTTACAAATGTGAAACATTTCTTTCCTTAGGGGAAGGGGATTAAGAAGGAAGAGGCAAATGGAGAAGAGGCACAAAATGGTGGACAGGGTACATAAAGCTGTGCATTTAGTATATGGCTTTGGTTACTTTTTCACAACATGGTGGTTATTTTCTTTTGTATTTTACTAAACCTATAATAAAAGACAGGGCTAATCTATATATCTACACAAATTTAATAAAACATTCATCTTCAAATTTCATATATAATTCTAGTATGAAGTCTCTACAATACCTTTGCATATCTTTATCAACTAATGTAGTACACAAACTCATGGAAGTTATGCAGTTAATTTTGCCTAGCTCTGACATTATTTTCATAAATATTCAGTGATGCCACAAAGAAAAATATTGAAACTTTTGTAATGCATGCAAGTTTTAAAGATGAAAAAGATCAGCAGCAATTCCATAAAACAGAAGGGAAACCAATCCTTTACTTTCTTTTGCTTTTTGTGTCATTTGTTTGAAAAACAAGCAGATATGAGATTTTCTATATATTGTCCAAAAACTTGTTTTTTCTGGTTTTAGCTTCAGATTTTCTTCCTTAACTATCTACTCTTGCAGAGAGATCTTCAAGTATGTGTTAGAGTTCCAACACTTGATAAATAAATTATGTTTTTTTTCCTTCCAGTTCTCCTAATTTTCAGTACCAAAATGCAACCATTGCAGCATTCATCATTGCTTTATTTTCAACCATTTGATGACTTTTTCAAATTCAGAAGTCTCTGTCTTTTCATTAATTAGTTTAGGCCATTTACTTTTTTGAAATTCTATTACTGTTAAGGCTTACTTCTGCCATCCTGGTTCATACTTTCCCTTAGCTCTAGATTTTATATAGCTTTTTTGTTTTCTGGGATAAAATGAATGGTTATCCTTTTAAAAGATATTAACTCAGGTTGGATTTAAAAAAAAACAGAAAAGAATAAAAATTCTCAACTAATTCAGATTAATATAGCCTTGATGGGAAAATTAGATAATGAAAGCCCTAGTAAATAAAACTATAGGTTATGAACACAGAGGTGCAAATATCGTGATAAAATATGAACATATCAACTCCAAGAGTGTGCCAAATTTATTTTCTAAATAAAATTTACCATAAGATTGCAAGATCAATTCAATCTTTGAAAATCAAGGTAATTAATGTAATTAATAAAAATAAGTAGAAAAATACCTATAATTGGTTTATTAAACTGAAAAAGGCATCTGATAAAATTAAGGATCATTTATGATAAAATTCTCAGCAAACTAGGAATTGAAGAACATCCTTAATGATGGCATTTATAGACTATCAAAAACCTATAGCAAACATTATGCTTAAATGTTGAAACACTGGGAGTATACCATTGAAGTCAGGATAAGGATACCTGCTATCATTACTTATATATGCAATGTCCTAACCTATAAGAAATGAGTATTCTACTTCTGGGTAGATTTACAAAAGAAATGAAAGCCGGGACTTAAAAAGAGATATTTGTACATTCATTTTCATAGTAGTAGTATCCACCATAGCCAAAAGTTGGAAATAATCCAATGATGGCTTTCAGGGGCTGAGGAGTATGGTGACTTGATGTCTAATGGGTGCAGAGTTTCAGTTTGGGAAGATGAGAGTTCTGGAAATGGATGGGTTGTGATTGTTACACAGCAGTGTGAATGCATTAATGTCACTGAATAGTATGCCTAAAAATGACATGATTTTCAGTAAATTTTATATGTATTTTATGGTAAAAATTCAGAAATGAAGTAAAAATATTGAAAAGAAAGATAATTCATTTATTAGTTTCCAACAAATTGAGCCCAAGAAAATTGATTGACATTAAAAAAACAAAAAGGAGATGCAGCAAAATAATCAAATCCAAGACCAGCATAAACAAATTCATAGCCTCTTATATAAATCATCAATTTGGAGCTGGGGTTGTGGCTCAGTGGCAGAGCCCTTGTCTCCCATATGTGGGGCACTGGGCTTGATCCTCAGCATCACATAAATAAATAAAATAAAGGTACTTCTACGTCCATCTACAACTAAACATTTTTTTTTAAATTAAAAATAAATCATCAATTTAAAATTAAACAGAAAAATTCCATTTTTATTAACATCGAAGATGAAGTTCCTCCAAATAGACTTAATGAATAAACACAAAGGAGGACATAAAAGAAAATCTTGAACAAATTGGGAAGTGTACCACGTTAAAATGACCCGTTTGGGGACCAGGGATGTAGTTCATTGCTAGAATGCTTACATAGCATGCCTGAGGCCCTGGGTTCAATTCCTGGCACGGGATAGGGGGTGCAGAGGGGAGTGATGATGTAAATTAGTGTATAGCCTATTTGGAAAATAGCATGGACATTCCTCAGAAAACTAAAAATAGACTTATGAACAAACTGACAATCACACTTCTGGATATATACCCCAAAGAAGTCAAAATCAGTATGTTGAAGAGATATCTGCATTCCCAGTTTCATTTCAGGATTATTCGTAATAACCAGTATATGTAAGTAACCCAAGTGTCATAAATGGATGGATAAATAAATAAAATGTGGTATATATGCACAGGGGAATTTCATAAATTATTTATAGAGGAAATTCGGTGATTTACTACAACATGGATGAAACTGGAGTGCATGATGTTAAGAGAAATAAGCGAGGCACAGAAAGACAAATACTATATAATCTTATGTGTAGAATCTATTGATCTCATAGAAACAGAGCACATCCATGGTTATCAGAGGCTGAAGAAGGATGGTTTGGGAAGATGTTGATTCCGTTAGACTAAAGGGCTTATGTTGTAGTGATTTATTGCACTGTTTGTATATGACTGTAGCTTATATAATGTCAAGCATATTTCAAAGTTACTGATAAAATAGATTTTTAACATTATCACAAAATATGATAAGTTGATGAGGTGATGGGTATGTTAATTAGCTATATTGAATCTTTCTACAGTGTATATTAAAATATCACCTTGTACTTCATAAATATACATTATTTTCTGTTAAATAAATTTTAAAATTAAAAAAAATACAAACAAGCAAAGAATCTTAGGGAAACAAGAATAGATTCTTCCAAAAACAAGAAAGAGTCGAGGGAGAAAAGAAAAATAATAAAAGTAAATGATTTTTCCCTCAGGAATGTTATTTATTTGATATCTAGGGAAGATCATTATTTGGATAATATCCATTGAATATTTTTGAATGAAAATTCAAAAGAAGTCTGGTTACCATTTTTATTTACTATAAATAAATTTTGTGTGTAAGTTATAACTTTCCTTTTACATAGGTCAAATAAGAAGTTTAGGCCACCAATAGTTAAGGTAAAAGAAGTTGTGAAAATTCGGGGAGCAAAACAAGCTCTGGGTAGTCCTAGGAAAATAATCTGAAACAGAGAATTTCATGGAAGTTAAAGCTGCTCAGATGATATACTCCTTGAAATTTATACCATTGCAAGAATTGATGGACTGCTCTTATGGAGGAGAAACGAGTACATTTGGGGTTTAATCTGGCTCCAAAACAGGAAAATGGCATTGAAAGCTGTGAAGGACACAGCGGGGTCTGACTATGCTTATCAGTTTGATAAAGTGGACAAAACACTCTAAAAAGATAAACAGTGGTATACAAATAGCAGTCTTATTATTCAGAACATTAAACATGAACTCATACATACTTTTTGGAACTTATAATTTTTTTTAGTTTTAATGGGCTGACTTTTCACTTCACCTTATATATGCCTCTCATATTTTTTTTAAACTTCTATTGATATTGGAATTGTAATTTTTTAGAAATTATGCAAATATAGCCATTACCTCCAAATTAAAACAAAAATTTAATGCAATTCCTTTACAAGTCCTTGAAGGATTTCCCATAGATTCTAACAAAATGATTCTTTAATTCATATGGAAGCATAAATGAACCAAAAAAGCAAATATATATATATTTTTTATATATAAAGTATTTATTTTTATGCACATATTTACCTACAAAATTTACAGAAAATAAAACAGAGCATAATATATAGAATACCCTCTAAGACTTCTTAGGAGCAGAAGGTTTTATTGCTGCAGTTCGAAGAATAAATTTTTTACATGTGAAGGCCAAGATGAATACATTTATGTTAAATGGCAGCCTTGTTAAAAAGTTTTTGTCTTATTATTGAAATTTCAGCTTTATGTTAAATGAAATTTAAAAGATTGCTCATGAAATAATTTAAACTTCCAAAATCTTCTATTAAACAGCTAAAAGGCACCTCCAGTACTTTAAAATATTTACAGCAATCCCAAGAGTTTAATTTTAAGGGTTATTATAGTACATGTGGCTGTTATACATAGTATGTCATCAACGCTCTCTAAACAGTGAGAATTGTAGAATTGTAGAATTGAGAATTTGTGGCACCGCTCCTGTTATCCTGGGAATGGAGCAGGACACTCAGTCACACCTGTATAGTACTAGTGTAACAGTATATCCACCACAGCATTCAACTCAATTATCTAAAACAATGATATCAAATCCCCAAACAATACATAATTTATAACTAAAATTGTACATTCAGAAGACTTTGGGTGTTCTTAAAATTCTTAAAAAATATAAAGTATATTTAGCATTAAATGAAAACAGTAAACTGAAAAATATGATAATGGTTGTGAGAGGTCAGTATCTGTTTTAACAAAAATTGTCAAAACATCTATAATTTCTTACAACATAATGGAGATGAGTTTTCCTCAGTCTAAGCGGAATCCAATGTTTTTCCTGCAGTACAATTAAAAGAGAAGTCACGAATGAAAGGCACACATAATAGCTGGTTTTGAAGAGCTGTGGGGATGGCAAGCAGATGTTCCTGAAAACACTGGTGCAGGAGAACAAAGTCCACACAACATTTTCCTCTTTAACATTGGCATTGATTTGCTATTTACAGTAGTTTGCAAAAATACATTATAAAAACTGAATGAGGTTCTGTTTCTAAGTTTAACTTAGTAACATACATACATACTTCATCTGCAAAAATCTTCGCAGGTGCTGAAGTACTAAAGTGACACTAATACTGAGCACAGGTAATCAAAGGTACCAAAGCACTGATAACTTGAGTCATCACCATCATCAGGATAATTTGGGTATATATTGCACACTTCTTGTCAGTTGTTCTATAACCTTCACATATCCAATTGCAAAAGGAATCCTTTATGGCTTTTTGCTGTATCACTTATTTGAAGAAAAGACTGTTTTAGGTCCTATAACAATGAGTGCAGATTGTCATTGAACGTGAGGCCTAGGTTTCAAAATTAGTTTTCCTGTATCATCACAAGACCTATTGTACTCTGCTAATACTGTTCGACATCGAGCTGCTATAATTGACGGTGCAACTACTCTCTTGGGTATTCCAGCAAAGAACAAGCCTATTAGAGTGATACAGCTAATTGTGAAAAACAGATGATTCCATAATGATGTAAAGAAAGACGCCTTTTGTGTCTCAGGATCTATTAACCAGTTCCAGGCACCAGTAGCTCTACAGACAGATACCACTATAAGCAGCATTCTCCAGCGTCCAGTGGCAGGTTGCAAACAATGAATATATTCAGTAAGATTCCTGTCAAAAGCCTTGAGATCTTCCGCTTGCTCCAGCGAGTTCATTTCGGGCGGCAACTCCGGTCACCGCCACTGCCCCGTCCGCATCGCAGCCCCGCGGCCCCCACCCCAGCAAATATATTTTTGGAATAGAAACAAAATGGTGAAAAATTAGCCTCCAGGGACCTGAACACTTACGAAGTTTCAATTGCTGAACAGTGGTGTGGAAAGGCAAATGAACAATTGACTAGAGGAAAACACTGGAAATGCCAATCTATCCATGGGATTTTGGAATATGATGGAAGTAGAATTGTTAATAATGGGGGAAAATTGTTACACAAAATGGCATAAGATGGGTTTTCCTTCAGTATGTTAAATGCCAAACAAAAGATGCCTCCGTAGGAAAACCAGATCACATTCCACACAAAAATGTATTTCAAATGAATAGAGGACCAATTGAAACCCAAAATGGGGCGAAACAAACAACAAAACAAGACAAAAAACCTTAAGTTGTTTGAAGAAGATATAACAGAATGGACAATATCTTTTTCTTAAATTTCTAGTAGAAAATTCCTTATTGAATATTCTCTGAATAAATGAATTCAGGAATAAAATGACTGATTACATAAAAATAAAAAATTCTGTAGACAAAAGTCACTATTAAAAATGAGAAGAAGATTACCACTAAATAGGGAAGAGAGGTGGGAGGGAAAAGGGGGGAGAAGGGGAATTGCACACAAAATGGAAGGAGACCCTCATCATTATACAGAATACATGTATGATGTTGTGAGGAGAAAAAGAAAAAGGAAATGTGTCACATTAGATTGGGTAGAGAGATGGGAGGGGAGGGGAGGGGAGGGGAAGGGGGGATAGGAAGGGCAGCAGAATAAAATAGACATTGCTGTATGTATATACGTGACTGTATGACCAATGTAATTCTGCAACCTGTACACTCAGAAAAATGAGAAATTATACCCCATTTGATTCAAATGTATGAATTGTCAAGATCATTGTACTGTCATGTGTAACTAATAAAAAATGGTGAATTGATATAAGGTTTAGGTAATAATTGCTGAAAAACTTAAGTAGCTGATGAGTGTCCTGTTGTGTCAGTATTAAAGAATGATAGCTGATGCAGTCCTACCCCCAAATCTGTAGTCACCTGCAAATTAATGGAATGTAATCCGTGTAAAGCTATATATGTTGGGCATTATTTATTGGCACTAATGCTTCAAGCTTACCTTTACCTTGTTTTATAGCATTTTAAGAAGTGTTCTGCTTAACTAACTTGAGAAATATACCTAAGAGCATGTAATAGATCATACTTGCCATGCTATAACTCACTGGAGGAGAGCGAAGAGAAATTACTGATGCCAATAATGAAGAATCTGCAGACTAATCCTTTATTTAAAACTTTCTTTTCATGCACCCCACGTAACATAGTGCATATTTCTAAGACCACTAAGAGATGGAAGAGAAATAGTTATTAATGCAGAATTATTTATGTGGTATGGTGTTTCTGTTCTTTTTCTGATTTGTTTTATTGTTTTTGTAGCTGAATTTTACCAGAACTGCCTCCCAGTTGCATTTTTAGTCTCACTGAAAATGAGTCATTCAGTGGGAAGTGGACTATCCTGTGGTTAATTTCGAGGTTATGAGTGAAAACACATACGAATAGTAGACTTTTACCTGAACCCTCCTCCAAAATGATGGTTCTGGAGTATGTCATCTTTTTGAGGATTGATTCTAAATTCAAGGACTTAGGTAGTTTGGTTTCATTTCCTTCTCAGCTAACTATTCCCAGATCAGTCTTTTGCTTCTGAACCTTTTTTTTTTTTTTTTTTTTTTTTTTTGGTGAAAATTGCCTGTATGGTAGCATCATTCAGATTTAAATGCCAAAACATTAAATATTTGTATAGCACTGTTAAATGGGGTTTAAATATTTATGTCAAGTTAAATATAGAATGCACTCACTGGATTTTCATAGAGGAAGTATTGTTATGTGTTGAACAGCCATTTCACAGACATGCTGATCCTTTTCTTTAGATGTTATTAGGTTTAAGAACCATTTCAAAATATTTGGTTGAAAAATGGAAAGTTAGAAAGTTATGGATTCACACAACATGGCATCTTAAGATGTTGAAAGATTGAAAGTAGTGCATTGTTTCTTTTAAGAATAACAGTTTTGAAGTCAGCAATGTAATCTTTTTTAAATTCAGCCTTTCTCAATAGATATGTTTTAATGTAACATGGAATCAATGTAGCTTAGATTTTGACTGGTAAACCAAATGCTTATATATTTGAAGTTGACTTTAAAAAGCCAATGAGCAGTCCTCAAAGATCCTGGACTCTCAGTGACTAATAGAATAGTGTTCGGTTTGGGAGTCTGGAGTTAAAGCACTGTGTGTTGTCTGCTTCTAAAGTGTCTCAGAGTTTTACATTTAAAGCACAAAGAGTAACATTTTATATTAAAAAGTTACATTTCCCATTTGTTAGTGTCTCTTGCTATCCCTCTGATGAGGAATGTTCACATTACCTCTGGGTCAGTTCTATGCATAACATTCACCAAATACTGCTGCTGTGGTTTCTTAAAGGAAACCTCGTGTGCTATGATGCATTGTCATATTGCTGCTCGATGAATAAGCATATGAGGAATTAGACTGTGTGTATTAACAGTACCTTTGTACATACAACAAGATGTAACCCTAAAAATGAGGAATGTGCATAAATAATCACTCAATGATTTTGTTTAAAAATTGTTCAGTACTGTATCTAAAGCTTCTGTGGTTTATATGATGTTTTAACTTTTAAACTGCACAGAATAAATTAAAATGAAAACAAAAAAATGGTGAATTGGAAGAGAATGTTACCAATACATACCAAGCAAAGTGTTAGTATATAACAGTATATACAAGCAAAGAATTAGTGTTCAAACTACATAAAGACTAACCTAGATAAGCTAACCAGATTGTAAAAGGAACAAAGATAAAAATAGACTTCTCATATGAAAGAAACCCAAAAGGGTAATAAAAATTAAGCATAGACATTTAGCTTTGCTAGTATATAGGAAAACACAAGTTAAAATGATGACAGATGCTATTATTTATATATGAGATTAGGAAAGCTAAAATTGATCTACTTTTGTTAGGAAAAGGGAACTTTCATGTGGCTTTGACGGGAGTGTAAATTGATGCAGTTAACTTAGAGGCCAGCTTGGCAATCCATCTATTAAACTAAATAGCACATAACCTTATGTGCCAGTAGTCCCATATCTAGGAATACTCTTGCAAAACACATGTGCGAACAAGGATATGAGTAAGATATCCCTGTAGCTTTGTTTATGATACTGAAAAATTGAAAGCAACCTAAATGCTCACCAGTGAGTGAATTACTAAGTAAGACTTGGCATATCCCTATCATGGAATTTGATTTAACGATTAGAAAGAATGAATTAGATTTATGTAAGTCAACACCTCCAAAAATTATTCAGTGAAAAATGTACAATACAGAACCGTAAGTACATAAAGAAATGCACACAAAATCTAAATACTTTTCTGTGAACCTGGATATGTCTGTAAAAATGTCTTTCAGGTATCTGAAAAGTATCAAATTCTACTTTGTAGTGACTGTATCTTAGGAAAGGAGAGAAAGGTTTGGATTTGGATGAAAGGCATAGGAGATTATAGCTTTATCTATAAAATATTCTGATTTTTAAAAGGAAGATTATATCCCTATGTTTTTGAAAAATTAAAATTGATTTTTGTTTTTTGTAACTGTGGTATATTTTTGTTGAAAGAATGCATTACATGAACTAATAATGATATATACAGTAATTTTTTGTATATGATTCCCAGAAGTGGAGATAATGTTGGTGAGAATTTTATTTATTCACAGTAACGGACTCATTTTACAGCAGGCTTGCTTGTTTATATCATGTGCTTATAATGAAAAATAAGGAAAAAACATTGATACTGCTTAAGAAGATGGACTTCCATGGTGAATTCTTCTTTAATCTGGACCATACCACACTAAGCCATTCCCTTTGTTCTGTCTCCAAAGGCAACATGAAGTGGTGGGAAAAGCACTGGACTGGATATGGCCAGCAGCTTTGTTCTGATTAAACAGTTGACACATGTTGGTTATATAAGGTGGGATTCTCTCTCTTCAAATGACAGATAAAGGGGTTATCATGGAGTTCCTAACCTGTAAATATCTATGTGTAGTCTTGGGAGGGCCTAGAAGTCCCTGAAATCATGGCGAAGCTTTTCTTCTAGGTGGATCTGTGTACTTTTTGAGGGGGAAAGAGATTCTGAAATAGTCCTGGAGCAAGAAAAAGAGCCAATATCCTGTATGATCTTAAGTGTTCTTTGGAGTTGTGAAATTTGAGTAAAAATAAAAATAATCCTTAAGATCTTTATCCTGTCCTTTCTTTTTCTCTTTCCACTTATCAAACTCCTCAAACAAACATAAAACCCAGAAAGTTAACAAGTTTTATAAGCTATAAAATATATGACTAATTTCCAAAGTTAATATGATTATTAAATGGGCTAATACATGTAGAGCCGTCTACCACTATTGGACATGTAGCAACGAAACAACGGATAGTTAAAAAAGAAAAGAGCAGAGCTTCAGTGGAGTTTTGTCCATTTTGACTTAATTATAAAAGCATGGAATACATCTTGTTCTAATTCAGTGCCTAGTACCTTTCCTTTCCCATCCCTCCCCCAACCCCTTGCTCCCTTCCCTTTATTGATCTTTCTGCCATTTACCCATAGTTATTTTTTAAATTATTTCTTATCGACTTTATTTTTAGAATTCTGACCAGAAGTTTGTACTTTTTTGTTTAGATGTACTTGACGATAGAGTGTATTTTGACATATTATACATATATGGAAATAACTTCTCATTCTTACTGTTGTAAATGATGTGGAATTATACTGTTCATATATTCATATATGATGTAGGAAAGTTATGTTTGATTCATTCTACTGTCTTTCCTATTCCTACCCCAACCCTTGCCTTCATTCCCCTTTGTGTAACCCAGTGAATTTTATTTTCCCCTCCCCTCTCCTTATTGTGTGTTAGCATCTGCATTTCAGAACATTTGGCCTTTGGATTGGGGGGTTAGCTTATTTCACTTAGCATGATAGTCTCCAGTTACATACACTTACTGGAAAATGCCATAATTTTATTTTTTATGACTGAGTAATATTCCATTATGCATATATACCACATTTTCTTTATCCATTCATCTGTTGAAGGGCATCTAGATTGGTTCCATAGCTTAGCTATTGTGAATTGACCTGCAATAAGCATTAATGTGGCTGTGTCACTATGGTATGCTAATTTTAAGTCCTTTGGGTATGCTGAAGAGTGGGATAACTGAGTCATCTGGAGATTTCCATTCTAGGTTTTCTGAGGAATCTCCATACTGCTTATATGCCTCTTAATTATTAAATACTCAAGTAATATGGAAAATTATTTTTAAAAACATAACAATAAATCACTACTATTTCCATCATATAAAAGTAATCAAGGTTAATTTTTGGGAAAAACATTATTCCAAATTTCTTTGTATGTGTGCAGAAGAATGAGAATTAGATAAATAAAACTTAACTGGAGTTATTATTTAGACAGAAATAAAACTTAAATCTTGGCTAATCATAAGCAACCAATTAACATGTGACTAGGGACTTTTCAACAAAGTATCCTCAGAAAGAAAATGGTGTAATTGCAAACCAATCAAATTTTTAAATTTTGCTTCTGAGTTTTCCCAATGAATGTTTGCCTCTGGTATTTTGTCTTTGAAATAGTGAACCTCTTTCAGTCTGGTATTTCCCAATTTGTAAATTGCTTTTAACTCAAACTCTTAAAATTTTATTATGTCCCAGATTTTCCTTAACAATAGAAATGTGTACAAAACAGAGAAATACCTTATCAATCATAAAAGGAGGCATTTGTAAAACCAGTATTTCAAATGATTCTTCTGTTTGAAGGAGGATCTTATAGTCTTGGGCAATTCACCAGAAATGTTTAGATTTGAAATTAGTATCAGGCATGCCTCTCTTTTGTCTAAGTGGAGGAAGGACTACTGAGTGCATTATGTATTCTTAGAAATATTTTAGGAAAGGTTATACATAGAAGTTGAGGATTCGGGAAAATGATTACCTTGACCCTATCTTTTTCCACTAAGTGAATGGAGCCAGCTTCAGTGTAGGGAAGATACTCAAGTGTGATAGGAACTCAGAGGAACTGGCTAGCAAATGTTCAGTTCAACGTGAGACTACTATCACTCCTATTTGGCTGATTGTTACGAAAGGATGTTGGCCTGGGGTTGCTGAAAACAAAACTCAGGTTATTCTGTGTGTGTTTGTGTGTGTGTGTGTGTGTGTGTGTGTGTGTGTTTTCTCCCTAATTCTAAACATTAAGTAATTCATATTTTAAACAATGGGAACCACTAGTATTCTGGGCAAGTAAAACATACCTAGTTATGGCCTGATAGTCACTTTTGAACTTTTAGGTTTGGGTATATGACCATGGGTTTGATCCAAATATAATACTATTTAAAGAAGATTCAACAAAGTTTACTCTCCCATTGATAAATCTCATTTTTTCCCTTCTTTTACAAACTTGCTTCTTGGTGGCTCTAGATACCTTTCTCTCAGTCAGTCACTATACGTGTTATTACTGCAAAAATTTTTAGAAATGTCCTGCATCTGCCTCTCTTCTCTATTCCATGTAACCTGTGAGTTTTTACCCTGATTATTGGAGTAGTATCCAAATTGGCCCCCACACCTCCTGTCTTATCCCTCTGTCATAAAAATTTTTCCAAAATGAAAATATGATCATTTAACTTAAAAAGCCCATTGATGATTTTTCACTGCTTATAGAAACTAGTGTCATCATCAAGGCTTATTTATAGAATTCATTGTGACTCAGTCTTGGCCTGTTGTTCTGATGTGTCTTGCTGTGTCCTACATAGGCTATGCTGGATTATTTTCAGGTTTCCCAAGCTTACCGTGGTCTTTTTTTATCATAAGATTTTATGTGCAGTTTTTAAAAATGTCTAATCTTCCCAAGTAAGCATGGATACATCCTGGCCTGGATACATCCTGGCCATTTCTATAGACCTACTGTAAATTCTTCTCTTTTCTTGAGATTTCTTTAAATCATATTTCTTCACTTTTAGTCAGGGATGGTTGATCACCTCAAACACAATTCTTGACCATATCTTTTATTGCTCTTGCCACAATATTCATGTACGTTGTTTTCTCATAGTTTGGTCTCTTTAATGAACTTGTTAACTCTGGAAGTCAGACAGATAGTATCTTTCTCATATTTGTAACTCCTATACCAAGTACAATGTCAATTAATTTGTTATTAACTTCTTTCCAATTAATGGATGAGTGAATGAGTGGCCCTAATGTGGCCCTGACAACACCCACATTATCTAGATCATCTGGGTCCTGTCATCAAACTAATCAGACAGAGATCGCTGATCAGCCTCGCCCACATTCTTGGGTTTCCTGTTGGAGGAGCGCTGTAGAAATAAGAGTATTTTGTCACACATAGGTGGAGCTCTCGTATCTATTCTTTCAGGCTTTGCACAAGCTAAGTCCGACAAAACATGTCAGAAAGGGATTAGGAGAGCAAGGGATGGATTTGAAGACAAAAAGCAGTAGGGACTAACTAGTAATGTTATTGGAAAATCAAGGTGACTGAATATCCCCCCAATCCTCAAATATTCAAATCTAGAGTTTATGAGGTGCATTTTAGAAGCGGCACACCCTCCTCATCCAGCCTCTGAATTGCACTGATTGGAAACACCTGGAGGCTCTAATGCATTTTTAGATGCTACTCAGAGTAAATTAGTTTGATTGAGATGTGATTTCATTTGTTTATTAGTTGATTGGTTTTAAAGACATCCATCCAGCCTAGCAATTCAACAAATAACAGAGCTGACACAAATCTCACCTTGAGAACTTTAAGAAAAGTGGTCAAAAGGGAAAGAATGACCCTGCAGAGTGGAGTATGGAGAAGATACTAACATTTTAAAAGTTAAAAAAAAATTTAAAAACTACTTTAAAAATCTTTCAGCTTATCTCTCTGTCCTTTCATCCATTTGTCTGTTGGCCATAAAAGAGGAAACAAACTGATTTTTACAGGAAAGAAGATAAGGCAAAACAACATTTGACGTATGCTTTCTAGGTGTTAAGACTTCTGTGTGGAATTACCTGATGAAGCAGAAGATGCCCGGGCTTTTGAATGAGTGGAGTTTGACCAAATTGCCACTCTGCTGCTTATTAGCAAGGTGGGCCAAGTTTTTTAACATCTTTGGCCCTCAATTTTTTCTGTAGAAATAATTTTTTGATATGCAAAGTTTTTTAAAGTAATTTTCTAAAACACAGTGAAGAGACATGCACAGTTGGAAAAATAACACAAATATTGAATGTTTTGTATCAAGTTCAGTTATAGAAAGCTACTTGCAGGAGACTGGAACTCAGTTTTCTGATTTAGAACTTTAGAGGAATCTTGAAGTAATGACTTGAAGCTCTGGGTATTCTGCCTGAACTTGTATGGAACTCTTGAGCTCCTTAGATCTTGTTTTTCTAGCCAAAACAGATCATCCTATTCATATGTTTTAGGGTCTCTCTATATTTCTTCCTTCCTAATAGCTTCACTATGGGAAACTGCCTCTCTTAACCCTTTGTGTCTGTGTTCTCATTAAAGATGGAACATCAGCCAGTCTTTTTAAAAGCTTTAATCCTAGAGAAAGTCGCTGAAGCTAGAAACATGTCCAAATGATTTGGAAATAAAGGATGCATTTATTTGTAGACAGTAGGAGGGAGGACATATGATTTTTGTCAGTGTACATCATTGAGAAAAGAAAAAAGTAATATAAGAGACAGCTTAGTATACCTAAGGAATCTATAGAAAATAGACATATTTTCCCTTACAAATTCCATATGACTTGTGCCAGATGGCTTTATTAAACAAAGCAAACAATTGTGAATTTCTACTGGTAATTCTATCTATTGTATTTGTAAGCAGAGCTTCACTCACTTTGATTTACTGTGTCCCTAAATATTAGGTAAGATGTTACTTAAAACATTTTTGAGTCTGAATTAGTCGCCTTTTAATTGTGCTAAATAGTTCATTATTAAAGAGCTGCCTTCTTTTTGCTGGCATGATTAATTTCCAATTGAATGCAGCATTGCCTCTATCTTTACTCCTTTTCTGTTTTTCTACTTTCTCTTATTTTCCCTACACCTTACATACTCACCTTTGATTGCACCAGCGTGCTCAACAAGGTTGCACTTAGCATGTACTTTTATTTTGGATGGTCTTCTCTTGTTATCAAATGCTCTAGGGATAAGGGGACTACTAACAAAGAACAGCAATGCAGTGTTGTCAGTCCAAACTGACCTTAAATTTCCCCTTATCCTAAGGTCATCCTTTTCTAGAAAATTTGGAGGAAGAATATTTTCATCTTTCGTGCCTCCCAGTTTGTCCATTCAGAGTTCCTCTTCAGTGTCATGTGCTCTTCTCTGATACTCCCAACCACGCTGGAAATAATTCTTTCACATCACTGGGTATTCCTTGGCATAGTTTATTTTATCGGTAGGATGCTGGCATATAGTAGTAATAGAAAAGGAAATCTCTAACTGTATATACCTATGATTCTTCTCTTTCCAGCTGAATAACCCAAAGAAACTCAACTTTTCACAGGGATTCCACATGTCACCCCAGTTTCTAATCTTTTTTCTTGAGGACCATACCTTTTGTCTCATTTTATGTTTACTTTTTTCTTAAAAGGGAAATGTGTAACTCTCTGTGTTATTTTAAAGTACCTTTGGTATGATTTATAAGGAACAATTGCCTCAATTTGATTAAAACTAATTACTAAGGATTTTAGCAATCTGAACTATATTAAATTTTAAAACTTATATCCAAAGGGTATGGTCAAATATGTGTGTGTGTGTGTGTGTGTGTGTGTGTGTGTGTGTACATATATTTACACATACAATAAAAGCCAATTAATATTGATTCAGGGGACCAGTGGAATTTTAGAATTAAAGATACTGTAAATGTTAAAGATACTGTAAATGTACAGATTTAGAAATGTGGAATATATAGAATGAGTGCAGACCCCCTGGAAGAATGGGAAGGGATATGGCTTGAGAGTTAGAAACCTATACTGTGGTCACAATAGGACTTCTAATTAGCTGCATATGGGCAAATTAATCTCTATGAATCTCATTTACTTTACCTTCAACAGAAATTGCATGAGATTTAAATATCAAACTTAAATTTTGAATTATTTTTTAATAATTAACACTCATTCAATGAATGAATAGTGATGGACATATTTGTATGAATTGTTTACTATTCAGGGTTAATTACCATATACACAACAATTTTTCATGTATCATCAATAGTGTAACAGTAATTTTTAATTTTGCTAGTTAACTAGTTTTCTTCGATCACATATCATGACTGAAAGTTCATAAAGACTTATCAGAAGAATGAGCCTTTTTGTTGTTGTTTTTCATATAATTTCTGCTTCCAATAGTGCTCATGATTGGATTTTAATTTTTAATTAACACTATTAATTATATCTACAGATGGGACTCACTGTGCTTTTTCATACATGCATCCAGTGTACATTGATCATATCTGGTCACTCTTTTTCCACCCCTGCCCCAGCATCCCTCCCAGGCTCCAGTAATCACTATTCTACTTTCAGGTCAACTTCTTTTAGGTACCTGCAAGTGTATCTGGTTTTAGATACCTGCAAGTATCTGTTAGGAAGGCTGATTTCATTTCCTTTGGATATATACTGCGGAATGGTACAGCTAGATGATATGGTAGTTCTGTATTTAGTTTTTTGAGGAATCCCAAATTATGATTTCCATAATGTTTGTACTAATTCACATTCCCACCAAGAATGTATGGGATTCCTTTTTCTCCATCTCTTCACCAGCATTAGTGTTTTTTTTTTTAATACACTAGCTAAAGTAACAAGGATAAGGTAGTATCTCTGTGTATTTTTGATTTGCATTTCTCTGATGGCTAATGATATTGAGCATTTTTCATATACTTATTGACTATTTGTATTTCTTCTTTTGAGAATTGTTTATTTAGATCAAGTTCCTGACTTGAATTGAATCACTTATTTTTTATTTTCAAGTTTTTTGAGTTCCTTGTATGTTCTGAATATTCACCCTCTGTCAGATGAATAGCTAACAACTGTGTTCAGCTATTCTTTAGGTTGTCTCTTCACTTTGAGGATTGTTTGCTTTGCTGTATAGAATATTTTTAGTTTGATGTAAATCCATTTGTCAATATTTGGTTTTTTTCCCTATGCTTTTGGGGTCCTTCTCAGAAAATCATTGCTTATACTAAGGTCTTGAAATGTTTCCCTATGTTTTCTTATAGTAGTTTAAGAGTTTAATGTCTTCCATTTAGGTCTTTGATTCATTTCCAGTTGATTTTTGGACAGAGCTGGGAGGGAGGGACAAGTACCAATCTTCTGCATGTAGACATCTAGTTTTTCTGGGAGTATTTGTGAAAGATGCTGTCATTTCCAGTGTATGTTTTTGGCACCTTTGTTGAGAGGCAGCAGCTGTAGATGTGTGGGTTTATTTATGGGATCTCTATTCTGTTCCACTGGTCTGTGTGTTTACCATAGTTCTGTAGTGTGTCTTCAAATCAGGTATCATAAGGCCTCCAGCTTTGTTCTTTTTGCTCCAAATGGCTTTGACTATTCTGGGTCTTTTGTATTTCTATATGAACTTTAGGATTTTTTTTTCTAGTTCTGTGAAGAATGTCATTAGTATTTTGATGGCAATTGCATTAAATGTGTAGACGGATGGCTTTGGGGAGTAGGACATTTCAACAATAATTCTTCTAATTCACAAACATGGGAGGTCTTTCCATCTTTTAGTGTCTTTAGCTTCTTTCATTGGTGTGTTATGATTTTTATTGAAATCTTTTACTTCCTTAGTTAAGTTTATTCTAGGCATTTTATTTTTATTGTGGCCATTGTGAATGGCATTGCTCTCATGGTTTCTTTCTTAGCAAATTTATTATTGGTATATAGAAAAGCTACTGATTTTTATGTCCTTCAACCTGCACCTTTATTGAATTTCTTCATTAGTTCTGATAGTCTTTTGGTGGACTCTTTAAGTTTTTATGTAGAGAATCATGTCAGATGCAAACAGGGATAATTAGACTTCCTCCCTTTCTATTTGTATCCCTTTCATTTCTTTCTGTGTCTTAGTTGCTCTAGAAAAATCTGTGGTACTATATTGAATAAGAGTTGTGAAGTGGGCATCTTGCTTTCAGTTTTTCTTCATTTAATACCATGATGGCTGTGAGTCTGTCATGTGTAGCACTTGTTTCCTTGGAGTATGGTCCTTCTATACCTAATGTATTCAGACCTTTTATCATGAAGGGCTGTTGGGTCTTATTAAATGCTTTTTCTGAATCAGTTGAGATTATCATATGATTTTTTCCTTCATTCTATTGATGTAATGTATTATGCTTATTGATTTGTGTATTTTGAACCATCCATGCATGACTGGAAAGAAACCAGCTCGATCATGGTGTGTGATGTATTTGATGTGCTATTGAGTTTGATTGCTAGTATTTTATTGAGAATTTTTGCATTTATGTTCATCAGCAATGTTGATGAATAATTTTTGTTGTTGTTGTCTTTCCTTTATATTTGATAAAAGGGCAATGCTGTTTTGGGGGGAAGACGGCTAGCATCTCTTTGGAGGGTTCTTCTGCCCAGAGGAATCCAAGCCACCCTAAATAGCCACCCTAAATCTTGACATCTCAAATAATTAAGCCACCCAAAATCTTAATATCTCAAATAATTAACAAGTAATAAAACACTAACACTCAGAAATATATTTACGAAAGCAAAGCCCCTGATTGATCTAGTCGACATGGGTTCTTGAACTAGACAAAGTCAAAATGGCTCTGGTGGTTTATTTAAGGGGGTGCATCAAAGCCAGGAGTAAGGTTTCAAGGGTAGAGTCTTGCTTTGTGATGACTTGCAGTCAGCAGGTTGATTGACATCTTAGCACGTCACACCTGTGTCAGGTGCTATGCTCCTAAGGGCAGAGCTTGAGGGGGAAGTTCACCTGCATCAGGGGGTCAGTCCCTGTGGGGAGTGCCCCAAAGAATTCCCAGTGCCAGACTTATCCCCTCAGGAGGCTACAGTGCACAACACAGTCCACACACAGCCCACAGATGGCTCGTGACATTGCTGGTCTCGTAGAATATGTTTGGAGGGTTTTCTCCCTTTCATTGGAGTAGTTTGAGAATAATTAACCTTAGTTATTCTTTATCAGTTTCGTAAAATTGAGCAGTGAAGTCATCTGGTCCTGAGTTTTTGTGGTTGGTGGTTTGTTTGTTTTTGTATGCTGGGATTGAACTTAGTCCTTATACAGGCCAGGAAAACACTCTACCCATGTATCTCCAGCCCCTTGGTTCTGGGTTTTTGTTTATTGGAACATTGATTATTATTGGTTCAATTTCATTACTTATTATTGATCTACTCATGTTTTGAATATCTTCATGGTTCACTTTTGGTAGGTCCTATATGTCCAGAAATTTCTTCATTTCTTCTAGATTTTCCAATGTGGTGGCATATAGTTTTTTAAAAAAAATAATTCCTATTCTCTGTATTTCTGTGCTATCAGTTGTAATGTCTCCTTTTTCATCTCTAATATTTTTATTTAGGCCTTCTCTTTTCTTGATTAGTCTAGCTAAAGGTTTGTCAATTGTGTCTATCTTTTCACAAAACCAACTCTCTGTTTCATTAATCTCTAGTTTTTTTTTTAAGATCTCTATTTCATGTATTTCTGCTATGACAATTATTATTTCTCTTCTGATAATTTTGGGTTTGGTTTGTTCTTGAGATATATCATTAAGTTACTTATTTGAAATTTTTCTGTTTTTTTAATATATAGGCACTAACTGATATTAACTTTTCCTCTTTGTCCTGATTTTGCTCCATCCCTAAGTTTGGGGATGTTGTGTTTCCATTTTCATTTGTTTCAAGAAATTTTTATATTTCCTTCTGACTTCCTCAATGACCTACTTTTGTTCAAAAGCGCATTACTCAGCAGGTGTGATGTCCTGTGTCTATAATCCATACACTTAGGAGGCTGAGGCAGGAGAATCATAAGTTAGAGGCCAGCCAGACTCAGCAATTTAGCAAGACACTCAGCAACTTAGAGATACCCTGTCTCAAAAAATAAAAAGGACTGGGGATGTAGCTCAGTAGTAAAGTGACCTGGGTTAAATCACCAGTACTCCCCACCCCCACCCCCAAAATTAAGTTGTTCAGTGTCCAATTATTTGTATAATTTCTAAAATTAGAAATTGGGTTCACAAGGCAACTGTCCATTGAGCCAGTACAGTGGTATTTCTGTGGTGTCCAAGAGATGGGAATATGCAGGGTTTTATGGCCCCATGAGTACTCAAAATTCAGACAATAGGTCCCTTCTCAAGATGGCTTCTGTCTACAGCACCATAGGGATTTGCTGGCAGATGACGTGAAATTCTTTCCCAAAGCAAGGCTACTGTGCAGATTTCAGATTACTTATCTAAGTAGGCTGCAAGTCTGTGAGTACTGCAAAATTTTGAGTGGTTAGGATTTCCAGTATCTGCACGAATAGGTTTGCTGGGACTTTCTCTTTCACCCTTACCCTGCAAAGGGGACTTCTCTCCCCTTTCTCTGGCTCTAGAGCCAATGCAGCAGAAGCGAGAATATTTTGTTTCTCTTACTATGCTCTTGTCCCAGGGCTGTGCATCTTACTAGGTTCTAGTCTCTGTCTTGCTGGTTTTCTGTGTTCTCCATGGTCACTCACCTCAAAATGCAACTGCACACTTGTTGTTTTGGTTTTTCTTTATGAAGGAAGAAGTGAATCAGTACTGGTGCCCCCACTTGACTATCTTGAAACGTTAGGTCTAGTGATTTTACATACCCGCTGACAAATTGCACTTTAACTTAAATTACAAAAGGAAGGTAGAAGAAAAACAGCTTGATATTGAGGCAGTGAGAGGTAGAATACCAAATTCTGGGACTTAGAGGATTATCACTGATTAATTAGAGAATTATTATAAATGTTCCAAGTGGCTCTTTTTCTTTTAACCTACAGATTAAGGGGATGATCTTTGAAGTTCTTATTAACTCTGACATTCTGGAAATTATCTTTGGTTTTAAAATAGTAAACTTTCTGCTAAAGTTAATATTTTTTCTGCTTCTTATTATTTCTTCCGTTCATAATAAATTAATATACTTTCTCCTCTTAGGCAGATATATATTCATAATTGTTTTCCTTCTACAGAAAACTTCAAGCTCCTATTAGCCTCCATTCATAGGGGTGTTTCAATAATATCTTTGACAGAAAAAAATCCATAGTACACAATTCTTATTTCTAGAGCTCAGGTTGTGTTTGGAAATAGCCATTTGGGGTTATGTTTGATAATGTTTGCTGTGATGATCATGATTAACAAAAGCACAGGTCAACTCAGTGTAAAGCCTTTCTTCCTATAAATGCTTTAGACAGTGATTAGATTGAGGAAAAGATCAGATATGGTTGACTTTTTCCTTCTTTGGACTTCTTAATTAATTTATTCATATTTGTTTTCTTTTGCAATGTGAAGATGAAACTCAGGACCTTGTGCTTGCTAGGCACTGTTCTGCCACTGAGAACACCCCCAGCCCTTCTCCTTTATTTTCTTTTTTATCCCTAGGAAGCAAACAGGGGACTTGAACCTACATAGACCAGGCCAAGTCTTTTCCCGCTAAGCTACACCTCCCAGTTTCAACTTTATTATCTTTCATATGTTCTTTTGTATCAAGAACAAGATGTTTACATCAGGTAGAAATAAAATAATTTTTCTGTTCTGAATTTAGAGTGGGTTGTCATTGAAACATCTTAACTCTTCCCTTTTTTTTTTTTTTTGAGTATGTAGCTCCATTTTTAGCTCCTGAGGAGATGTGAAGCACGCAGATCTGGGCTTCTTATTATTAGTATCTGAATGCTTTACTGCCATCTAGGTGTTCAGAGGTAGAAGTAAAAATTTGCATCTGACTCTGAGGCAGGGAACTATATTTGTGTTTGTGGGTATGAAAGAAAAGAGAAACCATGCTTTGAAGAAAAGTTTGTTATCAATTTTAATGCCATGCAATTTTTTTTTGTTTTTATATCCAGGAAGGAATGACAATAAATTCAAAAGTGTACAGAATCCCAATGGTGACACAAAAAGATGAAAATATTCTGAACCTTCACCTAGAAAACTTCTACATTCCTTCTTCAGGACATGAAATGTGTTACATTGTTATTAAAGAAATTTTGATTCTTAAACTATATCTCTTAGCTTCTTGGATAGGTTTGTTAATAATCAATTAAAACAAAATCTGGAAAATCCAGATTTTGTTTCTCAAAAAAATTTTTAAGACTCATTTGTATCCTTAAATATACAGATCACTTTATTATATACTTCTGAATGTAGGTCCAAATGCTATTTATTTCTTCCATTCACTATTTTCTATCCAAGGAGCTCAGTGATTATGGAGCTTTACAAAAAGACCAGCACCAACAACAAAATTAATAAGAGTACAGTATTATAGTTAATATAGAAGAGCAGACGACATACAAGCCCTACTACCAAAAGAAGGAATCTATTAAATATCTTATTTTCTTATTGTATGTCTCATATTTCCTTGGGTTCTTATCTTTGGTCATTTTATTTTCTCCTTACTTTTTATTCAAAATAATAGCACCTTTGTTCTTGAACATACTCGTAGAGTGGCGTGCTACTATCTATGTAGAGGGAACCTGAGTCCATTCTGGCCTTCCTGTGGTAATCTCTTGCCTCAGAGCCTCTTGTCTGCGTATCATCTACATCCTGACTGTACCTACTGATGCCACCAGATGGATTAGATCCGGACGCTTGCTCTTGACTTCCCCCACCCAATATGGTTGAATTTCTTGATAAATACCTATACTCTTCAGATCCCATAGGGTCTTGACTATACAGTGAATAATTAGAGAAGGATCTTTGACTTCCTGTTATGTTGTCAATTGATTGCTCATAGGTGTTACTTGGTTGGCTCTGGCTATATTTTTGCCTCTCATTAGTGAAACCAGATTGCTTTCTAGTAGAAGAAAATGACATGTATTGTCTATCATTAGATCCAGACTGGTCATATGATGGGCTGTAAATAGAACCCTGATTTCCAATTGTACCAAACTGAGAGTGAACATTTGTGTTACTTGACTGTTCAGAGGTTATTATAGAATGGGCCTGATTAGATCCTTGTCTTGTTATACGGGATCCAGACTGTTCCTGGGAATCAGCTAATTGCCCTTGACTTGCTTCAAACTGTCCATGCTTTGAAACCTGCCTTCCTTCTCTTCCAGTTGCTTTGAATTCAGTTTGGTCAGATATAGAAAAGGATTGTCCATGTGTAGACACGGAAGTATTTATAGGTCTGTCTGTTGACCTCAAAGGGCTAGAAGTGCGACTGCTACTTCTGCTATGCCCAGAAGGTCCATAACCAGACTGCCCATAGTCATATTCTGAACGACCATAGCTGCCATGTCTCCAACGATGACCTGATCCATGTCTTTGTTTTCTGTTGTTCTGTGACTCAAAATGTCTTCTTCCAGATTGACCATGAATACTACTTGATTGTGATCTGACACTATCTCTTGACTGCTGGTGAATATTATGTGATTGTGTGTGACCAGATCCCAATTCACCATGTTGAGATCCAGCATGGCCGTGAGAGGATCCTGAGTGTCTGTGGGAGATTCCTGAGTGCTCTTCACTCTCACTGGACTCAGTGTGAATAGGCGTCCTTTGTGGAGTTGGACTGGATCCAGAGTGTGTGGAATGTCTCTGCCCAGACTGTCCATGAGATGTTCCCTGTCTCTCTGAATGAGTGGATCCTGCCTCTCCATGTTGAGATCCAGCATGGCCATGAGAGGATCCTGAGTGTCTGTGGGAGATTCCTGAGTGCTCCTCACTCTCACTGGACTCAGTGTGAATAGGCGTCCTTTGTGGAGTTGCTCTGGATCCAGAGTGTGTGGAATGTCTCTGCGAAGACTGTGAATGTCTAGTGGTGTCTCTAGACTGTCCATGAGATGTTCCCTGTCTCTCTGAATGAGTGGATCCTGCCTCTCCATGTTGAGATCCAGCATGGCCGTGAGAGGATCCTGAGTGTCTGTGGGAGATTCCTGAGTGCTCTTCACTCTCACTGGACTCAGTGTGAATAGGCGTCCTTTGTGGAGTTGCTCTGGATCCAGAGTGTGTGGAATGTCTCTGCGAAGACTGTGAATGTCTAGTGGTGTCTCTAGACTGTCCATGAGATGTTCCCTGTCTCTCTGAATGAGTGGATCCTGCCTCTCCATGTTGAGATCCAGCATGGCCATGAGAGGATCCTGAGTGTCTGTGGGAGATTCCTGAGTGCTCTTCACTCTCACTGGACTCAGTGTGAATAGGCGTCCTTTGTGGAGTTGGCCTGGATCCAGAGTGTGTGGAATGTCTCTGCCCAGACTGTCCATGAGATGTTCCCTGTCTCTCTGAATGAGTGGATCCTGCCTCTCCATGTTGAGATCCAGCATGGCCATGAGAGGATCCTGAGTGTCTGTGGGAGATTCCTGAGTGCTCCTCACTCTCACTGGACTCAGTGTGAATAGGCGTCCTTTGTGGAGTTGGCCTGGATCCAGAGTGTGTGGAATGTCTCTGCGAAGACTGTGAATGTCTAGTGGTGTCTCTAGACTGTCCATGAGATGTTCCCTGTCTCTCTGAATGAGTGGATCCTGCCTCTCCATGTTGAGATCCAGCATGGCCGTGAGAGGATCCTGAGTGTCTGTGGGAGATTCCTGAGTGCTCTTCACTCTCACTGGACTCAGTGTGAATAGGCGTCCTTTGGGGAGTTGCTCTGGATCCAGAGTGTGTGGAATGTCTCTGCGAAGACTGTGAATGTCTAGTGGTGTCTCTAGACTGTCCATGAGATGTTCCCTGTCTCTCTGAATGAGTGGATCCTGCCTCTCCATGTTGCGATCCAGCATGGCCGTGAGAGGATCCTGAGTGTCTGTGGGAGATTCCTGAGTGCTCTTCACTCTCACTGGACTCAGTGTGAATAGGCGTCCTTTGTGGAGTTGGTCTGGATCCAGAGTGTGTGGAATGTCTCTGCGAAGACTGTGAACGTCTAGTGGTGTCTCTAGACTGTCCATGAGATGTTCCCTGTCTCTCTGAATGAGTGGATCCTGCCTCTCCATGTTGATATCCAGCATGGCCGTGAGAGGATCCTGAGTGTCTGTGGGAGATTCCCGAGTGCTCTTCACTCTCACTGGACTCAGTGTGAATAGGCGTCCTTTGTGGAGTTGCTCTGGATCCAGAGTGTGTGGAATGTCTCTGCGAAGACTGTGAATGTCTAGTGGTGTCTCTAGACTGTCCGTGAGATGTTCCCTGTCTCTCTGAATGAGTGGATCCTGCCTCTCCATGTTGAGATCCAGCATGGCCGTGAGAGGATCCTGAGTGTCTGTGGGAGATTCCTGAGTGCTCTTCACTCTCACTGGACTCAGTGTGAATAGGCGTCCTTTGTGGAGTTGGCCTGGATCCAGAGTGTGTGGAATGTCTCTGCCCAGACTGTCCATGAGATGTTCCCTGTCTCTCTGAATGAGTGGATCCTGCCTCTCCATGTTGAGATCCAGCATGGCCGTGAGAGGATCCTGAGTGTCTGTGGGAGATTCCTGAGTGCTCTTCACTCTCACTGGACTCAGTGTGAATAGGCGTCCTTTGTGGAGTTGGTCTGGATCCAGAGTGTGTGGAATGTCTCTGCGAAGACTGTGAACGTCTAGTGGTGTCTCTAGACTGTCCATGAGATGTTCCCTGTCTCTCTGAATGAGTGGATCCTGCCTCTCCATGTTGAGATCCAGCATGGCCGTGAGAGGATCCTGAGTGTCTGTGGTAGATTCCCGAGTGCTCTTCACTCTCACTGGACTCAGTGTGAATAGGCGTCCTTTGTGGAGTTGGTCTGGATCCAGAGAGTGTGGAATGTCTCTGCGAAGACTGTGAACGTCTAGTGGTGTCTCTAGACTGTCCATGAGATGTTCCCTGTCTCTCTGAATGAGTGGATCCTGCCTCTCCATGTTGAGATCCAGCATGGCCGTGAGAGGATCCTGAGTGTCTGTGGGAGATTCCCAAGTGCTCTTCACTCTCACTGGACTCAGTGTGAATAGGCGTCCTTTGTGGAGTTGGCCTGGATCCAGAGTGTGTGGAATGTCTCTGCCCAGACTGTCCATGAGATGTTCCCTGTCTCTCTGAATGAGTGGATCCTGCCTCTCCATGTTGAGATCCAGCATGGCCATGAGAGGATCCTGAGTGTCTGTGGGAGATTCCTGAGTGCTCTTCACTCTCACTGGACTCAGTGTGAATAGGCGTCCTTTGTGGAGTTGCTCTGGATCCAGAGTGTGTGGAATGTCTCTGCGAAGACTGTGAATGTCTAGTGGTGTCTCTAGACTGTCCATGAGATGTTCCCTGTCTCTCTGAATGAGTGGATCCTGCCTCTCCATGTTGAGATCCAGCATGGCCGTGAGAGGATCCTGAGTGTCTGTGGGAGATTCCCGAGTGCTCTTCACTCTCACTGGACTCAGTGTGAATAGGCGTCCTTTGTGGAGTTGGCCTGGATCCAGAGTGTGTGGAATGTCTCTGCCCAGACTGTCCATGAGATGTTCCCTGTCTCTCTGAATGAGTGGATCCTGCCTCTCCATGTTGAGATCCAGCATGGCCGTGAGAGGATCCTGAGTGTCTGTGGGAGATTCCCGAGTGCTCTTCACTCTCACTGGACTCAGTGTGAATAGGCGTCCTTTGTGGAGTTGGCCTGGATCCAGAGTGTGTGGAATGTCTCTGCCCAGACTGTCCATGAGATGTTCCCTGTCTCTCTGAATGAGTGGATCCTGCCTCTCCATGTTGAGATCCAGCATGGCCGTGAGAGGATCCTGAGTGTCTGTGGGAGATTCCCGAGTGCTCCTCACTCTCACTGGACTCAGTGTGAATAGGCGTCCTTTGTGGAGTTGGCCTGGATCCAGAGAGTGTGGAATGTCTCTGCGAAGACTGTGAACGTCTAGTGGTGTCTCTAGACTGTCCATGAGATGTTCCCTGTCTCTCTGAATGAGTGGATCCTGCCTCTCCATGTTGAGATCCAGCATGGCCGTGAGAGGATCCTGAGTGTCTGTGGGAGATTCCCGAGTGCTCTTCACTCTCACTGGACTCAGTGTGAATAGGCGTCCTTTGTGGAGTTGGCCTGGATCCAGAGTGTGTGGAATGTCTCTGCCCAGACTGTCCATGAGATGTTCCCTGTCTCTCTGAATGAGTGGATCCTGCCTCTCCATGTTGAGATCCAGCATGGCCGTGAGAGGATCCTGAGTGTCTGTGGGAGATTCCCGAGTGCTCCTCACTCTCACTGGACTCAGTGTGAATAGGCGTCCTTTGTGGAGTTGCTCTGGATCCAGAGTGTGTTGAATGTCTCTGCGAAGACTGTGAATGTCTAGTGGTGTCTCTAGACTGTCCATGAGATGTTCCCTGTCTCTCTGAATGAGTGGATCCTGCCTCTCCATGTTGAGATCCAGCATGGCCGTGAGAGGATCCTGAGTGTCTGTGGGAGATTCCTGAGTGCTCCTCACTCTCACTGGACTCAGTGTGAATAGGCGTCCTTTGTGGAGTTGCTCTGGATCCAGAGTGTGTGGAATGTCTCTGCGAAGACTGTGAATGTCTAGTGGTGTCTCTAGACTGTCCATGAGATGTTCCCTGTCTCTCTGAATGAGTGGATCCTGCCTCTCCATGTTGAGATCCAGCATGGCCATGAGAGGATCCTGAGTGTCTGTGGGAGATTCCTGAGTGCTCTTCACTCTCACTGGACTCAGTGTGAATAGGCGTCCTTTGTGGAGTTGGCCTGGATCCAGAGTGTGTGGAATGTCTCTGCGAAGACTGTGAACGTCTAGTGGTGTCTCTAGACTGTCCATGAGATGTTCCCTGTCTCTCTGAATGAGTGGTTCCTGCTGAGGATTGGCCCATACCGGATGTATGCTTCCCGCAGCAAGAGGAGTGACCTGAGCCAGATCCATGCTGCCCAAAACCAGAGGACTGGTTCATGCCAGACCCGTGCTGCCCGAAGCCAGAGGACTGGCCTGAGCCAGATGTGTGCTGCCCAAAGCCAGAGGACTGGCCTGTGCCTGACCCATGCTGCCCAAAGCCAGAGGACTGGCCAGAGCCAGACCCATGCTGCCCAAAGCCTGAGGACTGGCCAGAGCCAGACCCGTGCTGCCCAAAGCCTGAGGACTGGCCCGTGCCTGACCCGTGCTGCCCGAAGCCAGAGGACTGGCCAGAGCCAGACGTGTGCTGCCCGAAACCAGAGGACTGGCCAGAGCCAGACGTGTGCTGCCCGAAGCCAGAGGACTGGCCTATTCCAGACCCGTGCTGCCCGAAGCCAGAGGACTGGCCCGAGCCAGACGTGTGCTGCCCAAAGCCAGAGGACTGGCCCGTGCCAGACGTGTGCTGCCCGAAGCCAGAGGAATGGCCCGAGCCAGACCCGTGCTGCCCGAAGCCAGAGGACTGGCCAGAGGCAGACCCGTGCTGCCCGAAGCCAGAGGACTGGCCAGAGCCAGACGTGTGCTGCCCAAAGCCAGAGGAATGGCCAGAGCCAGACGTGTGCTGCCCAAAGCCAGAGGAATGGCCCGAGCCAGACGTGTGCTGCCCGAAGCCAGAGGACTGGCCTGTTCCAGACCCATGCTGCCCGAAGCCAGAGGACTGGCCCGAGCCAGACGTGTGCTGCCCAAAGCCAGAGGAATGGCCCGAGCCAGACACGTGCTGTCCGAGGCCAGAGGACTGGCCAGAGCCAGACGTGTGCTGCCCGAGGCCAGAGGACTGGCCTATTCCAGACCCGTGCTGCCCGAAGCCAGAGGACTGGCCCGAGCCAGACGTGTGCTGCCCAAAGCCAGAGGACTGGCCCGTGCCAGACGTGTGCTGCCCGAAGCCAGAGGAATGGCCCGAGCCAGACCCGTGCTGCCCGAAGCCAGAGGACTGGCCAGAGGCAGACCCGTGCTGCCCGAAGCCAGAGGACTGGCCAGAGCCAGACGTGTGCTGCCCAAAGCCAGAGGAATGGCCCGAGCCAGACGTGTGCTGCCCGAAGCCAGAGGACTGGCCTGTTCCAGACCCATGCTGCCCGAAGCCAGAGGACTGGCCCGAGCCAGACGTGTGCTGCCCAAAGCCAGAGGAATGGCCCGAGCCAGACACGTGCTGTCCGAGGCCAGAGGACTGGCCAGAGCCAGACGTGTGCTGCCCGAGGCCAGAGGAATGGCCCGAGCCAGACCCATGGTGCCCGAAGCCAGAGGACTTGCCAGAGCTAGAAGTGTGCTGCCCGAAGCCAGAGGACTGGCCAGAGCCAGACGTGTGCTGCCCGAAGCCAGAGGACTGGCCCGTGCCAGACCCGTGCTGCCCGAAGCCAGAGGACTGGCCCGTGCCAGACCCATGCTGCCCGAAGCCAGAGGACTGGCCCGTGCCAGACCCGTGCTGCCCTAAGCCAGAGGACTGGCCAGAGCTAGACATGTGCTGCCCGAAGCCAGAGGACTGGCTGGAGCCAGACGTGTGCTGCCCGAAGCCAGAGGACTGGCCTGTGCCGGATCCATGCTGCCCGAAGCCAGAGGACTGGCCAGAGCCAGACGTGTGCTTCCCGAAGCCAGAGGACTGGCCCGAGCCAGACCCGTGCTGCCCGAGGCCAGAGGACTGACCCTTACCGGACCCGTGTTGACCACAGCCAGAAGACTGACTTGAGCCAGACCCGTGTTGGCCACAGCCAGAAGACTGACTTGAGCCAGACCCATACTGGCCACAGCAAGACTGACCTATGCCAGACCCATGATGCCCCAAACCAGAGGACTGACCCAAGCCTGGTCCATGTTGTTCACAGCTGCAGGACTGACCTGAACCAGACCCATGATGACCACATTTGGAAAATTCATTTGAACCAGACCCTTTTTGATGAGAGTTTGAAGACTGTCCACAAGAACCAGATCTATGTTGACCACAACTAGAAGACTGACTTGTTCCACAGCCATATTTTGCACAGCAAGAGGACTGACTTGAGCCTGTTCCTTGTTGTCCTCCACAGTTTTGTGGTTGACCACATTGTTTAGATTCACATCTTCTCTGACTACAAGACTGCCTGCAGGAACTAGGATCAGATCGACCATATCCAGAGGACTGCCCTCCTGAGACACATCTGTGACCTTGTCCTCCACTACTTCCTGATTGACAACCTGACTGAGGACAGCTAGATTGGTTTCCTGGCCCTTTAAATCTACTTGTCTGACAAGAGCTAGAAGCATTTTGTGGCCTTCCACACCCACCTGAATTACTATAACCACATGCATGACTTTGTCTCCTACTGTCTCCTGAACCTTCAGAGCTAGACCCAAGATTTTGTCCTCCACTCTTTCTTGACTGCGTAGAGTTTGATTCATGTTCACTAGTCTCTAGTCCATGTGAAAAACCACCATGACTTTTCCTTCCCTGACTCTTTGATCCAGATACGTATTCCTCCCCAGATTCCCTAGAGGGACTACCATATGACTTGTTTCTTTCCCGTAGTTCCCCGGAGTTAGAACCACGTCTCTCTTTGCCACTACTCCAGGAGTGTCCAGAACCAGACCCCTGATACCTTTTCTCAGACCCTCCAGAGCTGGATGATTCACCTTGCCTTCTCAGCCTCCTGGAGTTGGACCCGTGTCTATATTTTGCAGTACCCCTCGAGCCCCCAGAACTATATCCATGCTCCTCTCCCTCACTCCAACTTGAACGTCTGTAACCTTTTTTCCGTCTTGGTGTCTCCTCTTCTTCTTCTTCTGTTTCATTTTCTTCCTCTTGGTGTCGGTGACCATGCCTGTGCTTCTTTGACCCTGAAGCTTTGCAGTATTCTTTGCTGAGAACCTTGTTGCAGGCCATGGCCAGCTTGAATACCATCAGAAGAAACTCAGTAAAGTCTAGTCTTCGATCATGGTCTCGATCCAGCATGTGCATGATGACATCTACTGTGTCTGGATCGTCTGGGTTCTGTATATAAGTGACATACCAAGGGAGACCTGATCAGTGTAGCCCACATTACCAACTAAAACAATCAAGTAGGGCTATGGATTTGTAAGTACTTGACATTCTCTAGTTTTAGTCCAATCAAGTATTACTTTCAGTTAATAGGACCTAGTAAATATGAAGGAGTAATAGAAAATAGAGACTATTGGACTCCTTCAAAGAAAACATTTCAAGGATTTAAGCTAGAAGTTTGTGTGTTCAGGAATATGGGAAGGAGTGGAAGAAACCAAGTTCGGTTAACTGGTATATCTTAGTTTTACATAAGTTTTAAATATACATGTTAACCTGTTCTGTTAGGACATGTTATTTTGAAGTCAATACAGCCTTTCCCAAGTAGATGGGAAAAAGTACTTTTTTTTTTTTTTAAATCACCCTGGCCACATTGGTAACTCCTTTGTGGACAATATCCAGATTCTATACATTTTTCCCTACTTGACAGGATAATTTATTATTTCATGTCTTCGTATAAATTTATTTTCTGCTTTTTCAGAAGAGAAAACTGAGTGCATGAGAAAGACTATGTCTATAAGGTGGGAGTACACAGAAAAGTGAGGAAGAAACATTGGCTTTTTGAAAATACATGTGCCTTAATAAACTTTATAATGTCCAAAAAAATCTGCTTATAGTGTTTTCTCAAAGACCTTGGGAGCTTTGCCCTTTCTAGGTAATCTTGGTTCTATAAATGAGCACCTGCAAGATCCTAACGGCCTTGCACATGATCCTTACCTTCAGAATTGGACGAAATTCCTTCTCCAGAAGTTCCTTTAGTTCATCCTTGCTCAGTGTGCCACATTCCCCATCTTGCTTTGTATATTTATAGAAAATATCTATGACAGTGACAACACTTCTTAAAAGATCTGTCATCTTTTTGCAAGTTTAAGTAAACCTAGAATGAAAAAGTAACAAAAAAGTATCATTATTTCTTTTCCTTTTAATTCATCTGCACTCTCATTTTATTTTATTGTTCAAGAACAGATTTGGGGCTGGGGATGTGGCTCAAGCGGTAATGCGCTCGCCTGGCATGCGCGGGGTGCTGGGTTCCATCCTCAACACCACATAAAAATAAAATAAAGATGTTGTGTCCACCAAAAGTTAAAAAATAAAATACTAAAAAAATTCTCTCTCTCTCTCTCTCTCTCTCTCTCTCTCTCTCTCTCTCTCTTAAAAAAAAGAACAGAGTTGAATCTAAGCATCACACAGTTCTCATTTTAATATCGTGATTATTTTTAAACCTTCTGTTTCTTTTAAGCCTCAAATACAAGTGTGGATCAGGGATTTTACAGCACTGTTCAACATAGTGAAAACTTCATTAATTTTGAATTACTTTGCTAAGTTCACGTATTGGCACGTTGCTGGTCCAACTGGGACTAGATCTCAGGTCTCCATATTTTTAATCGTGATTGAATATAGTCTCTACATGTAATCTCTCTACAATTTGGGTACTTTTGTGACTTGGGTATTGCCCTAGAGCTTCCAAATTTTCCAGAACCACCTAGACACCATCGCCCCAATCTCTCTAGTTTTACTGCTGCTGTTCTTGAGTCAAAAGTTACTGTCCTTTTACCATGACATCTGCATCCCCGCCTTTGGGCATCAGAAGGTAAATTGGACCCAAGTCCTGAACTCAGCAAATTAAAAATAGCAAAATTAGCCAGTCTCAGCATTTGATCAAACACTGTTCTTTTTCATTAACCAGGTAGAAAAGCTCAGCAATGGAGGCGGGAGTTTGACTAGCAGATAATTAGATCTTGAAGCAGTAGGAACTGAACAAGGAAAAGACTCTATCACAATGTTAGACTCTTTCCTATTTGAGCTGCACAGACTAGAAAAAAATGACATACAACAAAAAAAACAGTATGGAATGGCCTAAAAGAAGACAAGTTTTTACTTTCATTATTCTTCTCCATAAAGGTATACTTATTCCAGAAAGACCCCTGAATAAACTAAGCTAACCCCCAAAACAACCAACAAAAAAGCAACAAAAAGAAAAAAACGAGGGCTGGGTATGTGGCTCAAGCGGTAGTGCGCTCGCCTGGCATAAGTGGGGCGCTGGGTTCAATCCTCAGCACCACATACAAACAAAGATGTTGTGTCCACCGAAACCGAAAAATAAATATTAAAAAATTCTCTCTCTCCCACTCTCTTTCTCTCTCCCCCCCACATCCTCTCTATCCTCTCTATCCTCTCTCTCCCTCCCTCTCCCTCCCTCTCTCTCTCTCTCTTTCTCTCTCCCCCCATCCTCTCTATCCTCTCTCCCCCTCCCTCCCTCCCTCCCTCCTCTCTCTCTCTCTCTCTCTCTCTCTCTCTCTCCTTTCTCTTTCTCTTAAAAAAAGAAAAGAAAAAAAAAAGGAAAGAATGCCAAAATCTGTACAATCTCTGCTTTATCTCATACTCTTGGATTTCTGCAATGGGCAACACCAAATGTTCACAGAGGTAGCAGGATGAAATTTTCTCTTACCTGGTTCACCAAAGGAACAAGTAGGATAGAGCCTGATGCAGCTTGCAGGGTGATGGTGGATTGAAATAGTGATCCTTATATAGCTTGTGGGTGATCCTTATAACATGTGGGTGCTGTCCTCTGTGGGAAGGGCTGATAATTTTCAATCAAATCTATCTCCACCTCTCTACATGTTTATCTTCCTCCTTCTTCACATTCTCATCTATAAGGTGATTGCAGAAAGGCTGGCACTGGGCCCCACATTCCAGTATGAGGACATGTTGCAGGACACTTTTTTTAGGGTCATAGACATGTGAAAAGCAGGGACTTTGTTTTAGAGAATTCACATAATTCATTTCCTTTATCTAGTACCCTCAGAAAGTAGCAGAGTGTAAGAGACTTGGCAGGTGCACAATAAATGCTTATTTAATTAAAAGTGAACCCAAGCTACTAGGTTTACTTATGTCTTTTTGCAATTATAACTTCCATTTATTAATAATTTACTATGTTCTAGTGTGCTGAAAGTATTTCACATACCATATCATCTCTTCACATCATTTCTGTATTTTTATTTCATTTTACAGATGAAGATACAAGTTTAGAAAGTATGAAAGTATTTAGAGTCATAGCTAGAAGATGGAAAAAACAGGATCATATCTACTTTATTATAGCACCATTGCTCTTAACCATTTCACTAGCTACTCTGTATATTTATTGCATAGTTATTATTCAAGAATTCTGGACCATTTTAGGTGTGTCAGGTCCAGTCAAATGCAAATAATATGAAAGAGTAATGTACAAGGCAGAAAAAAAAAGAAAGAAAAAGAAACAGTCTCCTGCCTTATGAAGGCCCTTTTGTAGGCTTTCAAAGTAAAATGGGTTGTATATAAAACAATGTTTCCAGAAGTGTTCGAGATGAATTTAGAGTGGGCTTTCTTCCCACACACTGTTATACATTGGTAATTCGGTCTCTTTGGGACAGAACCCTTGGGAAAGTGTCAATTACATAAAATGTATCAGATATATTTGAAGGTAGCAAAGATAATCAGAAAGCTATGTTAGGCATGACAAGCCAGCTCTTCTGTACTTTGCCACCAGCTGATTATGAGAGTAGCTGTTGTAAAGTGCTCACTGTCTTCCAGACATGGTGGTTTTACAAACTTATCTATTTATTTCTCATAGTAACCTTGTAAGGCCAGTATTACTGTCATCCCCATCTTACATATAAGGAGGTAGAAGCATAAAGAAATTTAAAAGTGTGTTCAGATTCACACCTAGTCAGTGGCAGCACTGATAGAAACCATGCTGCCTGATGCTAAGGCCTGCCATTTAACCACTCAGTACACCTCGTATCTGGGCTCATCAGCTCCTGTCTGGGCACTTCTTTGGGACAGTTAGCATATCTTATTCACCTCGTCATCTCGACAACATCTGGAGCTTGATAAATCCTTAGAATGAGCATCTGTTCACAAAATATTAATGAATTTGCCCCTGAGATCTCACAACCAGGGAGTCTTACACCAGCACAACCATAGAGCAAGTTGTCTTCCCTTGATATATAGTCATTCTCAATTGTATGAATCTTTTAGAATGTTATTTTTGTTAAAATGATTTCTGTGTGAGGAAGACTTTTAGGCCCCAGACTCCACCTTGAAACAAAATTTTAAAGCCATCTCCTTAGAGCAACTCCAGCATTCTAGTTTAGAGCTCAGGAACTCGCCGTCGTTGGTCCAGTCTCAGAACTCTGCCATTTACTCTTTTGTACCCTTTGCTTTCAGGTTTTTCTTCCTCTTCTCATTTGCATGCCATATAGATAAATTATAGACTTTTAGTAAGAAAGACTTCAGTTCAAATCTCAGCTCTGCCTTTTACTAGCTGTGTTATTTGAGCAACAAGTAAGCTTTTCAGCCTCAGCTTCCAAATTTAAAGAATGGGAATAACAACATCAACCTCACTGATGAAAATAATTTGTGGCACGAAAGAAATGCTTAGTAAATTATGTAATTATTGCAAGCTCATTTTTACTAAGTATTTCATAGCATCTAGCACAGTTTTTTTAAATATTTATTTTTTTAAATTGTAGTTGGGCACAATGCCTTTTTTAATTTATTTTTATGTGGTGCTGAGGATCAAACCCAGGGTCTCGCATGAGCTAGGTGAGTGTCCTACCACTGAGCCACAACCCAGCCCAAGCACAGGGTTTAATATGTAAGAGGTGCTTGATCATGTTTGGTAAAAACAAGTTAGAATCCAGTAGTAGGCCTTTTATGGCAGAAACACTATTTCTCTGTCAAAAGTATTGCCTGGAAGGTAAATCCTGACTTTTAAAAATAGAACATCTTTATTGAGACATAATTCATACATCACAAAATTTGGCCTTTAAGAGTGTACGATTTAGTGGGTCTTATTGTACGTACTGTTGTGCAAGACAGCCCTGGCTCGCATGGTGTCTGTGTCCTTAGGTAAGTTTCCCCACTTTCAGTTTTCCCTTACAAGTGGATGCACTTCAGATCATTCCAGCAGCAATTCTGAAGGACAATTATTGTCACCATTTCAGAGATGATAAGTACCATTTGGAAAGGAAGCAAAGTACTGGGTTCTAAGGAGGAATTTGATAAACAGCAGAGACTTGCTTGCCCAGGTTCTGAAAAGTTATTTAGTCCAAAGACTCAGAGGCTTGGAATGCTGAGCTAGGGCACAGTTTGGCTATGCTATTTCCTGTCTGGTTGTCCTTTCTTTCTTATTTTTTCATCACCCTTGGCTTATTCCAAATTCACGTTGCTCTAAGCTACCAGGAACCACCAGAGGCTTTGATTAGAGGCCCATTTGGGGAGGCTTATGCACTGTTGGGCACTGGATTGTCTTCAAGAGGAAGAAATGCCTTTGAATAATATTAAAAGCAACTTTAATTGCATGTGTGAAAGTTCTAGCTTTTGCTTTTTCCAGTTCATGTCAGATAAGTTTTGTTTTTACATCTAATCCTATTCAAGGTGATCCTTCTCCATGTTAGAGTAATGTGCTTTATTTTCTGTTAGGTTCAAATTGAGAATTTACCTTTGGGCCCAAGAGAATCTGTGTCTGTGTCTATTTTTTATTGTTGTTGTTGTTGTTGTTCTGTGATTCTTAGAAACCCCTGTTTCAGTGTTGCTCAATGAACTCGACTTAAATACCTGTGACTTTATCCAGGGGCACTGATACATGTTAAAAGTCTTTTCTCCAAGAGCAGTTTAGGTACCTGTTCTTGGCCTGTGGATGATGATTCAGTAGGAAAAAAATTAAGTTTTACATTAAGACAGATGGATCATTTTAGTATCATAAGTTCGACATACTACCTGTAATTGGTAAACTTTCTAAATTGGAGTCTGTTTCTACACCTGTGAGATGGGGCCAATTACAGGTATCTGAGAGTAACATGACATAATAGTAGGATAATGCTTAGCATTTGATGAGAATTCAATGTATTTTCCTTTTTACTATGAAGTTTAATCTGTTTTAGAAAGATATAAGTTAGGTTTGGGGGGTGATGATTCCTAGAGAAGATTCCTAACTCTCTTCAATCCTCATGGTTTCTCAGAGACCAGTTTTTGGAACTTGACCTTCAAAGGAATTTTTTCATCATGAAAAGTTCAGGAGGAAGATGGACCTACTACCTACACCAGCCAAGAATGCCGTCATCCACAGATTCCTTTCTTATTTTTTCCACATGATTATTGATGTCTTGAGATTCATGCACTGGAGCAATAGGGTCTCACAAAGAGGATTCCTGCCAACATACCCAGGCTTTCTAAATACAACACTGGGGCTTCCGTGACTTGTTAGATTTAACTCAGATGTCCCACCTGGAATCTTCAGATGCTTGCTGAACTCTGCTTAGAGCCATATCTTAAGGCTAAATCTTGGATGCTCATATGGTCCATACAGATACAGTGTCAATAACTTGTGATGACAGTGTGAAGAAGAGATTGCTCTGAGATGGATTCGGAAACTTACTGACTAGTTAATGCTGACTGAAGGAGAGGGAACTTAATTAGCACTGGAACTCTAGTATTCACTAAATGAGCTCAATTACGTAATTTGACAAATTGCAAGGCACAACTGTAAGTGAAGCAGGTGGTTTTCTTCTTTAATCAATCTAGAACCTCTGCAATCAAAGCAGTTTCCTAAAAGTCTCTATATGCTCAGAATGTTGCAGCACTTTGTGCTTTTACCTTCTTTTGTTTTGGGAGGAGGGTACCAGAGATTGAACTCAGGGGGACTTGACCACTGAGACACATCCCTAGCTCTGTTTTGTATATTATTTAGAGACAGAGTCTTACTGAATTGCTTATCACCTCATTTTTGCTGAGGTTGACTTCAAACTCACGATCCTCCTGCCTCAGCCTCCCAAGTCAATTGGATTGCAGGTGTGCGCCATCATGCCCGGCTGCATTTACAATCTTTTGAATATTATTTTGTGAGTAAAAATATTGTCCTTTTAACCATAGATGTGATTTTTGGAACCATTTATAAACATTTGAAACCAACTTTGTAAGTAAAAGGAATAACTGATAAGGTTAAAAAACAGGAGGTCCACTCTTGAGTGTGAATTTAAAGTAGTTGGACTCATTTCTTTAGTTCAAAGACACTCAGCAATTCATTTTACTTCACTGAATATATTTTTAGAACTTTCTGTGGTTTCACAACCCTTCTCTTTGTTACTTGCTTCCTAGAATGAGGCATTCTGAGAATATGTGAAACAGCATAATGAAGCCAGATCATCATCGAAGCTTGGCCCCTTGGGCATCAGGGAAAATTGAAGATTTATGTATGAAGTTCACACACACATTCTGTCCTCCCATTCTCTCTCTCTCTCTCTCTCTCTCTCTCTCTCTCTCTCTCTCACACACACACACACACACACACACACACACACACACACAAATGTATTTTATTAAAGATCTGAAACATGAAAGGCCCAGTGCTAAGCACAATGTCTTCAATGAAGTTATATTGGTTTGGGATTAGTTATAGTTTGGAATTATTCATCATACTTCTTCAGTGATCTTGATAGATCTTGTTTTAAAGGGCATTGAGGATTTGCTCTTTGCTGTTGACCAAAATGCCTTGTCTATGTGTCCTTAAATCACAAAAAAATTTAACTAGGGTCATATTTACTCCACAATTCACAATGAGGCTGTCTTTTCATGCCTTATAGATGAGGAAAGAATTGACAAAAGTTCTACCACGGGCTGCCTAGGATGACACCTTTGAATAGAAGTAGGGAAAAATAAATTTAGGACCTCTATGAGTTATGGCATCAGGATTAGATTTCAGATCACTTATTAATCCAATTAATAGTATTAATTATTGCCATTATCTGTGATAATGTCATTTGTTCTCCCTTTAACAATTAACTATGTTTTTAAAATCTATTATAAGTAAAGTCATTCTACCTGTGCACTCATTCCTTGCCTCTGGCACTAACTGCTTCAGTGCTTCGATCTTTGGGAACTGCTCTGTTTATGTCTTTTCTCTGAGCAAATGGACTCTTAAGACAAAAAATAATAAAGTGAGACCTTTGGAATATTGGAAAATCACACCTACGGTATTCCTCTTTTTTTTTTTGTGGGATGTTTTCTTACTTGTGGATTGCTGTCTTAAAAAAGGGACACTAGGTTACTAGCTTTGTGAGTTAATTGCAAGAGGCAAATAGAGTAATTATTTTATGTAACTATTATAGGGTGACTAAGTTCTCAGAGATTCACTGTGTTCTGGAATTCAATCACCCCACCCAGTATTCTCAATTTTGTGCAAGTTGGAATATAATCTATTACCTGAGGTTCCAGGACCCTTGACCTTGGGAGACCAATTCTTAGCTTTCTAAGATATTGAGAGAAGACATTTCACTCATATCTGGGATGGGAGTGGCTTAAGAGACAGGCATACACATGGAAAATGGGTCTTGTGACCTTGGCCCCAAGAGAAGCCTTTAGCCTAAATTTCTGCCATGGCCATTCTCACACCTGTTCCCTGAGTCTGAACCACATAGAAGAATCCAGAGAAGACATAGGGTAAGATTCTTAAAAGTTCATGTTTCATGTCTTCTCCCTAAAATCTAAAACAAAATCCAAAGCAGAGCAGTTTATCTCAGTGACTAAGAGCGTGAACTTTGGAATCTGGCAGATCTGGGTTGCCTTGGTCACTTAATAAGTGACTTAACATCTCTGTAGGAGATGTTCATAGGGTTGTCATAAAACCTAAAAGAGATAGCAAGTAAAGTGCCTAGAACAAAATAACATTCAATAAATGTGCAAGTTGTTGTTTTTGTTCAGAAAATTTTAAATTGCTCTTTTATATGTTCGATCAAAATACTGTATTGTTTGCATTTTGTGAATGACACAGTTATCATGAAACTTGCTGCAGTTTTGAGAGCTAAAATCATATGTCAGATATTGTGTCTGAGATTCATTAATGTTTTGGGATATATAGCACTGTACAAAAGTAGCCTCTGATTGGTCTGCCTGGAAGTGGATTATGGTTCTGGGTCAGTGAACTGGTGGACCCTTTGATTATAGACGATTATGATGCTGATAAACTTGATGCTAATAATCTTGATGCTATTTATTATGGTGATTTTAATGATATATATTGTGTCCATAATGGAGATATAATCCTGAGAGCAGAACCATTTGAGGATTGCAAATCAAAGTATAGGCCCTAATTTAGGATATATAGATTGTGTCCCTCTTTCTCTTCCATTCAGCCTATTACTGATCCACTAGGGGAAGGCTTATAGAATGTACTCATCCTACTTCTTTAATCTATAGTCTCACTTCCTCTGGTGGCACTCTAGTCCCTGGGAGCACCTCTTCCTGGCTATCTGTGAACCTTGGCTACTTCGTCCTCACTACGAAGACTCAGTCTTAACAAATCTTGAGGCCATGAATTCTCTGGGATTTTATAGAGAGAAAACTTTCCTGTCCTTTCTCTTTTCATCAGACACCAGACTCTAAGCTGTCTTTAATGGATTATGGAATTTGGATTTCTCTGCTTCCTGCCTGTAGGATTCTGACAGGCAAGTATAGTGGTGAGTGGTTCGGATTGATCTCAATGGCAGAGAGATGTTTGCTGACCAACGGCCTTGGGTGAGTTCATATTCTACAACTTGTAAACCTTCTTTTACTTCCAGTAAATCAACTTACCAAGTTTCACTGTTTCTCTTACCTGAAAGCTGCTCAAGCTTGTCCGTGGCAGGAGCTCAGCTGAGGCAGAGCCCAATCCAATTTAGTTCTCAGAAGCCAGAGGCAAGTTGAGTCAGGGACAAACCAGCCAAGTCCAGAACCTTCCTGCTGTAGGACTGGTTTGCTCACCTATTACTCCCCTAACACAGCAATCTAGACCTATTTATCGGGCAGGATTGTGAGTGATAAAACAAGTTGGGCCTCCATTTTGAGAAGGGAGGGCCCTGTGGATGTTAATTTTAATGTAGAGTCTGTGGCTCCCACCCTAAGAAACATAGATGTTGGTTATTCTCCTCCTCGACTGCACCAAACCCACTTCCATGTCAGGCAATTGGAAAGGAGTCCTACAGGCTTTAATTCTTATACCCAAGAAATAGTCATACATGGTGTACCACTGGGAAAGGGACAGGAGAATACCCAGTGGTCCTACTGTGCACATGACAGTGGAAGAGCTAACCCCTAAACTTATCTGTCAAATATAAAAGATGAATATAACAATATAAGGCAAAGAATTCTAGATTATTCTTGGCATCCTCTTTCTCTCCTACCTCCAAGGCAAACTGTAGACAAATCCTATTGGTTCTACATTCAGATTATAATCAGAATATGTGCAGTTCTTACCATTTCCACTGCTGCCACCCTGTCCCACCGTCACCATGGGTTGCAGGACTACCAGCTTCCTAATTGATAGCCTACTTCTCTACCCTCAGTCCTCCACAGTCCGTCAACGCAGTCTAAACAGAAGTCTGAGCATGTCTTTCTTCTTCCTCACACCCTAGAGTGGCTTCTGTCACCAGCCTGAGAGGGACTCAGCATCTCGGAGCTCGTCTCTTGCTCTCTCTCAGTCCTTGCCATGGTCACTGTGGCCTCCTAGTGTTCCATGAACTTTCCAGGGGTACTCTCATCTCAGAGCTCTCTCTCTCTGCAGTGCTCTTCTCTGACATTTTTTCTTCACCTCCTTTAAGTCTGTGCTTAATCATTGCCTTCAGAATTTTCTGGGAAAATGAAGTTGTATGGATAAGATGAACCTTCTCTCTTTTGTCAACTCCAGAAAGAAAAAAAAAATCTCAAAAGTTGTTAGCCATCATACCAAAGGGGAAAAAATGAAGAAAGCACTGTGATTGCCCCAATTTAAATCCTGGAGCAAGTTCCCAGGCTTTAGGGACACTAGGGGGAATCCAGGCAGGGTCAGAGCAATTCTAAGTGTTGTATGAACTGATAAAACTATAAGGAGAAATACTCAATCACAGTCAGGTTTTCAGACTTCTTTCTTAATAATTGATAAAACAAGTAGACAGAAAATGGGTAAGGATGTGGAAGTCTTGAAGAACACTATCACCAGGTTGGCCTAATCGATATTTATAGAACATTCTACTTGATGATAGCAGAATGCACATTCTTTTTTAAGTGCACATGGAATAGTTATCAGATGAAATTTTGTGACATAAACTAAGTTTCAGTAAGATAAAATTATTCAAATCCTACAAAGTATGTTATCAGATCACAATGAAGTAAAGATAGAAACTAACAGAATCTATGAAAACTCAAATATTTAGAAACTAAAATACAATTCACAATAATTTGTGAATTGAGGAACCAATTAATCAAATCATAAAGTATTCTGAACTGCATAGAAATGAAAAAACGAATATCAAGATTTGTGAGTTACAACCAAAGCAGTACTTAAAGGAAAATTTATAGCACTAAGTGTTAATATTAGAAAATAAGGATAGTATTAAATCAATGGCCTTAGCTTCGTCCTGAAAAGCTAGGGATAAAGAAAATTGTGCCAAAAGAAAAAAATGATTTTTAAAAACAGTAATAAATCAACAAGTAGAAAACAAAAATTAATAGAAAAATATTAATAAAATCAGAATATGGTTCTTGAAAAAGGTAAATAAAATTACAAAATGGTTAGCCAGACTTATTAGGAAAAAAACAGATTCTAATACATACTTGCAATTAGTATATACATACTAATTTCAAGAATGAGAGGGGATATCACATAATCTTAAGACCTTAAAAGAATAATGAGGGTATATTATGAATAATTTTATGCCAATATCTTTGATAATTTAGATAAAATGGAAAAATTCCTTAAAAGACACTAAAAGAAATGAAATATGCAACTATAATTTGTCAGCATATAATAAACTGAAATAAATGGTTGAACTGAGCAGCCTTGTATCTATTAAATGTACTGACTGTGTAATTAAAAACTCTTTCATGAAGAAGACTCTAGGCCCAGACAGACTCACTAGTAAATTCTAACAAATGTCTATAGAAGAAATGATACCAATTAGAGAGAGACTCTTCCAGAAATTGAAGGGGATGGAATACTTCCCAACTCGCTCTGTGATGTCAGCATCACCTTGGTGCAAAACAAAGACATGATGAGACAACTATGGACCAATATTCCTCACGAGCATAGGAGCCAAAATTCTTAATACTAATTTAGCAAATCATAGTTAACAAAGCATAAAAAGCATAATGTGTTAAGACCAACTGGAGTTTATCCTGGGAAGGCCAGGATTGTTGAATATTCCAAAATCAAGGTAATACATCATATGAGACATTATTACTATCTTAATAGATGCCAAGGCAACTGATAGAAGTCAACATCCATTTGTGGTTTTAAAAAATCTCTAGGCTACAAACGAATAGAGGGGAACTTTTTCAGCCAGATAGGAGGTACCTACAAGATTCCTACAACTAATTGTGAAAGACTGAAATCTTTACCTTTAAGACTAGAAGTATGAATCTCTCGGCTCCTACCCAATGTTTTCACCTAGTAAACAGATAAATAAAAATTGTGACATAGCTTATACAATAAAATCCATCCCAAATGCATTATGCTAAGTGAGGAGTCAGGTTTGGAAGGCTGCACTCTATAATTCCATCAGATGACATTCTGGAAAAGGCAAAGTTATTAGGACAGAAATTCCATCAGTGTTTGCCAGAGCCTGGGCTGAGGAGACAGGAGACTATAAAAAGGCACAGGGTACTTTTGGTGGTAATGGAACTGTTCCGTATCTTGATTATGGTAGTTGTTATACAGCTATTTGTATTTGTTAAAGTTTGAAGAACGAAATACCAAAATTTTAAATTTGGAAAAAAATAAAAATAAATGTTAAAACATTAATTTTGTAGCAAGATTTTTTATTTTATTGGTTCTTTTTAGTTATATGTGCTAGTAGAATTCATTTTGAGAGAATTATACAAGCATGGGATATGTCTTATTCTAATTAGGACCCCATTCCTAGGAATGTATATGATGGTGGGATTCACTGTGGTGTATTCATGTATGTACACAGGAAAATTATGGCAGATTCATTTTCACTCTTTCCTTTTCCTGTCCTCTCTCCCTTCCCCACATTCTCCGCTGTCTAGTCTATTAAATATCTATTCTTCCCCTCTTCCTACTTATTGTGGGTTAGCTTTCACATACTAGTGAAAACATTTGGCTTTTGGGGACTGGCTTATTTCACTTAGCGTGATAGTCTCCAGATCCTTCCATTTACTTATGAATGTCATAAAGTCATTCTTCTTTATGGCTCAGTAATACTCCATGGTGTATATATACCACATTTTTAAAAATCCCTTCATCTGTTGAAGGGCACCTAGGTTAGTTCCATAGCTTAACTATTATGAATTGAGCTGCAATAAACATTGATATGGCTGTGTCACTGTAGTATGCTTTGGGTTAAACTGAGGAGTGGGATAGCAGGGTCAAATGGTGGTTCCATTCCAAGTTTTTTGTGGAATCTCTATACTACTTTCCAGAGGGATTGCACTGATTTTCAGTCTCATCAACAATGTATACACGTACCCTTTCCCTGGCATCCTCACCAGCATTTATTGTTACTTGTATTCTTGATAACTGCCATTCTGACTGGAGTGAGATGGAATCTCAGTGTAGTGAATTTGCATTTCTCTGATTGCTAGAGATGTTGGACATTTTTTCATACCTTTGTTGATCATTCGTATTTCTTCTGTGATGTGCCTGTCAGTTCCTTTGCCCATTCAATGACTGGGTCATTCCTTTTTCTGGTGTTAAGGTGTTTGAGTTCTTTACCTATTCTGGAGATTCATGCTGTATCTGAGGTGCGGGTGGCAAAGATTCTCTCCCCTTCTGTCTCCACACTCCTGATCATTTCTTTTGCTGTGAAGAGGCTTTTTAGTTTGATGCCTTCCCATTTATTGATTCTTAATTTATATGATCACCCTAATTAAGATCCCTTCTCTTTATATAACTCCAATTGTGTTTATTTTGTCTACAGCACTGACTTTCATCCAGTGTATCATATAATTTACTGATAATCTGATGATTGTGTCTCTGCCCTCCACTAGCTTGTGAGTTCTGTGAGACTTTGCTTGATTCGTTTACTGCTGTCTTGTGAATACCTAGAACAGTAACTGGCACATGGAATGTACTGAAATATTTATCTAACACATAGATAAATAAATACATACATACATACATACATAAAATTTGTTATAGAAATTTTTACCTTTATCCTTTTCTGGTGTTTTCTCCTGACAGTTCTCTCCACTTAACTATCTCTTCTACAAAATGGGGTAATAATATGTCTATACTTATTTCCAAGGGCTATTGTGAAGATAAAATGAAAACAAGATTCTAAAACCTTGCTCTAAACCCTGCGGTACTATATAGATTATCTTTAGCATCGTCATGTTTTTCAGTCCACACAATCTTTAAGTATTTTTTGGTCACCCAATTTTCTTTTCTCTGGTTATGTCACACAGTCCCATATATACAATTTAGCATCTGTTCTTACACAATTGATTTGATTATTTTAAATGTGAATCATTTTGTCAGCCTAACTAGTTTCTGAGTTAAGAGAATAGAAATTATAGTTCCATATTGTGTTGTTCAAATTCTTCCTAAGAGATGATTTGGTTCTTTCAGCCATTCAATCCACAAGTCAACCCAGGCAGAGGCAATTTCATGGATCAGTCCGGAGGTTCGTGTGGTCGGAGCAGAATAGATGAGAGAGTAGTAACTTAGAGTGTGCGATCCAGATCTTTAGGCTTTTACTTTAAACAAGATGGGGGGTCATTGTCAGGTTTAGAACAGAGGAGTGATCTGATTTCCTTTTTCAAAATTTTACTCCACCCTTACGTTTTGAAAATAAATTGTGAGGGGGCAAGAAAAGGATTGCAGAGATGAGGTAGGAAGCATTGCAATTATTCAGGCAAGAGATGATCCGATAGATACTGGGGTATGCCCAAGTGTGAGCTTATTCATACACATAAAGAAACATAATAGGAAAAATACTTTGTCAAATCACATGTTCTTAGCCCTTTTACCGTATTTCCAAACTACCTAACATAGGAGCTGAAGGGACACTTGTTGATTCAAGGATTTGAATTCTTATATTCAAGCAATGAAAACTGTGTGACCTTCTTGAAGGTATAAGATCATCTTATTTAGCTCTTGGGTGGAGGCACACCTAGAATATTTTCCAGTTGGAAGTTTTAGTTCTGAGATGGTCAAGTCATGAGACAGAAGTGCCTCGGGCTGCGGTACCACAGATGCCTTCCCCGTGTCTCGTGTTGTGTTACACCACAGTCTCGAGCACTTGGCCCAGGATGAAGAGCTGGCTTCTAGCCACCGTGGGGCTGAACCAGTGTTCATCTGGGTCTCAGCACAGAACAGCCCCTAACATGCTGCCTTACCGGCTGGTGGGACATAACTTGATTCATTATTATTGGGTTGCCCTTAGGGTCCGAAAAATATTGTTTTTCAAAGATATTTAGGTTTTTGAGGGGAGAAGTGAGGGCCTCACCAGAAATGATTTTCCTCACTTAAGGGAACAAGGTCTGAAGTGGACTAGATTTGGATCTGGTTCTCCTTTCTGTTACCTGGCTGTGTCACTCTAGGGAAGTGACTGAACCTCCTCAATGCCAAGTTTCCTCAAATGAAAAGGTGAGGTTCATTCATTCAATCGCTCCCTTATGCAGAGTGGGCTTGTTAAGCACAAGCTAGGTATTGTGTAGTGCTGGGGATACGATGGGGAGCAAGTTGATAGGCTCTTCGTCTTCAGAGAATTTATGGTCTAAGGGACAGTAATCTTAAATACTTCACAGAATTATCCTAAGGATAAAGAAGAACATATGGGGGCAAAGGACACCTTGGGTTATTTCCCCGCTGTTATCTTTCTCAGGGACTGCCCATTCTCTTCCAAATCCTGTCATGAACATTTGGTCCAGATTCAAGCTAGGACAGTGAGTACTTGCCCTTGGAGTCCAGTATTGGCACTGTTAATGATTACCTTGTTAGTCTTTGCCTGGTGCTCCAAATGGAGATGTTGACTCTGTGGACAGCCATGTAGCTTGGGAAACAGGAAACAAAGCAAAACATAAAACCTTTTAGCAAGAGAGAAGAATGGAGCAGGTTGCAGAGACACAAAGAAGACTGCAATGATAAAGAGCCCCGGTGGCAGAATCCTCTCTGGCTCCTGTCCCTTTCTGAGATTCAGCACGTGCCTTTGTGTTTGGTGACTCATCCCCATGTCTTTGTGTATTAAACCGGTTCAGACTAGCCTGTCTTCTCAACCAAAGGTCCCAACACACAGAGGGCACTAGGTGAGTGGTAGCTAATAGAATGTTCTTTGTAAACATGTGTTTTTATTTCTTCCATCTCCTCACACTTTTGTGCAGAATGTGACCGTCTTCCCAGTCCTGAGTGCCCCTACGTTCTGGGCCAGGCCTTGGAGAACTCCACCTGGATGTCCCATGGAAACATCAAACCCAAAAGTAATGTGTCCTGAGTGGAAATTCCCTGTCCCAATCAATCAGCTTCCTATCCTCTGCCAACTGGCATCAAACTCACTCCGCCAATGGCTTCAAATCCTGGGAGTCATCCTCGATTTCTCCTGCTCCCTCATTTTCCACATCTAGTCATTTGACAAGTTGTGTAGATTCTGCTTTCGAAACACTTGTTACTCCTCCAACTCCTTCCTCACAGAGAAGGTCTTCTTCCTCTCTCCTCAAGCCTGTAGCCTTGGTGTCTTCCCAGTGTCCTTCCTTCCGTCCCGTGGCCTCGCAGCTCCCCTCCTCACTTCAGCCACGGTGCATCATAGGAGAGTAAGTGGATCACATGTGTCTCACAGAGGGGCCAGCCACCCTCGTTCATATTTGATTCTCCTTCTTGAAGGGGTTTCCTGGGTTCCAGGACTGTCCTGAGACAACCAGGATAATGCTGGGCCACATGGAGTGGTCAGTCACCTCCCAGCTTAAAATGTCTAGATGACTTCTCATTACATGCAAAGCTGAGCTTCTGGCACAGCCCAGGAAACACGTCTTCACCTCTCCCCGGTTCTCCTACCTCCTGCCTCACGGGAAACACTAGTATAAAACTCTGAACGACTCTCTGATTGGATGGTGCAGCGGCCCACCCGGTGCTTTGGCTGTTGTTCTGTTACAGTGGCCTCTCTCTTCCGTCAGTCTGAAAACTGATTCCTCCCGCTAGACCTTGTTTGAATCGCCACTTGCCCTGTGAAGCCTTTGTTAGGACCTCTTCTCCCTCAGAGAGACCTCCCTTTTCCTTATGGTCCTTGGTCGTCTGTCCTCACGTTGTTGCTCTAATCACCACAGATGCGGCTGAGTCCTGGTAAACCCATCACAAGTTGAAAACACGGTGAATCGAAAATGCAGGTGATGTAGCTGACCTCCTGACCATCACAGCTTCGCAACAGGCACGCTGTAGAGTATCAGCTCTTTACTCTCATGATCTTGGGGCTAGGAGCTTCACTGCTGCCGTCCAATAATCAAAGAGGGAAAGAACGTGATTCAGAATTTGAAGTATAGATTCTACTGAATTGAGTATTGCTTTCCATACCCACCATGAAATTTTACAAAATCACAAGTTGAAGCTAGTCGATAAAGTGTGACCTTTGGCTATCTCTACTCCTTGACATCAAAGGTGTGTTTAATTTTTCATGATATTTCATCACCTATGAATTTCAGGCATAGCCTGGTCAGGAAATGCTTGTTGAACAGAATCAAACTAGATTTTAATGACTTTTGGTTGACAAGGTTGTTTTTTTTTTAATCTAATTGGTTGATTTGGTCTTTATAATAGCCATTTGAAGTATTATGATCTTCATTTTGCCTTAGAGGAAATAGGCTCATTTAGGCCAATTAAGTTGCCCAAAGTCACATAGGCATACGTAAGCCTGGGCCTTTTGACCTGAAGTTCATTTTCTTTTTATTAGAATGGTGTGTTTATTTATCTAATGGTCTCTGTGGTAAACAGGATATTGATCACCCAGAGATTTCCATTTCTTAATCCCTGGACTTGTAAATTATGTGGCCTTCACTCATGCACTGCTTTGGGGACTGCAAATTGATGCAGCCCATATGGAAAGCAGTAGGAAGATCCCTTGGAAAAGCTGGTAATGGAACCATCATTTGACCCAGCTGTCCCACTCCTTGGTCTACACCCAAAGAATTTAAAAACAGCCACATCAATGTTTATAGCAGCTCAGTTCACAATAGCTAAACTGTGGAACCAACTTAGATGCCCTTCAGTAGAGAATGGATAAGGAAAATGTGGTGTGTATACATAGTGGAATGTTATTCAGCATTAAAAGTGAATAAAAATCATAGCATTCGCAGGTAAATGGATGGAGTTGGAGAATATAATGCTACGTGAAGTAAGCTAATCCCCCCCCCAAAAAAAACCAAATGCTGAATGTTTTCTCTGATATAAGGATGTTGGTTCATGATGGGGGTGGGGGGAGCGTGAGAGGAACAGAGTAACTTTAGACAGGGCAAAGGGGTAAGAGGGGAAGGGAGGAGGCATGGGGGTAAGAAAGACCATGGAATGAGATGGGCATCATGACCTAAGTACATGTATGAAGACACAAATGGTGGTATTCTACATTGTGTACATCCAGAGACATGGAATACTGTGCTCTATATGTGTAACATGAACTAATGCCTTCTGCTGTCATATATAACAAATTAAGATAAATAAATTTTTAAAAAATTACATTGTCTTACATGGGTAAAGAGATTGCAAGATGTACAAAGTTAAGGATACATGAACAGGGAAGTTATCCTGGCTTCTCCGTGTGGACCCGCCATAATATAGGCTTATTGTAAGAGGAAGACGAGGGTCAAAGTCAGAGAGGCGGGATGATGGGAGCAGAAGCAGGAGTGATGCTCTTTAACGATGGGGAGAGCCGGGGCATGTGGACTGCCTCTGGAGAATGGAAAAGGCCAGGACGTGGGTTTTTCTTAGAACCTCTGGAAGGAACACAGCTCTGACAACACTATGACTTCACCTTGTAAGGCTCATTTCAAACATCTGATTTCCAGAACTGTAAGAGAAAATTTCATGTTGTTTTAAGCCAGGAAATGTGTAGTATTTGTTATAGTCTCCCTGATGGAAAAATGACAAATAGTATCTCAGATTCAGGAAGACTCAGACAAAAAAATATGAGGTCACTTTCTGGGTCTGAATTTGGAAACTTGAATTTACAGAGTCCAGAATGTATATCGATTAACCAGTAAATATCTGTTTACTGTCTACATCAATATTGCTCAAATCAGCCAAGAGGCATGTATCTAACTACATCATAATTACCTTAAAAGTGATGACAGAGGGTGTGAGTTGGCGCTAGACATGGCATCTGGCAATTTAATAGTCAGGAACCATACCATCTGAGAGCAAATAAAGGTATGTAACAACACCAACAACCAATTTTTTTCCTTGTTAGTTTCCTATTGTCAGTACAACAATTTGCCATTTTTCCATCATAGAGATTAACTCACCACAGAATAAGTGAATAGCAATGGAAAAAAACCACAAAGACAGAATTCACAGGGGACCAACCTGAAGTCTTTATGCAGCTCAGCTAGTGTGTCACCTTTAATCTGGACTGTGGGAATTTATGAACTTGTGGAACATCCCATCTGTATAAGTCTGCCTATCACTGTTCCTTATTCCTATAATTTATATGCACATATTGTTTTCATATTTATCTCTTCCTTTTTTGTATACCTCCAGCCCCCAGTTTTACTCTTGGCAAAAGATATGATACAGATGATATATTCATAAGACAATAAAATATTACTTTGCCTTATTTGGCAAGATTGTACTATCCCACCACTTTTTAAAATGATATTCAGCCATGGGTGATGGTGCACCCCTGAAGCCCAGCTATTTGGGAGGTTAAGGCAGGAGATGGCAAATTCAGGGTCAGCCTGGGCAACTGGTCAGCCTGTCTCAAAGTAAAACAGGGGCTGGAGATGTTGTGCAGTGGTAAATCATGTTCCCAGCATGCACAAGGCCCTGAGTGGCCAATCCCCAGTACTGACAAGAAGAAAAAAAAAAGTCCAATCCCATTGACATATATAGGCAGAGAGACTCCATTAGGAATGGGAGTGAGGAGAAAGCGATACTAAGAAATGGATAAATAGATGGTCTGACAGATGGTGATAAGCACTGTGGGATAAAAATAAGGTAAAAAGATTGGGCATTGGAAAGGTGTCAATTTTCTATGGGGGTGGGGTCAGGGAAGCCCTGAGAAGGTGACATATGGGCAAAGACAAGACAATAGTGAGGGCAAAGCCAGGGTCCCAGGGGAAGAGTGTTCTAGACAGGATAAAAAAGGGTGCGGGGTGGGTAAAGGGCCTGTGGTGGGCGACAGCAGTTGGTTTATCTAGAAGATGAATTTGAACGGTGGCAGGGAGGGATAAGATCATATTACAGTAGTAGTTCTATGCGTTTGTGGTAATCTGAGCAGTAGTTGGGTGGGAGAGTGTTGAGCCCCAATGGTAGGCTTGCCCAGGCACAAATGAAGAAACTGCCCACCGTGTGTACTGCACGTTGGGCCGAGTGAGGGAAGAGAGCATGCCTGACGGGCCTGGAGTAAAACACTGTATTTGGAAGAAAATAGATGGAATGGCAATAAGAGAACTGCTAAGAAGAGAAACCAGACTTTAGGAAGAGCCACTAAAGCCATTATTGTTATACCAGTCATGTATAAAGCACTTTAAGTGCATTATCCTTTAATCTGCTCTTTACAGGGGAACAGCTTTCCCCGAATCAAACTAGGATTTAACCCTAGGTGGTCTGGCCGAGAGTTTGCACTCTGATCATAACAGTTGGTTGCCAAAAAGGATTCAGAAATTCAGGCTCCATACAACCCCTCCCCAGTAAATTAGGCCCCATGTGGCCAGAACTAAGTAGGACTTATCTGTTAAGCTAGACAAAGTTGGCTCTTTAGCCCTGCCACCCAACTAACATGCCGAACTCACCCTGAGTACACAGCTGGCTTTGGAGCCCGCACCACCTGAAGTAGGAGATTCCAAGTGGTGTAATGAACTTTCTTGTTTTCTAAAAAAACTGGCTGAGTATGGTCATATTGAATCACTACTTAGGAAGGGTTAAAGAGGATCCAGGGTCAGTCCTGTAATATGTCCAAATCTTACCTCCATTACCTGGCTTTCTATTGATGAGCGCCACCAGGAATGCTGAGGTTTATTCTGAGATGACAGTATCCAATTAAGTGGGAACAGCATCCTGCCATAGGAATGATGGCACCCAACAAGAAGCAAGAATGTTCTCAAGAATGCAGGAAGCATTTTAGGGTCACATGATTCAATAATTCAAAGCAATAATGTCTGAGGTATCCCCAACTATTTTTTCAACCAACGTTGCCAAGAAAACTAAAATTAAATGGAGGTCAGGCTGATTATATTTTTTTTTCCTTCTTTTTTTTTTTTCAAAGAGAGTGGGGACAGCCATGTAAAAATTAGGGCTACTGTATCCATCTTGCTTTGGTTAGGAAAAGAGAATGACTGTATTATGGAAATAAAAAATTAATGTAGGAATTTAGACAACATGTGTGTGTGAGAGGACTAGGCAGGTTTGCATCTTTGCACAGTGTCAGAATTTATAAAACAACAGTAAATTCACAAGCTACATCACTGTCATTAGTTGCAATTCACTGAGTACTTATAGGTCACTTGGTAGATATAAACTGGGCAATCACAGGTTCTTTTATTACCATCTTATTTACTATATCTGTAACACCAAAATCACAATATGATATACATAAGTTATAGAAAGGCTAAGAAATGGTTAAGGTAGCCACAGGGTTTCAGTAGACTGCATTGAGAAAAAAGGCAAAGAACAAATAAAAGTGCAGGAAAAAAAATCTCTGCAGGTGGTCAGAGAAGATAGCAAATCGGCAAGGACTGATTCAGAGCCCTGAGCTGTCGGCTCACAAACTGGCTCTAGCTTAGCCCAGGGTACAGGGATCCTCTGAGATCTGGATCCAATCTGAATCTGTCTCAGGCAAAGTCAAGGGTCATTCTTCAGTCTCAACCTAGAATGTGCCCCGCCCCGCCCCTTCTGGCTCTCTCCAGTTTTACCTGTGCTTTAAGTTTGGGCCAGCCCTCTGTCAGGGTTAGCTTTCCTATTCATGGAAGAAGTAACAATCCAATTCTCTGAGACTGTTCTAAATTGTTCTGTCTGAAGCCACCCTGGACATTAGCTTTATAGATTCTCCCTAAATTAATATTTATTAATTAATCATTTATTCCCCTTTTAAATCTTCTATTAAAACACTAATCACCCTGTGGGCTCCTTGAGATGAGGACCTATCCTGTCCTTCCTGCATCCTACTACTCTTCTGTTCCCTTTGAATATTGTAAATCTTTTGCTCAGTCTAAATATCTCTGCCTCCTTCAAACATTCCCATTTTGATGTAGTTTATAATCTTATTATGTTTTAAAAATTCATTACAGCACATGAATATCTTTCCAGTTCTAAAGGTATGATCCAGCTGCATGAGGGTATTCCTCAACCTCCCTTATTCTGAAGCCAGACTTCTAATTTCTCCTAAGATTATATGGAACTTTTTGGCAATTATATAAACAATATAAAATCATACTGAGTCGACTGTGGAGAGAATGACTGCCGCTGAACCAGTTTGATCCTCTCCTCCATCGTACTCCTGGTTTTCTAGATTCAAGCAAAGAACTTGACATTTGCCTTTTTAAAAACTTCTTATTTTATTAAGCCCATTGATCTAAGCTGCTAAGATTATTTTAAAACTAATTCTGATCTGAAAGCATCTATTATCCTTCCCAACTTCATGTCATTTGTGAGTTGATGAATCTGTTTTAGAAATCAGCATCCAAATTATTAATGAAAATGTTAACCACAATGGGTGTGGACAGAACCCTAGCGTGACACTACAAGCTTTCTTAAGAAAGTCACTGATTCACTAATCACCATCTTTATTTAGGCAATTATATATAATTGCTTATGCACCCAAGATTTCTTCAACTTTTCCACAAAGATGAAAGAGCTTGTCAAATATCCAGTTGAAGTTCAACGACATACCTTTTCAGCATAATCTGATGATGTAAACTTAAATTAGAAATGGGAATACTTTTACTGAGCTAAGATGGAATGACGTGAACATGGCTTTCATGCAAAGCATGACCAAAGAGATAGCATCAGAAATCTGAAAGTATGACTCTTTGGAGATAGGACTTTTAGAAGAAAAATCTGAAAGTAGAGAAATCAGGAATGGTTGTAGATGTGACCATCAGAGAGATGGTCACATTAGGGATATAGAGAAAAATAGCAAGAAATTAAGGGAAGGATTCAACAGAGATCTGTTACACATCTTCCTTATTTAGGCACTGAGATAATTGCATGAAGTAGATATTGAGGCTCAAAGAGGTAAGTAACTTGTTTGAGGTTTGACTGCTAGAAGTGAAAATTGAAATTTCAACCCAGAACTCTCCACTCAAAAAGCCTAGGGGGTTTTGATATACCAGGTTGCTTAGGTTAAGGAAAGTGTTTTTATGGGAAGTCTAGAAAGCTAATATCCAGGGTTTGGGTAGCTTTGGAGAGAATAATTCAGAGCAGTCTCAGATGAGTGGATCATTTCTTCTTTAATGAAAGCTAAGCCTTAAATAGGACTGGCCCAACTTAAAGCACCGGTTAAGTTGGAAAGAGCTAGAAGGGGCTGAGGCACATTTCAGGTTGACTACCAAAAGAAGGACCCTTCTACCCAGGAGAAGAGGCGTATTCATAAATTAGTGACTGAAGGTGAGGCTTGGGCTTGAGAGGGATGGTTCCTTAAGAAAAACTGGAACCAAACCTGGGAGCATGTTCTAGATAAAGACCTGGAGAATGAGCTGGCTGCAGAGGGCATCACTAAGGAGATCTTATCAGTATTGCTCATTTTAGAGGTGAGGAAATCGAGAACCAAAGACACCAAATAACTTGTCCACGGCTACACATCCAGGGTGTGGCAGGCAGAATTTGAAACCAGGCTCCAGAGTCCACTCTGCCACCGACCCTGTGCTGCCCGCTGAGAAGTCTCAGAGTCACCCTGGCAGTTAAGTAGCTTCACCATTGGGTTCTCACGTATCATAGATGTGTTTTCAAAAGTATTCAGATAGTTTCTTTACTTACATTGCATTGTGGTTTGTCTTTTTCCACACAGATGTGAACTCCTTGAGAGCAGGAGTGAAGCCTTGTATTCCACCAGCCCTTGTACACCAGCCCAGTGCCTGGAAGTGAGAGACGTTCAGTAAGGTTTTCCAGACAGATGACGGGCAGGATTCTGGGTTCTAAGTAACAGTGGCCAAGGCTGGCTCACCTGGGCAGAACAGTATCTCATAGGCAGTTTGAACCCGTGTGTTTATCAGTTGTGTTGTAAGGGACTGCTATCATTGAACTGTGTCTTGAAAGATGGAGTTTCCAACTGGAGCGAGAAAAGACAAGCAGATACAAAAGCCCCCACCTAATATGGCATGGCGTATTTCTGGAAGCTTAACATAGAGCCAGTGTACAAAGTATACCAACAGAGACAAAGGGAGTGCAGCGGAGCAAAGGCCGAGGGTGGCAAATGAAGACAGAACCAGGTTGGGGACTTTGAACAAAGACTTGGTTCAAAATTGATTTTAAGGGCAAAGGGGAATCAATGATGACTTCTAAAGAGAGAGGAGATGTGTCCGGTACACAAAGGGTCTGCTGAGTTGGGAGCTGCCTGGGGCCTGTTTCGTCACCTAGGACTGGGACTCCTTGCTGGGAATGGAAGGGCAGGCGCAACACTGGGAGGCGGGTGCTCACTCCCTGGCACTGTGGAGGACTCAAGTGAAAATCGCTGAAGAACTTATATGCAAATCATTTAAAATTTTTTAAAAATGTCTTGGTTCTTTTTAGTTATATGTGGCAGTAGAATCCACTTTGACATAATTCAGTCTCCAGGACTCTTTCTCTTCCCCTTTTTCACCCCCTCCTCCCTTACCTCTATCAATCTTTCTGCCATTTACCCAGTTATTTTTTTAAACGAATTTCTTGTGAATGCACAATGGTGAGATTCACTGTAGGGTATTAATACATGTACATAGGCAAGTTATGTCAGATTCGTTCCACTGTCTTTCCTTTTCCCATTCCCCCTCCTGTCCCTCCATCCCCCTTTTCTACTTCCTGAACTTCTTTTTAATCCTCCACCCCATTGTGGGTTAGCTTCTTCATATCAGAAAACATTCAGCCTTGACTTTTGGGCCCTGGCTTATTTCATTTTGCGTGATAGTCTCCAGATTCACCCATTTACTGATAAATTCATAAAATCATTCTTTTTATGGTTGAGTAGTACTCCATGCTCAGGAACTGACTTCCTTAACAAGACTCCTAAAGCACAAGAAATAAAATAAAAAGTCAGTAAATGGAATGGCATCAATTAAAACATTTCTTCACAGCAAGGAAAAAAAATCAAGAGTTTGGAGAGAGAGCCTTCAGAATGGGAGAGAATCGTTGCCACCATCTCCTCAGATGGGGTGTTAATATCCAGGATATATAGAGAGCTCAAAATACTCAACACACACACACAATCGCCCAATCAAAAATGGGCAAAGGAACTAAACAGACATTTGTCAAAAGAAGATATATGAATGGTCAACAAATATATGAAAAAAAAAAGTTCAACATCTCTAGCAATTAGAGAAATGTAAATACACTACCCTCAGATTTCATCTCACTCCAGTCAGAATGGCAATCATCAAAAATACAAGCAACAATAAATGTTGATGAAGACGTGGGGGAAAAGGTCCACTCATACATTACTGCAAACTGGTGCGACTACTCTGGAAATCAGTATGGAGATTCCCCCAGAAAACCTGGAATGGAACCACCATTTGACCCAAGTTATCTCACTCTTCAGTATACCCAAAGGACTTAAAATCAGCACACTAGTGACACAGCCACATCCATGTTTATACCAGCTCAAATCGCAAAGCTATGGAGCCAACCTAGGTGCCCTTCAGCGATGAATGGATAAAGAAAATGTGGTATTTATGCAAATATTGACTGCAACTTTACAGAGATGCATTTGAGGACAAGCTGCTAAAGTGACCTGCAGAATCTGCAGGAGGAAGTCTCTATGGACAAAGTGACTCTTGAGCTTGATTTGAAGGAAGAGGTCCTGAGCCCCTCATCTTACCAATGAAGGAGGGCCCAGAGAAAGGGAGTGTCTGGCCAGAGGTTACGTCGTGGATCCTGATGGCTGCCTTAGCTGGGCTACTTTGCCACTTACCTGCTGCTGCCACCCAAAGCCTCGACTTATTTGGCTCTAAGTCAAAGGAAACAACCCAAACATAGCTTCTGGGGCATCAGGAGGCGTCCCTGATGAAAACAGCCGTGAATTCATGTACTGATCCGGAGACCTTGTAAAAGCTCTTCCACAAAGGCCGCGTGGGCGGGTGCTCTTTACTAGCCCTGTGAGGGCGGAACTGTCTTCTAAAGATGGAGGGCAGGTCTGAAAGGAGAAAGTCCTGTGTCTGCCTCTAGCCCAGCGGAACACACAGACGCCAGCCTCCTCCTTAAAAGCAAACCACCTGTTGAAAGAAATTCTAGTGGTTTTAAAAAAGCATGTTTTTTCCTGGCCATAAAAGTAATGCATCATGTTCATAATAGAAAAGATGGAAAATACAGGAAATATAAAGAAAAAAGCAAAAATATCTTGCAGTTTCACTATTCGGACTTAACAAGTCACTGCTAACATTTGGCTTATGGCCTTTTGGGTGTTTCATTTATGTACGTATACTTACGTACGTATGTATGTATGTATGTACATATGTGTTGCATTAATGTGTCTGTGTATGTGTATGTGAATGTCCCATGTCTTTTTATTATGGTAAAACATATACAGCATGAAATTTACCATTTTAACCATTTTAAACTGTTTTGTCAGTGAGTTAATTGTCTATCTGAAAAGTCTACATAGAAAATTGTCATTTGGCTTAGTTCTCAGCCACCTGCTCCTAAGCTCAGAGGACACTTGCCTTCTTTTGTGCCACCTACTCTTTCTTCTGGGCAAGGGGCATTTGGGGTGGTTCTACCCTTCCTTATCACTTTTCTCTTGGGCTTCTCCTCATAGACTGGATCCTTTTGTATAAGCAGCATGAGCTTTCTTACACAACTCCTCCATGCTTGGAGTTACATTGATGCCTACCCACCGTGTGTTTGTGTGTGTGTGTGTGTCTGTGGTACTGGGGATCAAACTCAGGGGTGCTCTGTCACTGAGCACTGATGGGTGCTCACACCCCCACCCTTTTTTTATTTTTTTATTTTGAGACACAGTCTTGCTAAGTTGCCAAGACTGACCTCTAACCTGCAAAACTCCTGCCTCAGCCTCCTGAGCTACTGGAATTGCAGGTACCCACCTCCATGCCCACATGACATCTTCCTTTAGATTCTGAGGGAATTGTTTCTTATGAGCATCTTCATCTTCTTCCATTAAGTAACACACATAATCTGCAAAGTTCTGACTCATAATGTGCTTACAATGTACTTCTACACTGAGTTCCTGCTTTCAGAATCATATCCAGGGAATCATTTAGTATTATGAGGGGTAGACAAGCCTCCATCCACAGATCTCCTCTGGGTTCCGAAAACGTCATTGCCAGCAGCAATCCTGACACAGTGGATCCCAACAGCAAACGAAGGCACCAGGTTGACCATCATGCTTTCTGTGTTATATTTCTCTCTGGTCATCTCCACTTGGCCTTTCATAGGTCTTCTCCATGTCAAACCTACTGAGAGGCCTGCAGGCCAGCAGAAGGCCAGTATAATATGCTGCACCATAATTTGTCAGTCCAACTTTCATACCATATTCTGGTAACTCGTGGGCATGTGCCATATAAACTATCATATCCCTTTTAATATAGGCATAAGAAATACGACAGTGATATCTCTGCTGGTTACATGGATGATCATCCTGCATCTGAGTGTGTAGTACTTTTATCCAGAATCAGTGAGTATTTCCACACGTAGTGATTGGTTTTAACCTTGTCTTCTTCTGAATTTCACTTGGTATCTCTTCAAGTAGGCCTTATTCTTGCCATATGATGGCAGGGCTCAACACAGACCTACATGGTGGGTAGGCACCATTTGAACCATTTTAGTTGTCCAGTTCTGTGCATTAAGTGCCTCCATGTTGTGACCGTCACCACCATTTGTCTTCAGAATTTATCTTTCCAAACTGAGCTCTGTGCTCATCTAATAGAAGCTTCTCATTGATCCCTTCTCCCAGCATCAGAAACTTCCAATCTACTTTCTCTATGAATTTGACCATTCTAGGTACTTCATGTAAATGAAATCATACACACAGTATTTGTCCTTTTGTGACTAACCTGTTTCATTTAGCATAGTATACTGTGGTCCATCCACATCATAGCATGCTTCAGAATTGCCTTCCTTTTTAAGGTTGAATAATATTCCATTATATTTACATACCACATTTTCCTTATTGTTTCACCCACTGGTGGAACTTAGCTACTTGTAACTTCTGGCTGTGCATAATGTAGCTGTGAAAATCTAGTCCCTGCATGTTTTCTTTTGTGAAATTGCTAGATCACATGATAATTCTGTGTTTTATGTAATATACTGTTTAAATTTGATAGTTTACTCAAGTTTGTATCATATTGTGAACATTTATCAATGATATAAACTCTTAAACAGAATTTTTTAAAAAAATATTTTTAGTTGTAGAAGGATCGTTATTTAATTAATTTATTTATTTGTGGTGCTAAGAATTGAACCCAGTGCCTCACACATGCCAGGCAAGTGCTCTATCATTGAGCCACAATCCCAGCCCTCTCTTAAACAAAATTTTTAATGACTGTCTAATATTTGCTCCATTATTTTAGCATCCTATTCTTGAATATTTTGATTGCTCCCACATTTCCACCACTACAACACTGTAATGACCATCCTATATACAAATCTTTGATAATATCTTTTTTATATGATAAATTCCTACAAGTGAAATTATTATATCAAAAAGTATGAATATTTTAAAGCTCTTGATGTATATTAATAAATTTCTTTTCATATAGTGTGTTCTAATTTACTACCTTATTCCCATTTCTCAAAAAACAACAACTCTTTTTTTTTTCCAACCTGGGGTCCCAGATAACTGTTCTACCAAGAACATATTTCTGTCCCTATGTTCCCACAAACCTTATCAGCTTGAGATTGTAGATAGAAGAAGCAGAATAAAAGGAGGATTTGGGAAGTTTTATTAAAGGAAAATAATAGAAACTGGCAGTTTCTTGTGTGGAGAAGTATATTGGTAGGGTAATAGGACTAGGTGCAGCCGGGAGAAGGGAGAATGTGGGGCACCAACATTTATTGAGCACCTCTGCATGTAAATTGCGTCCAGTGTACTATCGATCTCCTAACCTAAGGGAGCTGTTTTGATCTTCATTATGTAGTGAGGAAAAGAAGCACAGAAAGAGGCTCCGGTTCCAAGTTGCACAGACCATAGTTTGCCGAGCCAGGAGTCAATCCAGGTCTGCTGACACTCTGATACCAGGACTGGTGCAGTGTCTTTCCACTTCGTCATGACGTTCTCAAGAGGTGATCAGCACCCTGAGATACAGGAGGGACAAAAGGTTTCAAGGTGGAAACAAAAGATCTAGGCACATATATAGGTGAATTTTATTATTCGTTTCTGGATCTGGGGAGACGTGAGGGTTGCCTCGCTACGTAGGGATGATAAAAGGTGCCTCTGTTTGGTGAATGGTCAGGTTCGCCCTGAAGAAGTGTAGGCTTATCATTTGTGGCATGCTACTGAACTAGATAAGCTGACTGATTTCAACAGGTACCACAGATCTCAGCAGAGTCACCTGCAGGCCCCTATCCACCTAGGAGGGGTGCTTATGTAAGGGCGTAGAGCAGAGAGATCAACAAATTAATCTGATAGCAAAACCCTCAAGAGGGGGCAGAAGACCAGAACCAGTTAAGTGAGAAAGACTTGGTCATGGGTGGAAAAAAATAAAAATCTGTGGTTTACCTCAGATTACTGATCAATGTTTAATTTGGGGATAACTAATACCCAAAGTTATGTGAAGGTGTGACAGCTTTTCATTGATTGTGAGTAATGGTATAATTATATTTTACGACACCAATTTGTTTGTCATAAGACAAATTCCTCCACAGTAGGCATGCCTACTGATCTTATCACAAAACAATAGCTGATGATTAGAGCGCTGAGTTCCTGCCTGGTTTATCATGGAAAATGGGAGTCGGCAACTATGTGTTTGTTGAGTGGTAGGCAGAGGAAAGGATCCCCCGTGAAATGACAGATGGTGCTTTGGGAGGGGGAGCCTGTGGCTCTGGTGAGCAGATTGCCATTGCAAACACCAGAGAATGTGGCCCAGACAACTCTCCTCGGGATTCATGGTGGTTATAGTGGAGCCATCAGGAAAGATAGCAATCTAATATTAGTCTCTATACTGATCAGCAGATAGCATAGCATTTTTATTACTGGTGTTTATTTTATTATGTGGGATTGGGATTAAAAAATAAGGTAGATTTCAGTCGAAGTATAGGAATTTTCCTCCATGGATGGTGACTTTTTCTTGGAACAAAAAACTAGAACCTAAATGATAAAATGCATCATAAAACAACAACAACAAAGATTGTTCTCATCACTGTGGCCCAGATTGTTGTAGTTCGTTAGACGTTTGTCTCTAAGTCAGATGCAGTCATTGCAAATGGTTGCCTTTGTCTTCTCCTGGCCCACATACCCTCCATTCCTCTCCCTGAGTCCTGTGGAAAAATACCAGTTAGAGATTAGCTACCTTGCTGCTTCTTTTTTTAAAATATTTTTTTAGTTGTAGATCTTTATTTTATTTATTCATTTGTATGTGGTGCTGAGGATAGAACCCAGTGCCTCATGCATGCTAAGCAAGTGCTCTGCCACTGAGCCACAACCCCAGCCCCCCTTGCTGCTTCTTATCCAACAGTCTTATGATCTTCAGGGGGAGAAGGGTCAACAGTGAGAAACTGTTTTAATCCCTGACAGACAGGACAAGGACTTTGGAGAAAAAGGGCCAAAGTAGGTGTTACATCTTTACTTCAGAATAACACTGATTCATCCCTAATTCCTTTTTTATTCCTGATTCTGAAGTTTTCTTTGAGATGGAAATCCCCTCAGATAATCTATGGTCACAGCAGCTGCTAAAAGCTGCAGTTATCCTCCTAGGAGGAAAGGTCAGCCTGTGAGAGTGGTCCACACTGACCAAGGGCTCTCCACTTCTCTTTCTTCTTCAAGCATTCTTTGCTTTTATGTTTGGTGGTCTTCAAGAAAGCATCATGCCTTCAACGTTTGTTGAGGGCTTACCATGCCATACGCCAGGCATTAAATATGTGAATTTTTCTATCCTTGCACATACCTATGTGGAGACACCATTATTTTCTCCACTTCAGAGCTAATTAAGACAAGTATCTTGATCAAGGGCACACTTCTTGTAAGGTGCACAACTGAGGTGAACCCTGGTAACCTTGCTCACTAATAAAACAGTCCTAACCAACAGATTCTACTGATGTGGACTACTCTAAATTACTGAAAATAATCCATTAAAGCTATTTTATCATGAACCATGGTCATATATCTTTGTGTAATATATGTATGTTTATACATGTACATATAATTTGCATACAGGTATAATTTATATATTTTACAGATATATGATGTAGATATTGGTGTATAAATTTGCACATATAGTTATTCATTTTTGTATTTTGTCCTTCTAGACCCTCCTCTGTATGTAAATTACCATATAAATCTCTACAAAAATTAAAGAATGATGGTTATTTCTGGGTAATAGTATTATTGATTTTTTGCATTCATCTCTTTGTTGCTTCTTTTATTATTTTTCTGTGATAAACACATTAGGTTTGTAAGTAAATTTGTGTCTCATTGTATGGAACATTTAAAAGCATGTATTAGAAGAGTTCCTGCCTGCTCAGCACAAGATTATACAGAGCTCAGGCCAAACACTGGGTCTGACATAGCGTCTGGCTGTCTGGTTACCTAACTGTACTTTTCTTTTCCAGATAGACTAGAGACTTCTAATGCATGTGTTATTGTGTTGGCCCCCAGGACACTTCTCCAAGAAGTATTCCTCTTACAGGTGGCCCCACTACATCACTTTGATAAAGTTTCTAGAGAATCCCTAGATAAACTGGAACCAGTGTCTACTTCATATTTTATCCAGAATCATGGGCCCCAAAACTGCCTCAAATTCCTGCTGACACCATGGAACAGCGAGCCTCTTACCTGGAGAGACGTTCAGTGCTGTGAAAAGGAGGTTCAGAGGCCCCTTTCAGCCTTGATGGGTGGGAGGTGGTGCTACCTTGAAAGTCTAGCCTTGTCAGCACCTCTGTAAGAAATGGGCCTTGTGGACCAGCAAGCCTTTCACCACACCTACAGACAATAGAGGCAAAGCCATTTGGATGATCTAGTTTCTTAGATTTTTTCCCCTCTGTTAATTTGGAAACATTTTAAGAACAGGATGTGCACTCTCCAGCCCAAACCCTGTTCTCCTTGTAGAGAGGTAGCAAAGGGACCCACCATTTATTATCTGTAGCTCATATATCAGTGGGGAACACTGAGAATGTGACACACGGAGCTGAGTGGCTTGTGTCAGGGTTGGAAGATGAACCCAGTGTTTCCAGGAATTGCCAGGACAGGACAGGCCATACCTTGGGTCTCGACCCCTCTCCATGAAAAATATTCAAACTGCCACTCTCTGGTTGAAGAGGGAGAACCGTGAGATGTCCACCTCCCTGCCTCTCTGTGGGACTGCACCAGACATGTGCGTTCCCAGATAAGGTAATCAGGCAGTGGAACCCAGTCCCTGGCAAATACCGGAAGCTATGTGCTAATGAGAGTGGATCTATGAAGGACCGCTCCTAAACACAGAAACACATACCGTCAACCGGGGGTCCGTGAAGCCTGGGCTTGGTCACTTCCTGTACTTCCTCTGGGTGCTGCTGTGCCACCACCACACTACTGAGCCTGCCCCATGTTGGATTAACAGTTTCCTGTTCCCTAAAAAGCACTTTTCCTCCAGGAGGTTTTTTTGGCGGCATCAGTCGTGACCGTCACCAGGGGGCAGCAGCACGATGCTCTGTAGAAATGGGAAGCTCCCTGGTTTGCCTCTGGAGTGAGGCTTTCCCCCCATGCCTGGGAACAGGACTTCAGACATCGTGGCCAGTGTGACTGGGGCTTAGGAACTTCACAAGGGTCAACAAAGATGTATGAATCAAAAATAAATAGCTATTATTCTATAGGTATCCAAAATTTTTACAAATGTGCAAAATAAAAATAAACATTTAAAATCCCTAGAAATAAAACTTTGTAAGTTTCATTTCTTGTTAAATTTAGTATTAATGGAATCTTTTATTTGATTAGAAACTTTTAATATAGATTTCTTTTTTCCCTCTCAAGTGTGTGCTCTGTAACTGCAAGGATCACATTTATAGTCAAATCAGATACTACTTACATCCAAATAATTTTAAAAAGAAAATTATAAAAATCTTTCAAAATATTCTCAGCAAAAATTCTATTTCAGTGGCATGTAAGTACATTTTATTGTGTTTGATATGAAAGAGAAATGTTAGAGTTCACCTCGGGGCTATATATAAACACTTCATTCCCATCGAGTCTCTATTTTTCCTTTTGACTCTCAACTAACATGCATATTGTTTGAAAGAAACACATATATGTTGACACTAAAAGTTCAAGGGAGGGGTCAGTAAATCCCAAAAGGATATGAGGGGTGAGGGATGACCTGGGGTGGAAGAGTCTGGGTTACCTTGGGGAATGCAGAAGCTTAGGAAGAACCCCACTTTAGGCCCGAGACTCTGAACTACTGTGACGGTAGATTCTTCCTGAGTTTGAGTCTCATATCTGCTAAGCCCAAAGATTAGGATTGTCATTCATAAATGAGTCCAATCCATCTGTTTATAGCAAGAAATACAATGGATGAAAGGACTGGTAACTCATAACCCCCTTTCCATTCCTGGAAATTCCCTAAGAACAGGGTTCCAGAGAGTGGTGTTTTCTCCAAGGCGTACCTGGGCTCCATTTTTTCATGGTAAGAATCACCCATTGAGTATGGAGATGGGGGTTGGAGGACCAACTGTCTGACTTTCAACCCCTTTGGTAGATCCTCAAGCTCTCGGGTGCCCTTTCTGCTCTGTGAGGTGTGACTTGACACTGAGTTGATATTCAGAGGACCTAGATTTAGTCCTAGCTCTGCTCCTTTCTAACAGCAGGACTTTGGGCAACACTAAAGAAAACTTGATTTTCTCATTTGCCATGAGCTTGATTATATCTAACTCCACATAGTCTCAAGTCCATAAGGATATTAACTTATATTAATTTTATTAATTCTTCCTTTTGTTTTTGTTTCATTTTCATTGTAGGTATTTTTCTAACTTTTCAATCGATACTTATATGTCTTGTTTAGTTGTTACTTTCAAAAAGTTCCACAATTTCACTTTCTAGTCATCTCCTTTTATCCAAGAGTTGATTAATAGTACGTATATGTGTTGTTAATTTCCACCAATAACTGATACCACAGATTTGGAGATACTCATCAATATCGCATGTGCTGCCTGTAAGAATCCTATTTGCTTTATTCCTGAATAATGCAGAATGAGGATATTTTTTATTTGCATCTTAGTATTGAATATTTTATAAGTAGTTCTTATTGTTAGGTTACTGTGTGGTTGGATAGAACCTCACATATGAGTTCTAAGAATATGTGCATGTGTATATCATTCTATCTATATGCATATGTATATACGTACATACACTGTGAAGGGATTGTGTGTATGTAGCTTTTTTCTGCAATATCTTTTTTTTCCTTTGTAGTACTGAGGATCAAATCCAGGACCTTGTACATGTTAGGTAAGCACTCTACCATTGAGGTACATCTCTAGCCCTGGAATATCTTTTGATATTGAGGGAGGTTTATGTTTTTATTCTATCTTTACTTACCATTATAGTATATATTTATGTAGCATGTATCTTGTACCCCCCCTTTGTATTTTGTCTGTTCATTCCCTATTCTAATTAATAATGACATTTTCTAGAATCCTTCACCCTCCCCTCATCTAATTTGAAGTGATATTCTTTTATTCCCAATTTTTCCTTAAAGTATATACTTACATAAGACAATCAGTGAGCTTACTCCATTTTCCATACACTTTCCCCTTCTATAATCATTTTTGTTAACTATATCATTCTATATATTCAGAGCACATAACATTAAATGCTGTTCTGTCACCTTGTCCATATTATTTAGTCTCAGATCTTAAGTTAGATATATTTAAGTGTGTATAATTCAAAAGCTTCTTCTGTGATTCTGTGTGTGTGTGTGTGTGTGTGTGAATGCATGTCTCTTCTTCAAGATTCTCCAGGAAGAGCTTAAGGCAGGGGTATTCCCTGAGCCTGCAAGTTCTTTGCTGTTCATCTTTGGCCTATTTATTATTTAATTATTTATTTATTTTTAAAAGATATAGATTATTTATTTGAACTTGTTTTTAACCTTTATTTTATTTATTAATTTTTGTGTGGTGCTGAGGCTCAAACCCAGTGCCTCACACATGCTAGGCAAGTGCTCTACCACTGAGTCACAGCCCCAGCCTGGCCTTTATATTTAGAGGCCAGTTTGGGGGGATATAAAATCAGCTTGTCCTCACCTTTTATGCATGATTATCCCCTTACTATTCTGGCTTCAGCTCTAGGTTTGTGTTTTTGTTTGTTTGTTTTTGAGACATGGTCTTGTTGCCCAGGATGTCTACAAACTTGTGATCCTTCTGTCTCAGCCTCCTGAATCACTGGGATCACAGGCCTGCACCACCCTGGCCTGGCTCAGCTCTAGGTTTTTGTTTTCTGTGTTAATTTTCTCTTGCTGCTGAAACAAATTACTCCAAACTTAGTGGCTTGAAACTATACACATTTTATTCTCTTCCAACCCTAGAGATCAGAAGTCTAAAATCCAGGTGCTGGATGTGCTGTGTTCCTTCTGGGGGCTCTGGGGGGGAAATGCCTTGTCTTTTCCACATTCCTTGGCTCCTAGCACATGGCTCCAACTGCTCGTTCATTCCATGTGTCCTTTTATTGAGTCGCTCTTACAAAGAGCCTTGTGATTATATTGAGCTCAGCCATATAATCAAGACTTATCTCGCTAGCGCCAGATCCTCAACACAATCACATTTGAAAGCCCCTTTTGCCATAAGGCAGCGTGTTCACAGGTTCCTGGGATTAGGAGACATTTTTGGAGGTAGTTTTTCAGCCTCCCACATTTTGTTTTCTCCTTAGAGATTTTCCTTACTTCCCAAGAACCAAGAACACAGTGAGAAATATGCCTCATTCAAGATCTATTTATTTCCTTGTGGGAGAAGCGCTTTCGGAGTGCCTAAACGTCTGTACCGCCAGAAGCACACATTCCCATGAGAAGTCTTAAACAGTATTCGTAGGTTTTGCTCTAAACCTTAGGAATCAGCCTCTCCAGGGTTAGGTTTAAAAATCTTAATTTGCAAAAATGTTTCCTCTGGTTCTACCCATAACTTATTCATTTCGAGTGGGTGAAGCATCATGAGAGGTCGGAGCCGAGGCTGAGGGGAATGTGGGGAAGAGAAGCTCGGGGACTCTGGCTTCTGGCTCAGCCCCTGATAACCATGCCTTCTGCCATTTCTCCTGCAGAGCTGCTGGACCTTCCATCGAGTCAGCCGTCCTGTGTGACCACACAGGTGAACAGAGACTTCATGCTCTAGAATTAGAGACAGGGAAAGACTGGGAATAAGTTAAGGGCGATCCCAAAAAGTACGTCTGGAGGAAGTCTTCCCTGGTCCCCTCTACCAAGGGTCAAGTATGACATCTCCTCACTTTGAATCTTTCTCGCTCTGAGAAGGTCATACAATGTTTTCTCAGAATTACATCATAACCCTGTAGCCCTTAGCCTGTCACATCAACAGAAGACAACTGAGTAAGACACAGAAATCAATTAAGGAGATTTTATTGATGCACTCGGATGGGTGGGGCAGTGGACAGAGAGTGGAGACAGAAGTAGCTCTGAGAACCCTGCGAGATGGGGGAGTTCGGCACAGAGGGAGGGCCTGCTCCGGGCATCTCTGCTCCTGAGAAAGTCCACAGAGCAAAGCAGCAGAAGAGGAGCTCAGGACAGAAAGCACCTGGCAGAAATGATGTGTTGGGAGAGACCTAAAAGGGAAGCACCGTGATTAGGAGCTGATGTCCAAGGACGTGCCCGTCGGCTGGCCAGGGCAGGACAGCAAACGGCTCTTCAGCAGGCTTCTGTCCTGGAAATCGGAGTCAGTCGGGAAGAGTCATGGCTTGCTGCCTTTGAAGTAGGAATACAGCGCCTTGGCTGTGACTCCCCGCTGCCTTCCTGGTTGGCCTGCGTCCGGGGCCTGTGACGACGGAGCACTGCTGTGCCGGCTGCCGTGGTCTTCAGTTCCCAACACCACCTCCCTTGTGTGGTCATCGACCCACTCTGCCCTAACCTCTGTGGGCTCGCTCTCCCCCGGCTCTCTGGTCACACTCGTGTGAGTGCCGCTCCCCTCCTGTCTTCCTGTCACAGTGTTTTCCCCAGTCTGAGTCTGTCCACCTGGCACGGACTCTCCTACCTCAGAGTGTGTCCATTTTTGACTACTGCCTGTGTGACTCTCAGCCTGGCACCTGCCCTGCTCTGTGGTCTGAGTGTGTGACCCTGCCTGTGTGGGGATTTGTCCTCCTGTCACAACCTGGCTGGTCTGGATCCTGTCCTGACCCTGCGTCTCCATCTGTCTGGTCTGGCCAGAGGAAGACCCCTGTGTCTGGATGCCAGTACTTCCTGTGTGATGGCTGCTGTCCTGTCCCACGGTCTGGCTGTGTGTCTGGCTGTGTGACCCTGCCTGTGTCGGGATTTGTCCTCCTGTCACAACCTGGCTGGTCTGGATCCTGTCCTGACCCTGTGTCTCCGTCTGCCTGGTCTGGCCAGAGAAAGACCCCTGTGTCTGGATGCCAGTACTTCCTGTGTGATGGCTGCTGTCCTGTCCCACGGTCTGGCTGTGTGTCTGGCTGTGTGACCCTGCCTGTGTCGGGATTTGTCCTCCTGTCACAACCTGGCTGGTCTGGATCCTGTCCTGACCCTGTGTCTCCGTCTGCCTGGTCTGGCCAGAGAAAGACCCCTGTGTCTGGATGCCAGTACTTCCTGTCTGATGGCTGCTGTCCTGTCCCACGGTCTGGCTGTGTGTCTGGCTGTGTGACCCTGCCTGTGTCGGGGTTTGTCCTCCTGTCACAACCTGGCTGGTCTGGATCCTGTCCTGACCCTGCGTCTCCGTCTGCCTGGTCTGGCCAGAGGAAGACCCCTGTGTCTGGATGCCAGTACTTCCTGTGTGATGGCTGCTTTCCTGTCCCACGGTCTGGCTGTGTGTCTGGGTGTGTGACCCTGTCTGTGTCGGGATTTGTCCTCCTGTCACAACCTGGCTGGTCTGGATCCTGTCCTGACCCTGTGTCTCCGTCTGCCTGGTCTGGCCAGAGAAAGACCCCTGTGTCTGGATGCCAGTACTTCCTGTGTGATGGCTGCTTTCCTGTCCCACGGTCTGGCTGTGTGTCTGGGTGTGTGACCCTGTCTGTGTCGGGATTTGTCCTCCTGTCACAACCTGGCTGGTCTGGATCCTGTGCTGACCCTGCGTCTCCGTCTGTCTGGTCTGGCCAGAGAAAGACCCCTGTGTCTGGGTGCTGATACTTCCTGTCTGATGGCTGCTGTCCTGTCCCACGGTCTGGCTGTGTGACCCTGCCTGTGTCGGGATTTGTCCTCCTGTCACAACCTGGCTGGTCTGGATCCTGTCCTGACCCTGCGTCTCCGTCTGTCTGGTCTGGCCAGAGAAAGACCCCTGTGTCTGGGTGCTGATACTTCCTGTCTGATGGCTGCTGTCCTGACCCACGGTCTGGCTGTGTATCTGAGTGTGTGACCCTGCCTGTGTCGGGATTTGTCCTCCTGTCATAACCTGGCTGGTCTGGATCCTGACCTGACCCTGCGTCTCCGTCTGCCTGGTCTGGCCAGAGGAAGACCCCTGTGTCTGGGTGCTGATACTTCCTGTGTGATGGCTGCTGTCTTGCTGCCCAGCCTGGGTGGCACCTGTCTGGGTCTGAGCTGCAGGTCCAGTCACAACCGCACCTGTCTGTTCACTGGTCTTCAGTTGTCTCTCTGACCCCCTGTCCTCTACTTTTGGGGTCTGCTCCACATAGTCTGCTCCTTGCGTCTGCTGACTCCCCCTCTCCTGCCTCTGGGACTCGGCCTGCCTGTCATGGCTGCTGACCTGTGCAGAACTGGTGTCCTGGCCCTGGGTCCGAGTCCCAGTCCCGCCCTGGCCTCTGGAAGCCTGCTGGCTCTGTGCATGCCTGCTTGCCTCTTGATGTTGTCCCTGCCCATCGCTTCCGACTTCGGAGCCACTTCTCTGACATTGCCCCAGCTCTTTTGAAGACCCAGAGTGTTCGTTTCCAGACTCTCGAGAACTGCAAGCACCCCCAGGACTCTGGTTCAGGGTCTTAAAACAGGCCTGGGCAACTTTAAACACCAAAACCAGGAATTCCTTGAATTCCACAGTCCCCGTGTGGTCCTCATCCAGCAGGCGCAGGACTTCATCCACAGTGGCTGCATCGTGGGGTCTCTGGAAACCAGACGAGGACAAGTCAGCATCCCTCCTCTCAGGAAGATGTGGTTAGGACGGGTGGCCCAGCTGCTAGGCTTCCCAGCCCTGCAGACTAGCAGCCCACCCTCTAGCTCTGCACACATTTCGCTCTAGCAGCGTTAATATTTATCTGCCTCTACCTTTTTTAGTCCTGTCTCTCTACTTCATGTGCAAGCACCTTTTATTTTGTATCCTCTGTATCTGGTACAGTTTCTGGCCTTCAGAATAATTGGGTAAAGCTGTATTGAAGAATGAATGCATGTGTTCATGGTGCAACTGTTTGGGCTCTCGGGATGATTTGGGGGTGGGGGCTGTCCTTGGAACCTTGCCTCTGTTACAGAGGCTGGATTCTCTATAGCAAGCCCCATGCAAAGAAAGGTTAGCAGGAACCTGACCCCATGGGAGTTCTGAGAGCTCCTCACAGAGGCTCAAATGTTTCACCAAGGTGGGGTGTGATGGCGGGAGGGGGCGCGTTCAGAAGGACCATAGGCTGCTCTGAGCATGCAGAGGCAACAGCTGTGCCCACAATCCCTTGTCCCCAAGGACTGCATTGTCCTGATTGCTTTAGATTCAACATAAGGCCCTGGTTCTGATTTGTTGGGTAGAGGCTGCCTCCACCCGTTTATAACCCATGCTCCAAAATCTCACTTCTGATGTGAGCGGTGAGCTGATTTTTTGAATGACTTCTTTGTGCAAGATACAGAACTCTGTTCCTAGTGAAGGCCTAATGGATGATCAAATTTCAGATAGGCGTGAGAAGCGTTAAGACTAGCAAGTTTAGGATGCAGAAAGCAGCAATCATCTTCTTTTCTAGAACATTTCAAGTCTCTTTCTTTTTTGAGCTGCCCCTTTAGTGTCCTTTTACCTTGTCTTCAAGTTAGAATTAACTAACACCAAGAACCAGGACCAAGAACTTTGTCCTTCTCTAAGGACCAGGGCCTGTCCACCCCCATGACTTTCTCTTGCTCTTTTTTCCTGCCCCAACAACTGCCCTCAGTACTGGCAGGCCTTGATTTACTTGCTGCCTCCTTGAATCCCCCAGCAAAGCTTCTGCAGGCAAGGTCACTCTCTATGTCCCTCCCGGGCTCAGCCATCATACCACTATGACATCTGCAAACTCTTGCTCCAGGAGTCTCTTGAGCTCCCCTCGGGAGAGCACGGTGCAGTCGCCCTCCGTCCTGGCATAGCGCCCGAAGGCCTCAATGATCCCACTGATGTTTCTCAGTAACTGGGGCATCTTTGAGGTCAGACTGCAAAAGACAAAAAGCCCCTGTGAGGGGCCACAGCGCTTCAGTGTTTCCTGAGAGGTCTTGTGCCTCTCTGTGTGTGCTGCTTCCGTCTCTCTGCCCACCTTCCTCCTTCCCCATGGTGCATTTTAGGTATGGGCAGGAGGGCACACAGTGACTGGAGGCAAGACCTAAGTCAGCGTTTAAGTGCCAGCCCCGACACCTGCCTGTCATGTGAGCTGAGTCAAGCCGTTTCACCTCTCCATGCCTCCGCTTACTAATTGTGAATAAAGACCACTCTAGTACTTACTTTAGAGGGTTATTGTGAAGATTTAAAGAGATAATTCATTAAAAAAGCACCTGGCAGATGCCTGGCTTAGACTAAGTGCTAGCTATTAAATGTCATTATTGTTATTATATGCATATGCACATATATAATTTGTGTATATCTACATATGCACCACTGCTTACAAGGCATTTTTCTGTGCATCATCTCTTGTAATCCTTGTTAGCTTACTTTTTTATAGGTGAGGAAACAGGCTCAGAAAAGTTAGATTTGCCCAAGACCACACAGCTTTTAAGGGACCAAGAAATCCTTGAAGCCATTTCAACACAAATGCAATAGGTTTTCTGGGATGTTCCCTGTCGACAGGGATCATCTCCTATCACAAGGTGCTAGGGTCTGACTGGGGATGCTGGAAGCTGGTAAGTACACTCATGGCAGACCTCTGTGTCGGCTGGGAGCCCAGCTGGGAATCCAGGGCCTAGCTCTGGCCTCTTCTGCCTCCTTGTGAGGAGGTGTTCAGAAGAGGTTGAGCTGCCACCTGTTGACAGTACTGAGGAGGGGTGTCTTCTTTGGGTGTTTGGTCTTTCCATTTTGAGGGTCCAAGTTTCTCTGCATGTGACCTCTGCCCCCAGCCCTGGGACATCTCGGGAGGTGAGCTTGCACAACAGGCATGTGACAGCATCAGGCCTAGAGTCCTGGTACCTATGAGGAGCAGATCCCAAATCAAAGGAAAGAATCCATTTTCATGAACCAGGAATCTGGAGGCCTGGGTGTGGCTGAATGGGCAAGAGGCAGGGCCACTGGGAGATGCATTAAGCAGAAGCCCAGAGGGACCAAAAGTAGGAGATGGTACCAAAGATCACCCGGTGACAGCTGGAAAACCAGGGAATGTAAAAGAGAAGACGTGGGCAGAGTGCAGAACGGCTAGAGAGGCCTGAGAGGAAGGGGCCAAAGGAGACTTGGGCGCTGGAAAAAGCAAGTCAGTGTGGCTGGAAAGATTGAGAAGGTGCAGACCCAGGTGTGCTGTCTGGTGGAGTAGCAGGTCAGCGGGTGAGAGCCTTCTATAGGGAATTTAATCAGTCCTTTCTACGACCTTGTCGCCAACAATCTCAGTCTACATCAAGGTACATAGCTGAGAACATTGTTCCTCAACCTAGATGAAAATATTTAATAGATATTAAAGTAGCAGACTTTTAACACTGACCCATTAATAGTCAAAATACTTCAGATTCTTAGACCTACAAACTCATCTTGCCTAAATCTATCACCCTGCGGCAGGGGAGAAGAGACACATAAGCCCTCCCTCCCTGACGTGACTGGAGCTCACCATCTGGGTTGGCGGGAGTGAACTGATTCTGATCGCACAGACTCTGGGCACTGCAAAGAACCTTCCAGGACCTCAGGAGCAAGAGGTCTTTGCTGATCTAGGCAGGCACAAGGGCGACTCCGTTGTTGCTGCCCACACAGCTTCCCAGCTAGAGGAGCTGCTGCCAGACCAGCCTCAGGGGAGGAAGAGAAAGCTCAGCTGCTACAGGAGAGCGTCATTTCCCAATGGATCTAGCTCCAGGTCTGCCTGGGCCCGGAAGGAACATCTGCCCCCAGCCAGCACCTATGGATTACAGCTCACGTCTGACAGCCTTGTTTTTCTGAGCTCAGATCACCAAGACACTGAAAATGAGAAGAGTTTCCTTAAGAGGAGACTTACCTAGTGTCCAGCAGGATGAGGCAGTGGCTGTTAGGCAGTGTGTGAAGTCCAGGTCAGCGGGTGAGAACCTTTTATAGGAGATTTAATGGAGCTCCTGTTTTAGACAGGATGTCCCCACCCTCCAGGAAGGCTTGATTCATCCGCGGTTCAGCCCAGCCCCGCCTCACCTCCTGTCTTCTCCATTTCACCTTCTGACCCGGGGCTGTATCACCCTGGTGGTAGGCCCTTCCTGCCACATTTGGGGCCATCTCTAGCTGGGTCTAGCTGGACGCTCCCTTCCAATGAGCTGGTCTCAGCAGTGCTCGGCACAGGTCAGGCTCATGGCTACCACTCCTAGTCTCCATAAACCTGCAAAGTCTTAGGACACTTTTCAATGTTTTATGCAAACACCTAAGAACATATCTGCGTGCCAAGGGTTCATTCTTTTCAACGTGTATCTTCTGGTGACATTGCTGCTACTTATAATATGTTTTGAATTCTTGTTTGGGGATGGCCTTTCTTACCTAGTTTCTGACACACGAGAAAGCTAGTTTCATTTCTTTAGGATTTTGGTGTCATTTTTTAAAAAATTAAAATAACAAAAAAGCGTCAAACACTTCCCCCGCCCCATGCTATGAATAGACACATTGTGTAGTTGGTAAGAAGCCTAACGTGGTCTTCCCAGGAAAGGGGGAGCTCAACTGGTTGACTACTACATACGTTTTCTGGAAAGCTCATCCCATTTCAGACACAGGGCTAGGGCCCTGGCGGAAGGCGGGGGGCACCTTGTGGAATAAGATGGTAGCTGTTTTTTTAACTCTCAGAGTTTATAGCCCGGCTGTAGCAGGGGAGACTCCCTGAGAGGTTGATGATAATGACAGTCACCATTCGATTTGATTCCCCTTCACTTTCATTACCGTCTCGTTTCATCTGATTCCCCTGACAGCACTCTGAGGTGGTGTGGCTGAGCCCATTTTAATAAGTGAGGGCACTGAGAAACCCTCCGAGAAGTGGCTACTCAGTGAAGATGGGGTGGGGCTGGACAGAAGCCCCTCCAGCTCCTGGCTCTCTCATGGCACGCTGCCTCTCATTCTTCTCTCAGTGACTTTTGACACTCTTCAAACATCAGGTTTATCATCATTTCATGAAGTGCCACCATCTTTGGGACTCGGAGAGGGAAGCTTTCTGTCCCTGAAGCCAAGATCCAACGGGAGCTTCGGCAGGAAGCAGACTCAGCTTCTCCTGACTCTGGACGCCCCACCACCTGTACTGCCCTCACTTACACCTCTGCGTGCAGCAGAGGGGAGAGGGAATGGCAGTCAGGAAGGAGGAATTGGCAAGAGCTTTGGTTGCGGTACTGGCACGGACGGGGCAGCGGATCTCCAGCACTTCTGGTGGGAAGAGCCTGGGAGGACTGCATACTGCAGCAGGGCGGCCACAAGATCTGCGGTTGGAGAAAACTGTTCCCATGGGAAGGGGCTGGCTCCGGTCCCAGGGCCAAGGTGGTGTGGGAGAACTGAGCTGGACGGAGCAGAGTGGTGGCACAACCATTGGGAGCCGGAGCAGGTGGAGGTTGCTATGGTAACTAAGAGAAGGCTAGAATGAGAGGGGGACATTGAAGAACAAAAGAGTCTCCAGCAGTTTAGATTTTCCTTCTGTGGATGATGTCCTGAGGCTTATCCTATAACTTCCAGAGAGATTTGGGAGCCAAGGGAAAGTAAGTTAGGGGAAGCTAACCACATGCTTTATCTGTGAGGTGACTGAGTTATGCATCATCACACCCAACTTACAGATGAAGAAACCAAGGCACAGAGAGGCTTCATAAGCTACTCAAGTCCCATCCTCTAGAAAGTGATAGATCTGAATTTGAATTCAGGCCTACCTGCCTCTGAAGCCTGTCTTTACCTGTGCCTGGGGCAGGACCCAGCCTGTGGGGTGGCCAGCTGGGCTGCTGGGGCACCACAGAAGTAGAATAACAAGTATATTTGTGTGTTGAGTCGGGGAGGTTGGCAAAACTGTGGTGGGGCTAGGGGAGATGCTGGGACAGACGGACTGACAGTTTCTGAGTGAGTAAATTTGTTACTTTGTAAAGTAACAAATTTGTGGAGAGTTGTTTTAAATTGGTGACTTATATAGGTATACTGGAGGGAAGAGAGAGGCCAGGGCCCGGATCAGAAGCTGTCAAATGCTCATCCTCTGCTCACTCTGCCTTTCAGGAAACAGAAACACCTCAAAGCTACACGCACTCATTTAGGTACTTGGATTCCTTGTTACACATTTTCTTCACAATTCTTTGCTGACCTCTACTTGATTTACTATTATTTGATTCAGCCAGGATTTGCTGAACTTAGTGGACTACAAATGAGTAAGATCTGCTTACTAAATCAGTCTAATTGGGTGAAGAGGCCATTCACACCAAAATAACTATTTAATAATGAAAATTTCATAAAATAGGAGATATAGTCAAACACCACGTGTTGTGCGTTACAGGATCAGTGCTCAGGAGCACGGCGGATGAAGACCTATTTAGCGACACCCCTCTGCCCATGCTGATGCTGGTTTGCTGCCTTTATTTTACTTTATTTGCTAATACCGAGGGTCTGCCACGTGCAGACACTGTGACAAGAGCTGAAACGCATCATTTCATTTCACCCTCACAACCACCCTATGGCAGCAGAGGTATTATTCCAATTTCACAAATGGAAAATGGAAAAACCTACCATTTAAACAACTGACCTAACATCCCAAAGGCAGAGATAAATGGTGAACCCAGGATAGAACCTAGACCCACCCAACTTCAGAACCCCGTCTCTCAGCCCCTCTGCCCTGTCTCTCGGCTGGGCTTCTTGAACATGGATCTCCTTCGACTTAAACCCAGGTTGGAGTGGCATGTTCCAGCTCAGCCCTAAGTGGACCAGCTGAAGGACCATGGAGGGTAACGAGTAGAGCAAGCTCACAGACCCAGTGGCTCTGTGGACGCTGGGGAAAACCCAAGGGAAGAATCCCTCTTCACCCTGATGTCCACTACCCTGCACTTTAGGGGCACAATCTAGGACATTTGGCCAAAGCGTTGGTAAGCTCAGCCTGGGAGAACTGCTGGGCTTTTATGGAGGGAGCCTTCCCTGGTTTCTCTCCTGCCACTCGTCATTGTCATGTCATCATCTCCTGACTGCTCAAGGCTTGTCCCGAGGAGGAAGGGACTTAAGGGGACCGAGAGAGGGTGTCCTGTGGACAAACATCATCTGTCTAGCTGAGCATCCCTTCCAGTGCAGCTTCATCAGTATCTGCCACCATGTCCTACTGGCTGGTGAATGGGAGGAATAGGGAGGTGCCAGGGTAAGCCATCTGGCTTCTCTGGGGTCAGGTGGCAAGTGACTGCTAACTCTGAGAAAGCCTGGCTGTCTTAACAGCAGCAGCCAATCCACCCCTTGAAGCAACCTGCTCACCGAACACCTTCATCTTTACCCAAGAGTACACATTGGTGATGTGGGACAGGGGCTGGCAGTGGGGGTGGCTAACAGGTGGCCGTTAATGTCTCCCCTCCAAAATATCAGCTGGAAAAAATCTGATTCTTTAGAGAAGCTAGAGAGCTGTTGTCTGAAGTTGATTGAATGAAGGGGGAATTGTCTGGTGTCTGTTGGCCACACATCCTAACTGAATGATTGGGTGTTGGGTGCATATTCTTGCAAGGGTTAGGGGGAGTCCTAGTGAACAGCCTGGGATTCCTATCCTCTCTGTACTTCAACAAGAACTTGTTCTCCCCAAACACCCCACATAGGCCCTAGTCGAAGCATCCCAGAAACCCAAGTGCTAAGTCCAGCCCTGGAAATACCAGGAAGGATTAGGCAAATACCTGAGATGTCCCTGTTGACACAGTTTCCAGTGGCTTAGTGAGGATCTAGGGGAACTTTTGGGTCTAATCCCTGACTTGACAGGTTGTGTTGGCTTTGTTGTTTCTGAGTTCTAGTCCAGGCAGAGGCACATGATTTGGGCAGGAACCTTGGAATGTGCCATTTCTCAGGGACTCTGAATACCCTAGATCCAGGTGTCCAACCCACAGGCAGAGCTCCAAGGACAAGCGAGCGCAGTTCCCACCTCCTCCTTCCCACTGGAAAAAGAAGGCGGCTCACAGCAGGAGTGGGGGCGAGGGAGCTCTTCCTTCTCCTGCTTCGCCTTTCTCAGAACTCTGCAGTGTCCTTGTGCTGCCAAGGGTTTGTTGGCTGATGTCATGGCTCACTAGGTCCTTGGTCCTGGTCAAAATCGTGGACCTACCATCCTCCTCAATACAGCTCTCTCTGCCTCCTTGACTCCCTGCAAACTCCTCATTTGGCTTTGAAGCCTTCTCCGTCTCCTCCATGTGGATGCCCTCCACCTGTTCAGAACAACCTGAATATCTCTTCCCCCACAATAGATTCTCAGAGGTCCCAACCAGACGAGGTCTCTCCTAACCTCTTAGCTCAACACTCCTGTTGCTGCGTCTTTCACAGAACTTCTTTTACACTATCGTGATGATTGCTTGTTTGTTTGCTTAATCATCTTGGTAGATTATGCTCCTTTTTGAGGACAAGACTGGTTTGCAGTAGATATGTGACAACTTGATATGGAAGCCCTGTTCATGTCTTAGGAAAGCCCAACTTTCTCCCAAAACACGAGAATGGAGTGATATGTCACCCAAACCTGTCTCCATATATCCACCCACCTAGAGCCACTGTGCTTCATCTCTGCTTATTGGGAGTGGAGTGGGATACCTCTGCATCCGAGGCCAAAGGGGGATGCCAGGACCAGAGAGGAAAAAAATCTTTAATGTAGCTCTCAGTCATAAGGGACTGGATTTGTGCAGGTTTTAACCCTGTTGGACCTCACTAGGGTTGGGCAGCATTTGCCTGTTTCCTTCTCCATTAATCAAAGCACCTCCCCTCCAAAGGGATCTTCCCAGGATTAAAATGTAATGACAGGGTGTTCTGAGCAAACTGAGCAACAATGGAATGCCAAGGGTATGCAAAGTTTAAGCAGAGTGTCACTTTGGGGGCTCCTGTAATGACTGCCCCCTTGATGAAGCTGGCACTGGGAGGACGAGAAGACACACAGATGTGGTTCTTAGCCACAGCTTTATCATCATGTCCCTTAACCTCGGGAGCCTCAGTTTCCTTGGCTGTAAATAGTGACAGCCTTTGCTTACACCAGATGGTTACTGTGAGACTAAAAACATATGCTGTGAAAATGCATGGTAAACTCAGGAACCTTAAAACACAGGTAGGATATTGTGGTTTGGATATGGAGTGTTCCCTTGAGCTCCTGTTAATGCAGGAGTATTCAGAGGTAAAGAGGTAAAGGGTGTGAGAGCTGTAACCTAACCAGTCTGGCCGAGTTTGAGTAGACTGAGTGGGAAGTGGAGGCAGATGGCTGGGCTGGAGGACATAGATCACTAGGGGTGTGCTCTGGAAGGGTTTTCTTCCCCTTGCCTCTCTCTTTCCTCTGCTTCCTGACACTACCATTGGCTGAGCAGCTTCCCTCCACCGGGTCTTTCCTCCATGATATTCTGTCTCACCTTAGGCCCAGAGCATTGGAGTCAACCATCTATGGACTGAGACCTCTGAATCCATGAGCCCCAAATAAACTTCTACTCCTCCAAGTTGTTCTTTCAGGTGATTTGGTCACATTGATGACAAACTGCCTAAAGCAGATATTATTATTGTTATCTTAAAATAATTGTCGTGATCACTTCTCAGTATTTATCCAAAAGAATTAAAGACAGCATACTTTAACAATGGCTTCCACATATTTGTAGAAGCACAATTTAGAATAGCTTTATTATGGAGGTGTCCATCAGCAGATGAATGGATTAAAAAATATGTTTTACACACACACACACACACACACACAATGGAGTTTCACTCAGCTACGAGAAACAAGGAACTTATGTCATTTGTAGGAAAATGGGTGGAACTGGAGAGCATCATGTTAAGTGAAATAAGCCAGACTCAGAAAAAGGTCATATGTTTTATTTGTGGAAACGAGAGAGAGAGAGAGAGAGAGAGAGAGAGAGAGAGAGAGAAAGAAAAGGATATCATAAAATAGAAGGGCAATATTTAGGGTAGAAGAAGAGGATTGGGGGAAGGAAGAAGAGAGGGCAAGGGGAAATACTGGGGAATGAAATTGATCAAATTTTGTTATGTGCAAGCCACATTGAAACCCACTATTCTGTATAATTAATATGCACCAAAAAATTATAATAGTGGACATGTTTTGAATACATAGAAAAGGAACATATATGAATCATTCTAATTTTTAAGAAGCATTAACAATAAATAATATATAATCCCAGTGGCTCCGAAGGCTGAAGCAGAAGGATCGAAAGTTCAAAGCCAGCCTCAGCAAAAGTGAGATGCTAAGCAACTCAGTGAGACCCTGTCTCTAAATAAAATACAAAATAGGACTGGGGAAGTGGCCCAGTGGCCGAGTGTCTCTGAGTTCAATCCCTGGTACCAAAAATAAGTAAATAAACAAAACACACACCTTGGAAAATCCAAAAAAAAGAAATTAGAAAAAACAGTGAGTGATTATTCACTAACACAGGAATACACATTTTTTTCTCAAAAGGATTTACCACAGACTTTCTTCAATTTACTTATTAGTTTATATATCATTACTATTTCAGAGAAATAGGACCATAAAGCTAACATTGAGGAGCTATTATTTGGATGAAACTAGACTTCATCCAAAGTGAAGTCTAGTTCCCTTTGAAACAGAAATAATATTCAATTTATACAACTTTCATGTTGCAATAGTAGAACAGCCATGTGGTGAGCCTGCCTCCACTGATTGGCACATAGAGATTCCACGGGGACGCGATGGGTTGTCTGGGTTCGAAGTCCTCACGTCTGAGTGCTCAGAACCTGCTTTTAGTCCTCAGCTCCCTGGATTGGAGGTTTCGGGTGCTTGGTGGCTTTTACAATTATCCCACAAATTCATGTGCCTGCTGTATATTGCCGCATATAGAATACATAAATGGCACCTGTGTGTGCTAATAATTTTCAAATAAATGCTGGTGAGGGGGCAGCAGTGGCCAAGACAGAGGTTACTTTTTCCCGTGCACGCCAGTAGGGGCCTGACAACTGGGTCTAAGTCACTGGCTGTCACTGGGGGCTGGTCCTAGGCAAGAAGGCTGGCTGGTGGCCATGCTAGGCTGCCAAGAACAGCCACAGCAACCAAGATCCACACAGGACTTAGAAGCAGAAGTCAGGTGAGGTGAATGTCCTGGCCACAGGCACCGGGAGGCACTGCCGAGGACGAGTCTGGAAGAGACCTCGGGAGCCCAGTGTGATCAGCTCATTTACTGGGGCTCAGTTTGAGGCTCACCAGCTGTTGATTGTGCACAGCTGTGTGCGGGCCACTGGGCAAAGGGTACTCCCACACATTCATGCTGCTACTTCTCACATTCTCACATGCTAAAAAGACTGAACCCAGGGGCACCTAACCACTCAGCCACATCTCCAGCTCTATTTTTTTATTAATTTTTAATTTTGTTTTAATTAGTTATACACAACAGTAGAATGCATTGATGCACTTTGACCTATCACTCCTCGATGGGATATGATGCTTCACTTTTCTGAGTGTGCGTGTTGTAGGATCACATTGGTCATGCGGTCCCATATGTACCTAGAGTAATAATGCCCCAGCTCTTCTCATTTTTTATCATGAGACAGGCCCTTGCTCAGTTGCTGAGGCTGGATTTGAACTTGTGATCCTCCTGCCTCAGTCTCCTAAGTCTCTGGGATTACAGCTGTGTGCCCTCATGCCTGGCTGGAAGCTTCTTAGTATTCCCATAAGTTTCAAAGAGGTGAAACGACATGTCCAAAGTCACACTGATGGTTTGGGGTGGAGGGGAGACTGGAGCTGTGACCTTGCTGGTTTCTTCCTGTATGCACTTGCTGCCCTGGTGGGCTGCGGGTGGTGGGGGGCATGAATGCCCACACACAGTGGGGCGGATATTTTTGTCAACACGCAGGCCTCTTTCAACAGCCCTGGAGCAGCGTGGGAACAAGGACCGAGGCAGGGGTCCTAGTGAGGAGGACTGGCCTGGCCACCGTGGCCCCATGGGAAGGCGATCCTCAGATGTGGTGCCCTGAGGCATACGTGGTGTGACACATGGCAGCGGGTTTCAGCCTCTTCTGGTGTCACCAGCCAAGAACCTGGGGCTTTTCCTCGCCTCTGAATCCGTCTCTTCTTAGGCAGTCATGACATTTTCGTTGTTGTCACTAAAATGGAAACTGAGGACTTTGACCTCAGGATAGATCCTGGGTCCTTCACTTACAAGTTCAGTGACGTAGGGCAAATCCTGTGGCTTCCCTGAGCCTTGACCTCATCTCCGGAAATGAAGCTGATACGATGCCTTTTCCAGGGGTGGGTGGAATATATAAAATAATAAGAGTCCTAAAGGTCTTCTGTTGACGGTAAAAGGAGGCTGTCAACAGAAGCCGGTCATGAAGAGGCACCAGAGCTGAGGACTGAGGGTACTGGATTCCAGGGTTGAGCTCAAGGCCCTCACTCAGGAGGATCTGATGTGTTCAACAGAACACCATGTGGGAGGTTTTGTAATGGACATGGTCGGACAATGAGGGGTGTGTGTGTGTGTGTGTGTGTGTGTGTGTGCGCACCTGCAGAGGGTACACCTTCTTCAGTTCCAACATGCCCCAGAAGTGATCTGGGTTACAGATGACAATCCTGAACTTCTGACCACAAAATGGAAAGCAGGAGGTTCTCTGCCACTTCCGTAAAAGCTGTGGCACAAGCCCGTGGCTGTTTCAGGGATAGGTCGACAACAGCTGAGACGGAACTCGAATCCAGAGAAGACCGCACCCGTGGGGCTCACCAGGTGCCAACTGGGAGGGAGCCGCGGTCCCCTGGACACACATCCCTGTGGTTGTGAGCTCTGTTGTGAATGAGTCTTAATGAAGTTTTAATGAAGATGAAACCATTTATATGGTCCCGTGGGCTCTATCACCTTTTGCTGTTTTTTGCTGTAGCTCCTAAGACCTGAGTTTTAAGTCCTATCTGATGGGGGTGGGGACGGTCTCACTGTCACTCCGTGTCCACAGTCTCTGCATCTCACCTGGTGCCACACCTGCGCTTCGGCTCAGGTCACCTGTCTTTGAAACCAGCACAGCAGGCAGAAACTGAGGTCCTCAGGGTGTGACCTGGACAAGGCCACCCCTGCTCCATCACCAGGGGGAATGTGTTTCTGCTGTGTCTCTCAACCCAGGGGCTGTGTCCACACACACCTTCCAGGGCAAGCAGGCCTCACTGGGCTTTCCTGAGCAGGTCCCCAGGGTCTCCACGGAGTGGGGAGGACCAACAGAGGCACTGGAGCTTATAGACCGAGCTCCCCCCACCCTGCAGAGGGAGGCTGTAGATGTGGGGCGCTGTGCTGGGGTTCGGAGAGTGCCCTCTCATTCCCACTGTTTCTCCACATGGTCTGTATATCAGAATTCTCCAGAAAAACAGAACCAGCTGGAGAGAAATGAAGAGAGAGGGCCGAGAGTCTATCCTAAGGAATATTAAGGAATCGGCTCATGTAATTGTGGAGGCTGACCAGTCTGACACCTACAAGGCAGGCCATGGGCTGCAAATCCTGGCAGGAGCAGACGTTGCAGTCTTGAGTCTAAAGGCAAAGAGAAGGTGGAATTCCTTCCCCCCCACCCACCCAGAGGAGCCCAGTCTTCCTCCAGGAGACCCTCCACTGATTGGGTGAAGCCCACCCACACATGGGTTACTGCTTTACTCTAAGTCTGCTGGTGGAAATGCTACTCACATCTAAAAATTCTCTCCTGGCAATATCCAGGCTGTGACTGACCCAAACTAGAAACCAAAGTGTAGCATTTCTCATGACTAAAACACCAGGGTCAGTCCAGGGGAACTGGGCTGCACAAAATAATCACACAAGAGAGAGAGCGAGCATGTGCTGAACCCTTTTATTGGGGGAAAAGCCATTCAAATGAGGCAGGGGGTCAGGTTTCAGGGGGTTGAGCCTAGCTCCAGGATGTCTGCTGTCAGAGGGTGACTGACAGCTAGGTAGGCCACACCCAAGGGCACAGTAAGAGAAGGGGACACACAAAGGGAGTTTCCATGGAACATTCTATCCCAAACAGGGCAAAGGGGTAGGGTTACAAAGCAACAGCTGAGTGTGGCTGATCCCCAGGGTGTGCCCTCTCAGAAGACTGGCCTGGTCTCCGAGTGGGGGAAAAGCTGAGTCAGAGTCCTGAGTCAGGGCACTGCTGGGCCAGGCTGCAGTGACCCTTCAGATCCCCTGGTGCATCAGGACTGCAGGCGTGGTGACCCAGTGTGGCACCCCACGCCAAGTCCTGCCAGTCAACCCACAAAGTGTTGGCACTCTGCTCTCCCCAGGGCTTCCCTCCTGGATCCATAGTGACTTGGTCTTGGCTTTTATTTATTGTCTTTTTTCTCAAGAAGTATACTCCAGACTTCTTTATTTTTAATTAAAGTCTTTTTTTTAATTATTAAAATCACTGCATGTACTTGAAAGAAATTTGGAGAATCAAAATAACAAAAAGAATTACACATGACTGTAGTTTCACCCACCAGAAATAATCGTTAGTGTACATCCTTCCTGCCATTTTCCTATGCACACAGATAGCACAGATGACGCTGCCTGATCATATGTACCCTGCACAGATATAAAGTCATTCAGTCTTACCAACATCAATGAGTAGGTTCCACTGTTATTTCCATATTCAGATGAGGTAAAAAAGGCACGGAGAGGGGCTGGAGATGTAGCTCAGGTGGTAGAATGCTTGCACTCCATGCACAAGGCCCTGGGTTCAACCTCAGCACCACCAAAAAAAAAAAAAAAAGGCACAGAGAGATAAGTGTCTTTCTGAAGGCCACACAGCTAGTGAAGGGCAGCACAGTCAGTCTCTAGTGTTCTGACTCTGGAGTCTGGGCTTTTCATCACTCCATTATAGAGCTCCTATAGACTTCTATTTTGCGCATTTATTATATACTTTATTTTACCTACTTTTTACTTATTAAGGGGAAATCAACTTTTAAAAGATCATTAAATAATCCTCAACTTTTTTACACCATTGTAGTGGTGGCAAAGATTCTACTGAATGGAAGTGGTATTACTTATTTAATCATTCCTTTCCTTTAGCAATTTTGGTTGCCTCTTTTCTCTTTTTATAAAACATGCTACATGAATATTCTTCACCATATGCTTTTGTGCCTATTTATAAACTTTTCCTTTTGATAAGCATTAAGAAATTCAGCTGGGGCACAGTGGCACACGCTTGTAATCCCAGTGGCTCGGGAGGCTGAGGCAGGAGGATCACAAATTCAAAGCCAGCCTCAGCAATGGCGAGGTGCTAAGCAACTCAGTGAGACCCTGTCTCTAAATAAAATATAAAATAGGGCTGGGGATGTGGTTCAGTGGTTGAATGCCCCTGAGTTCAATCCCAGGTACTCCCCCCAAAAAAATGCAATCATGGAGGCCAAAGAACCGTATTAATTTTAAGTCTTTTACATACCACAGGCCAAATTACCTTGTCGGTTTCCCCACTTGCAGACTAAAGATGAAAATAACACCCACTGTCATTGAGCTGTTTGAGGATTAAAGGATGAACTGAGCAGAGCACTCAGGTTAGGTTTAGGCAGCTACTGGAGGCCCTGCATAGATTAACTCATTTAATTGTTATGCAATTCAGTGAGGTGAGTATCCACACTTCCATGAGCGGTCAGCCCCTACAAAGTCAATGAAGCCAGGAGCTACAATTTTGAATATTTGCCTCTTGAATCCGTGGTGTATCTCAGTGCATGATTTGAATTTTTTTCATTGATTGTGAGAACCTTAGTTTTTCTCCCACATTTATTGGCTGTTGGTGTCTAAATTCTTGGTTCATTGCTTTAGTGCACTTCTCCTAGAGATGGGAACCTGACTACCATCTTCCAAACTGACCTCTTTTACTTTGAAAGGGACCTTTAAATCCTTTTCCTTTAGCCTTGAACCATACTTTCCTCCTTGCTTGCTTCCCGTCGTCTCTGGACCTGGTCTTTCTATAGACTCCCTGACCTTCTTGACAGGTGGGTGAGCAGGTCTAGCAGCCGTGGAGGCTGTGGGCGGAGGCTGGAGCTGATGTGTGGTGGGGGGCAGGCTCTGGAGAGGGCGTGGGGGACACGAGGTTTGGGTCAGCTGCCTGATGCCTGTTGTTCCCTCTCAGGGCTGGAGCAGCTCTGGGTGTGGAACAAGGGGGGGGGTGCAGCTGCCCCCACACTGCCCTGTGCCATCTTGGGCAGGTCCTAGCCTCTCTGGGCTTGCGGTGCTCACCTGAAAACTTGGATGGATGGCTCTCTTGTTGGCATGCAGTGATGGTAGCACGTGAAAGTGTTTTGCAGATGGTCATGGATCACAACCAAGGGAAATTTACTGTTTTGAGCATGAGTCATGATCCTGGTTCTTCATGAGAAGTGCTGGGCGAGGGGATTGTGTGGGTAGGACCAAGTGTGTCACCTCCGGGGAACGTCCCACCTTGCTGGGCAGAATGGGCCAACTGCCCTTGTATCAGCTTTGATCTCCCCGCTGCGGGCTCACAACAGCGAACATATTCCCATCTGGGTTTCCTCGCTTGCAGACTAAGGATGAAAATAAAACTGTCATTGAGCTGTTTGAGGATTAAAGGATGAACTGAGCAGAGCACTCAGGTTAGGTTTAGGCAGCTACTCGAGGCCCTGCATAGATCAACTCATTTAACTGTTATGCAATTCAGCAAGGTGGGTATTTATCCATCCTTCACAAATGAGGAAATGACTGGGGAGATGAAGTGGCCACCCAAGGTCACGGAGTGTGCTAGGATTTACCCCGGCAGTCCGTCCTGGGAGGCCGCATTTTTGACTGCTCAGTTCACCTGCTGCCGCCCTATACTTAGGTGGGAGCAAAGGGTAAAGAAGGAGAAAAGCCCAGCCTCCCCCTCCCAGGAGCTAAGATGACAGTCCGACTCTTGCAGGGACTTGGGGTGCGTGCTTCCCGCCCCTCCCTGCTCAGCCTCCTCCCGGGACACCTCTTCCAGGAAGTGTGCCCGGCTGAGCTCCTCCCGCACGATCATTTCTATTTTCTCTCTCTGAACTTATGAACTTCTCAGGGCTTTGAAAATTGGGATTCAGGGCTGGGATTGTAGCTCAGCGGTGGAGCGCTCACTCAGCATGTGTGTGAGGCACAGGGTCCGAGTCTCAGCACCACATATAAATAAATAAGCAAAGTAGAGGCCCATCAACAACTAATATATATATATATATATATATATATATATATATATATATAAGAAAATTGGGATTCAGTTCAGTGGGTATTTATCCAATGCTCAGGACACAAGACTAGAACCATGGGACACGGGTAAAACATCGCTCCTCCCTGCTGGGCCTGTGAGACGCGGTTTAAGATCAGAAACGTGAAGGATCTGTCACAAGGGATTGGGAATGTGACGTTGATTCAGGCTGGGGTGGCTGGCTCTGCAAAGGCGTCTCAGGTAGGGCATTCTGGCTGGTCCTGAGGTGTGGCGGGGACAGCGAGCAAAGCCGAACAACGTCCCAGGTTGGAAAACGTGCGCAGGAAACGTCAGGCAGGGCTGTTGGAGTCACCAGTGTTGCTTCCCTGCTTCCTTCAGTGGGAGCGAGAGCTCATTTATTTATTTATTAGGAACTGGGCACTGAAGCTAGGGGTGCCTTACCACTGAATTATATCCCAAGTCCCTTTAATCTCTCAGGATCTCCCGAAGTCGCCCAGGCTGGTCTCAAACTTGTGACCTCCTGAGTCACCAGATCATGGGTGTGTGCCACTGCATCTGTGGAGGAAGAGGCACTCTTTGTCTTTAGAAATGTTTGCATCCTTTAAGTCGTTCCTAGCGGCTCCACCTTGTGCTTTTGTTCTGGACTTCCGCAGGTTGGCATGCCGGCACACCCCGGCCTCCTTCTGCAGACAAGACCACGGCGAGGTCGGCCTGCGTCTGATCACAGAGCTTCGCTGCGCTGTTCCCGTGTCCCTGGTCTGGCAGCAGCGAGCTCTTGAGGCTGAACAGACTACCTCTGAATAAGCAGGGGCCTTTTCTTGACTATAATTCTCCGTTTTTCCATCCAGCCATGACCCTGTCCAACAACCATGTGTCTTGCCTCCTAGTGTAGGGGGTGAATGTTGGAGCAGGGAACTCAAAGACCAAGAGCGCACATTTCTTGCCCTCAGACTGAGTCTAGTGACAGGTGATCACACAACTTCAGCCCTTAGCACTTTGGCCAAGGAAACCCAGAGAAGGGTCATGCAGAATTGGGATTAGGGATTGGGACAGACAGTTCTTGAGCTGAGTCTCAGTAGGCAAAAGGGAGGTGGCAACAGCAGTCCAGACACATGGTTCAAGAGAAGGCGAAGCCACAGGGCGCCCACCAACACTTTGGCTGATGGGGCAGAGAGGAGAGAGAGAGTTCCGGGGGGTGGAGGTTGCCAAGCAACCTGGCAGAGATGATGGGCAGAACAGGTCAGGACGTTCTCGGGGACCCTGCAGCAACATCTGCACACCACCTGCCCCAAAGGATTTTGAGCACAGACTTGCTTAGCTTTGCATTTTATAAAGAACGTTTTATAAAGCAGGAGACCCGTTAGGAGGCTCGTGTGGGTGGGCCAATCAGACGCTGAGGCAGGGGACTGGGGAGGGCCAGGGCTGTGGGAGGTGCTGAGGGGTAGGGCTGACAGGCGCTGTGAGCCGGGTGGGGTAACGCAGGGCAGATTCCTGGTGGGTGTGGCCACCAGGGGTCCCTTGGTGAGGCCTTCCACTGAGGAAGAGAACAAAGGAGGAGGAACAGGTTGACCCAAGGTCGAGGGCCGAGAGCTGAGTTCAGTTCCGCGGCTGAGGATGTCAGGTACTAAGATAGAGATTTGGAACTCTCCAGAATAGAAATTCTAGTGAAACGCTCAAGGCCAGAAGACAAGAGTATTGGGTTTGAGCTGAGTGTGTAAAGCAGATCAAGAATGTTTTAAAGAGCGTTGGAGGGGAACAGGGAAAGAGGTGGATTAAGAAGAGGTCAGGGGCCTGCATCCAAGAGCACAGTAAGATAAAGACTGAAAAGGTCCTTGGCATTGACAACGACGATGGCTGGTGCCAGAGACACACTCCCCCTGCCTGCATCCTGGAATTGAACCCAGGGAGCCCTACCACTGAGCGACATCCCCAGCCCTTGCTATTTGTGATTTTGAGGCAGGGACTCACTAAGCTGCCCGGCCTGGCCTTGAACTTGCAGTGCTCCTGCTTCAACCTCCGATATGGCTGGGATCACAGGCATGTGCCACCCGCCCAGCAAGACAGGCCTTGACATGTAGGACAGAGTCAGAATGCATCTGGCTGAGGAGTGGGAGGACAGGAGGAGAGAGAGCAGACAAGGATTCAGTACGCATGGCTAAGACGGTGAGGCAAAAGGGCAGGGTGGTGGCCCCGGGAGACCTAGGCTAAGGAGGGCTGGGCCAAGCTTGTGGGTCGGGGGTAAGGAGTCGGTAGAGAGGGTTGAGAGCGGGAAGCCTGTGTCCCAGCTCAGTGGGATTGCAGAGGGTCATCTGGACCACAGTCCACAGGGAACCCCAGCCCCTGTAGGCAGAGCAGCCTTCTGGCCTCACGGGCCACCCAGCTATGCCCTCTTCTGCCACCCAGGCCTCCGCATGGTCCACACTCGTCCAAGGGCTGTCGCACCTCTGTTCCGGGAAGGAAGAGCTGACTTGGGATCACATCCCAGTCCCCTCTTGTCACCAAGCCTTCTGCTTGTGTTTCGTAGCAGGAAGTTTTTCTTGGGTCTCTGCTTCCAGCAGGCGCAGGAAAGAAGGCACCCAGAGTTGGGCGTCGCAGGAGACCCGCCTGTCACAGGGTAACTGAGGTTGCCGCCGCTTGGTTTAGAGGTTAGGTCCTGTGAGGCCCGTGGCCAGGCTGCCACCTAGCGTTCATCTGGGGGTACAGCAGCGAGGCGGCACAGGCAGCACCAGACTCCAGGGCAGTGCGGGTCCTGGACCAGAGACAAGGTATTTGAGGTGGTGAAGACCAGAGGGCGAGGCTGCAATCCGCCTGCGGCAGAGGCCGACAAGATGACCAAACGCCCGGAATGAGTTTACAGGGCTCCTTGGCTTGACCGCCCCTCCTGCACCCTCCATTCGGTTATCATGGTTTTCCCTCTTTCACAATGTGGCTCGTCCCAGGAAGGGTTAAGAGTGGATCAAGTCGCTGCCTGTTCAGTGGCAGAGCTGGGGTTGGAGAAGGGGTCTTCAGATGGGGGCCGAGGGCTCGGGCTGGAACACTGGGGAGTCTTCCAGGAACATTAAGAACAGTCGGAGGCACAAGTAGGCACGGGGCCACAGAGACCTGAGCCTGGCTGACCTTAAGGGACAGCTCTGCTGAGAGGTGGGGAGCACCACCACCGCTCAGGATGGCCCGCAGCAGCTGCTGGGCTCCAGGAGACGTTCACCTGGGGGACGAGCTCCAGCAGGTCCTGTCCAGGGGCCAGGGCGGAGGCTGGCACTAGATTTCAGCGGCTTGGGGAGGAGACCCTAGGGGAGTGCCAGGCAGGATGGTGAAGGTGGGTCCCGTGAGCACTGGGATGGAGATCTCCAGATGGCCAGAGAGAAGCTAGACCCCTAGGAGCTGCTGAGCCCAGGGCAACGGGGACTGGGTGTCTCCTGTAGCATTTCAGGAATGCAGGAGACGGGAGAAACCCAGTCTGTGCACTGCCGCGGGCCACGGCTTGGAAGTGAGACCTAGGGGCCTCTGGAGATGCTCCCGGGTTGTGGGGTGGGGGGCAGGCAGGTAGAACTTCCTTTGTTCAGACGCCCCAGGTGAGAGACAGCACACTGCCCTCTTCCCACGTGCCTTGGCTGTGCCAGTGAAGGTGTGGGGGCCACAGGCGGGGAGCAGGCAGAGCACAAAAGCAGAGGTGGGTGTTGGGTCGGTCTGCCTCTGGTCTTCAGATGCGCTAGCACCGGGGCTCCGTGCTTGGTCCAGCAGCCTGTTTCTGCCACTTCCTATTTATCCTCTGGTGTTTGCTTTCTTCTTGGTTTTCCAAATAAAGTTCCTTTTGAAAAATCACCCCCAATCTCTGCTTTGTTCTAAACAAGAAGACAGGATCATTTGTTCCCATGCAGGACAGGGTAATAAAGGGGCAGAGCATCTCTGGGGACCCAGGCCTTAAGAAGGGTTGAGCTGGGGCAGGGAAAGAAGGGCACTAGGGAAGAGCCCTGGCAGTGTGGGGCTACCCCGTGACACTGCTCCTCAGACGCCTCAGCCTCTGTCGTTCCACTTCTCCACCTTTCCACTGCACCATCAGCCTTTTTCTTTTTCTTTTTTCTTTCTTTCTTTTTTCTTTTTCTTTTCTTTTCTTTCTTTTTTTTTTTTGTACTGTAGATTGATCTCAGGGGCTCTCAGCCATTGAGCCACATCCCAGCCCTTTCTGTACTTTATTTAGAGACAGGTCTCACTGAGTTGCTTAGCACCTCCTCATTGCTGAGGCTGGCTTTGAACTCACAGTCCTCCTGCCTCAGCCTCCCGAGATGCTGGGTTTACAGGCTTGCACCCCCGCGCCTGGCTTCCCCTTTTCTATTCCCACACACTCAACAGTGACTACCTAGGTATGTGACAAAGTGGAATCTATTGGCAATCAATCAATCAATATTAATCAGTGATTATATCCTTATACCATTGATACTTCCACTCTTACTGTCTTAAACTGTCACTTTACTTATTTATTTTAAAATCTGGCAATAAGAGTAAGAAAAGCCCATTACAGGAAAGTCAGAGAAATATACTGAGGATGACATCCATCAGATTGTCTTTTCAAGTAGCTAAAAATAAGCAATCCTATCTCATCTTTGATGTCTGGTAAGATCCTCCCACTTCTCTTCCTGGCCAGGAAAGGGTCACTGACACAAGGATGCCTTGTATACAGTGGGTGCTCAATCAATACTTGTGGGGAGAGGTGATTGGTGACTGGCATCTGGCCAGTTCCAAGTTTCCTGTGAACATTAGAAAACATGGCACGTGTTGGGACTGGTGCTGGGGAGGCCTTCTGTGTGGGGAGCTGGCAGAGCTCCACGGAGGCTTGTTCTTCACAAGTTACGGTGGCTCCCTGCCACAGCAGCATGCTCAGCCTGCAGGAAGTGGGTTTGGATGGTGCTTCTGGGCCACCTGAGTGTGAGTCTGTCCCGAGAGGTCAGCCTCTCAGCCGTCAGGTATTGAGCACACCCGGGTGCCGGGCTCGGTGCCCGCTGCCGGGATGCCGGGATGAAGGTTGCTGAGATCCACAGACTGCGTGGAATGTTCCCCGCGCAGCCCTAGAGTTGGGTACAAAGTACCAGGAGGGCAGAGGGGGTCATTCCAAAAAGGCTTCCCAGAAGAGGCTGCCTGGGAGCGGGGCCTGGTGGTTGAGTGGTTTGGAGCAGGTTGTGGTTTCAGGCCTCGGTCGCGTGAGAAGTGATCGGAAGAAACGGAGAGAATAAAAGCAGCCACCTGGAGGGGGGAAAGTTCAAAGTGTGTTCGAGGACCATGAGGGGGACCTTCTGTGGCTCACACTGTCAACTCTGAAGGACGCTGGTGACCCGCGAAGCCCCAGGTTTTCAGTCCTGTGAGTGTCCCCCCAACATGGACACGGGACATTCAGTTGGAGACCGTGATCTAGAGCCTGCATCTCCTTTATTATCAGTAAGAATGAAAACGCAGATGTGCTATAGATAGGGCCTGGGACAGGGTCTTACCTACACAAGCCATCCTAAAGTAGGACAAATATGACATCTGGGACGCTGGGAGAGGAGGGGCCTAAGAGAGGGGCTGCGGCCGGGGGGCCAGGGCATGAGTCCCTGGCCTGTGCAGCCTCTCTCTTGCTGCTCCCTGGGTGGGCTTGGCACAGGTAGGTGCTGCCCAGGCCCAGTCCCATGCCCCTTTCCTGATGCCCCTGAGATTCTTCAGACAAGTGTGGCTGCACCCCGTCCCTACTCTTGTTTGGCCCCTTCTGCGTTGACTTGTTGTGGGGCCTGCTTCCTCCGCGAGGCCGTGAGCCCTCTGCAGGCAGGCCCTGGGCCTGTTCGTCCCCAAACTCCCTGCGCCTGCTCTCAGGCACGTGGCAGAGGTCATTAGCCCTTGGGTCTGCTCCCTGAACCCGTCCTGGCTACCCCGCGGGCGCAGGCCTGCTTTCCCATCTAGACCCACTTTGGGGACAAAGGCAGGACTCTGCGTGGTTAGAAATCCAGCCCAGGGTAGGAAGGGCCCGGGCAGGCGGTACTCATCCACCCCAATTAGTGCTTGATTCCTGTGGAGCCTTGCGTAACAGTGATCATCTTTCAATAATGGAAGCAGGTTTCCCCGGGCGCTGGGCAGCGCAGGCCTCTGCACTCCACCCACGGGCCGGGCCGGTGTGGGGCAGATTTAGGTGGAAAATGTCCGGAATGCCTGGAGGATCCTGTTGCAGCCAGTAAGCTGGGTGCTGCTGTGACAACCTGAGACGTGATGACAGGCAGTGGCCTGATGACTGAGGCCTGTTGTTCCTAGGCTGGGCCTTGGGAGCCCGCCCTGTGGTTCAGCTTTGGAACTGCCCACGAGGACTGGAAGACAATGAGAAGCACGCCTCCCGGGTTCCTACCTGTTGCGTCATTGGCCCCATTTGGGGACCTGGACCTTGACCAACTGAAGACTCAGCACGATGCTGTGAACCCCTGATTCCTGTAAGGGAGTTTCTGGGGAGGCCCTTCCAAGCAAGGGCCAGGTGGGCGGGCAGATAAACAGAGGGATGGATGATGGATGGACGGGTAGTGAACCATCCGCTGGATGGACAGACGGAGGGCAGAGGACATGGATGGGAAGCCAGCCTGTGCCTGTGGTCCTCTGAGAGACTGAAAGTGTGTCCCTTAGGACAGCTGTGTTGGAGGGCTGTGCAGAGGAAGGTGCTTAGAAGTGCCTTTGTTTCTGGTTTCGCTACGAACAGTCGGATAAGTATAAAGGGGTAGCTCTTCCATTTACTGTTCAGGAAACAGCAATAAGTTGAGTGCGACTCATGCTTCCTCAAAGATTTGCCACCTACCGCCTCATTTTCAAGTATGAAAATATCTTTCCCTTTTAGAATGGATGGGCAGGCCATAGAGGAGCCAGTAAAATACCTGTGCAGAGTGCTTTCAGCAAAGTACTCCCATAGGAGTACAAAACCAACAAAAAAACAAGCAGGCACCAAGAGCCGCCCACCAGCCGCATCATCCTGGAGCCAGCGCTGGCGTTTGAGCGGCTGTGCTTACGCACATGGACCTGGCATAGCTGTGATCATCACCCACACCCCCACTCTCCGCAACCTGCCTTCCCCACCTAAGTGAGGTCATGAGCATTTTTCCATGTTGCTACATAGTCACTATAATTACTTTAAGTGGTCGTATAATATTCCATTCATTATGCCACGGCTGAATATTTAGGTTGCTTGTATATTTTTTTTCTTTGCTTATTTTCTTAAAAGGATAAATGTAAGGTATTTCACCCAGGCCTCACAGAGTTAGTAGGCACTTTATTTCCTTCCCGTCTTTCTCCTTCATGTAAATGGGGGTGGGAGTGGGGAAAGAAGCATTTACACGTGTTTTTCCTTAGGGTAAATATTGAGTTCAAGATTTTAAACAACCATAGAGCTTTTCATACATATTATAGCTATTACTTTATTATAACAATGATGATAGTATGACTAGTTCACAATTACACATTTATCTCATAAAATTCTCCTGACGTCTGTTAAAAGTAGCTATTATGTGGGGCATGGTGGCACACACCTGTGATGCCAGCAATCTGGGAGGCTGAGGTGGGAGGACAGCAAGTTCAAGGCTGGCCTCAGCAACTTATGGAGTCTCCATCTCAAAATAAAAAAAAAAATAGAAAGTGCTGGGAATGTAGTTCAGTGGTAAACTGAGTCCAACCCCCAAAACCAAATCAAACAAACAAGAAAAAAGTAGCCATTTCCACAGTTTAGACTAGAAAGCAGAGGCCCACAAGTTTGAGTCATTGGTTCAGGGTCCAGTCTGTTGTGCTGTCTCCTCTGTCCCCGGAGCCCAGCAGCGTCTCGTACGCAGAATGACTTCAGTGAGTATTGATCCAGTGAAGCCTGTAAGTGGGGGATTGGGATCAAACCCAGGCGATCACTTCGGACCTGGGCTTTCCCCCTTAAATCCTGCCCATTGGCTGCTGACAGGCATTTGTGGGGGTAGAGATGCAGGGGTTGCTGTGCCTTTTAATCAAGGACTTGGACCCAGGGCAGCATGGGTTCAGGCTCCGGGCAAACACAGGGTGCTGTGGGTCGGAGCTGGGTTCAGGGTTGAACCTGCTGGCATTTTTCACGTGTCACCTCAGGCAGCGTTATGCAGGTCTAAGACCGATGTCACAGGAGAGTGGTCCTAAGCTCTTGGTGACCACACTAAAAGCAGAGGCTTTGCTTTGGAGGTCGTGAGCCCAGGTGCCTTGATGATGCGTCCCGTAGAGACACTGTCTTCCTACAGAGTCAGTCTCTCAAATCCGGCTCGATGAAGAGAGGAGAGCTGTAGCCCCCCGTTTGACTTTCTGTCCGTTCTGGCCACCTTATTTTCAGAAGGTACTGAAAGGGGGTCCTTCACCCTCCATGGCACCAGTCCCAAGAGTCGTGACTCATCGTTTCTAAGGTCATGGATGGCTGGCCTTACGGCGGGAACCTGCGTCCGGGTTCTGTTGCCTAGGATGAGCATCAGGGAGGGTCTGCAGAGATGCTCTGAAGAATTAGGTCTGTCCACTGCTGCTGGCTAGCCAGGCGGAGGGCTGGAGACCGTGAGCCGGTCTCAGGGCACAGAGGACAGCCAAAGGGCAGGGCTCCCGTGTGCTGGGAACTGAAGAGGCACTTCACACTCGGATGTCTCTCTGGCAGCAGGGACTGAGTTTTACTTCTGTGTTTTCCAGCAGGAGAGGTTTCAGTGGGTGACTCTGGAGGCAATCACATTTAGATCATGGGAGAAAGTCATCAAAGGAACCAGGAACTGGAGGCGGTTGCGAGGGATGACAGTTGGTCTGTCATGGGGGCCAGGCCTGCCAAGCAGTCTCACTGCCAAGTACTGTCCACTTCCTATGTGAGTGCCCCATTAATCCCTGGAATAAGGAAAGATCAAGAAACGTCCCTGTCCTCAGGAGGATGCCACAGTTGCTGGGCATGGTGGTGCCCATCTGTAATCCCAGTGGCTCAGGAGGCTGAGGCAGGAGGATTACAAGTTCACAGCCAGCCTCAGCAACTTAGCAAGGCCCTAAACAAGTTAGCCAGACCCTGTCTCTAAATAAAGTTTAAAAAAGGGCTGGGGGTGTGCCTCAGTGGATAAGTGTCCCCGGGTTCAATCCATGGTCCAAAAAAAAAAAAAAAAAAAGCCACAGTCCACCTGGAGACAAAGGCAGGTATGAAGCAACAACAAACAGCAAGATAGACATTTTGTCACTGAGACAACAAAGCAAGAGCCGCTGGAGGAAGGGAGGAGGTGGCAAGGATCTGCAGATTCTGCAAAAATCAAAGAGTGTTTGAACCTCAGCTGAAGCATGGAAACGGGTGGGAGGAAACTGGCCCACGGGGCTGGAGGAGGGGTAAGTCGGAGGGGTGGCCAGTCCCAGAGGCTTAGGGGACAGACAGTCCTTTAGCCTTGTGTGTGTGGGGGGGGGTTCAAATGGAGGGGATGCCAGGAGTGGCCAAGGCTGGACAGGTTGCAACCAGAGTCAGTGCTGAGGGCACCTGAGTGTGCGAGGGTATGGGTGTCACGTGCACCTGCCCCCCCACGGCGTGCATTTGCCGGTGTGTGCATTTGGGGTGTGGCTGTGAGGGTGTGAGTGAGTTGGGGGGGGGTCTCTGCAGAGGGTTAAAAATGGACTGTGTGTGAAATAAAGAGACTATTCATTCCTCCAAGGGGACACTCTTAGCATCTATCCATTGTGAGGACCAGAGAAGGAAGCTGGGTCGGAGGGCCAAAGCCCCGTCTAGATGGGGCGCACACTCTGGTGTCTGCAGACAACGCGCCAATGGGCAGAGTGACCCCAGAGCCTGGTACGTGTTAGGAAGGCGGGGGACATGGTGGGGTGCTAGGGACGACGGTGGGCAGTGCTCCTCAACCCTGAAGAGAGAGCTGAGGACAGGAGACAGCTCACAGGTGGGGGAAGGAACTAAAACCAGGGGGACAAATCTGGCTGTGTTTGGCAAGAGTCCAGCAGGACCTGAAGGTAGCCAGTGGGGGCCAAAGAGGTAGGAGGTGAGGTTCTGACTTTGAATTTTATTTTTGCTAAAAGCAAGGAAAAGCAATTTGAGGGCTCTAAGCAGGGAAGAGACGCCCTTTATTTTATATTTCAAAGCAAGCCCTCTGGGTGCTGCCTGGAGCTTGAACTGGAAGGGCCTGGGGTAGGAGCAGAGAGGCCCGTGGGGGGGAGGCTCTTGTTGGGGTCCAAGCAGAGGAGGGGCTGGTGGAGGTGGAGTCGGGGGAGACAGAGAAGGTGTGAAGCTTCAAAAAAAAAAAATTGATTGAATGAAGAGGACGGAGCGTGGGGGTGAGGGGACGGGAACCGTCCTGGGGACTTCTGGGCTTGGGGCTTGAGCCAGCCGAGAGCAGCTCTCGCTGAGTTTGGGTCCTGGCCTCTGAGTGTCTCTCCAGAGGCCATCTGCCCCTGCAGCCTGTGGGCGGTGGGGGACTTGGCCATCCTCTTGCTCCTGCAGAGCCACAGGGGTGACTTGGCTGGGGGCTTCCGTGAGGAAGGCTGGGTTTGGACCTGGCGGCTGGCCAGTGGGCCACGTTCCTCTTGCGGGGCGGGGGTGGGGGTGGGGGGGGATGGGAGCCAATTCCATCTATCCGGTATGTTTCATCAAGCAGTTGCTGTGTCCCCCAACCCTGTTCTGGGTGCCAGGGAAGCAGCAGTGAGCCAGCACAAGCCTCCTGCACTCACAAGAGCCGAGCAGCCTAACACCAGCAACACGATGGATAAAACATGTTGAAGACTCAGGAGACGGAGAAAGGGCGGGGACCAGGGCTGGGGAGAGTGAGGTGGGCGGAGGGTGGGGGTTGAGAATGGGTGGCCCTGAGTGCAGGGTGCGCAGGGTGCCCCACGGGGCAGCCCTCCCCGGCACCACCCGCAGCCGCGGGCAGGCTTGAGCGGCCTCCTGTTTGTTTCCTTGCCACACACCCCTGACCTGGTTTAGTTATTTCTCCAACTCGTTCAGAGGAATCCTGGCTCGATTCCAACAGGCGGAGATCTGGGGGGAGATGGAGATGGAGATAGGGTCAGGACTGTGAAGGCCAAGCCAGGAGCAGTTGAGTTCAAGTTTGGGGACGTACCAGACTCCCATACGGGGTTCCTGACTCGATAGCCCAAGGTTTGGAGATTCTCCTGATGGTGGTGGGAGGGAAGCGTACGGAGGGGAGAGGAGACCCTGAGGCAGGTCGTCCCACCTAAAGCACGTTGCATCGGACTTCCCCTAGGAAACCCAGCCAGGGAGGAGCGCCCTAATCAGCAACCGAAACCTGGGCAGGTGTTAATTAGGCAGCTGACAAGTGATGATATCTTTCCTTCATTAGAGATGAGGAGAGGGCAAGAGCCTCTTTCTGCTCCCGGGATCCTCCCTGTCTTCCAGGGAAGGGTGGTGGGGTCAGGTAGGGCCCAGCTCTGGCAAGCCTGGGTGGAAGAACTGGGACACAGAGCATGTGGAGTCCGGAGAGCCCTGCTCTGCACACCAGGCACAGAGGAAAAGGCCCAAGCCCGGGGTCACAGGAGGAGGGAGACAGGGGGAGCCCCCCACACGCTGAACCCTGGGAGTTTGCCTCAGCAGAGAAGGGAAGGGTCCCTCTTGCTGATGGTACCACTGCTGCACCCAGCCGGCTTCATTCTGAGCGTTTTCCTCTTACACGCATGACAGACAAATGCACACATGCATCTTGCTTCTCCTAGACTGCTGGCCGTCGTGTATAAGAAAAGAGGCTTAAGAGGAGAGCATGAGATTGGAATCGGGGGTTTAAAGTTACTGTTCTGACTAGGTGACTCTTGGTTATGTGATTGTGACCAAGTCACTCAAACTGTGTTAAAATGGCCATTGAAAAATGAGTATGAATTTTGGAAGTTCATTTTTATTACACACATTGATTGACCTTTGCCATGAAGGACAGATAATATTCACTGCAGTTCTTTGTAAGCACCACAATGCTATCCCAGAATAAAATCCAGCACTACCATGAAACCATCGCTTGTTGGAGTGGACCTGTGTAGGAACAGCTGGAAGGGGTAAATGTTATAAACACTTGAAAATCCTTTTGAATCGGCTCCTTCAAATGCAAAATGAAGAGGTCAGTCCAGAAGACTGCAAGAGCCCTTCTTGGATAGAGTCTGTGACTTTGAGGAGCAAAGAGCAGAGGGAGGAATTTCTTGGCGGCCATCTGCATGCCAGCCCCTGATACCTTGCATTCAGATGCCAGCCCTGCCCTTGTTAGGGATTTGACCTTAGACAACTTTCTTAACACTATTCCAATTTCCTTTGCACTGGGGGTTGGAGGGAAGAATTAAACGAAAGATAAATCACATAAAGCATTTTACATGGCGGTTGCAGTGGAAGTGGGGTGCTGCTCCGGGCACAGGGAATTCTAGAGCCTGATTTTTCAGGCTTGGATTCTCAGTCTTCTCCCCAAATCCTCCTCGGAGAGGACGACTTCACCTCCTCCTTCCACTGGAGGTCGCACCGGAGCCCCAGCAGGAGGGCCTCCGGACACACGGTGGGCAGGACAGAGGGATTCCAGAGGGTGGGCAAGCCCCCTTAGACCTGACCTCGGGCACGCTTTGTGCTACAAACGCAGGACCTGCGACAGGTCCCAAACGAGGTCTCACAGCAAGCAGTGAGAAGGGCCTGATGAGGACCCAGGTGGCCCAGGAGCCCACACTCCCAGGCCTTTTGGGTTCGGTTTATCCCGGAGGCTTCCCCTGGGTCGCAGTTGGAGCGCGCTGAACCCAGCCCAGGGAGGTAGCCATCCAGGGAGCGCAGGGTGAGGCGGCCTCCTGCAGAGTCCACAAGCGCCCCCTGCTGGGCACGGGCTGAAGCGGCTCTGAGCAGGGCTCCCCGGGAGCTGCCCACTTTCTGCCGGGTGCCCTGGGCTGGCCTTGTGGTGTGATTTTAGATCATCAGCACTCCACTCCCCTCTGCATTTAAACAATAGCGAATAGTAGTAAATAAGAGTAGATTGATTCACATAATTGCAGGCAGGTACTCTTCATCCCTTTGCACAGCTCCAGCTTTTCTCCTGACACACTTTTCCTCCTGCCAGGAAAGGATCCTTTGACATTTCTTGTAGTTCAAGTTTGCCAGTGATGAATTCTTTCAGCATTTGTATGTCTCAAGCAGTCTTTTTTATTTTTTTATTTTTATTTTTGTACTGGGGATTCATCCCCAGCCCTTTTAAAAATATTTTAGAGATAGGGCCTAAGTGGCTAAGGCTGGATTTGAACCTGTGATCCTCCTATCTCAGCCTCCAAAGCCCTATTTTCTCTTTAATTTGCACTCTTTCTCTTTTTTAAGTTTTGAGATTCAGGTCTTACTGAATTGCTGAGGCTGGTCTTGAACTTGCAGTTCTTCAGCCTCAGCCTCAGAGTTGCTGGGATTTCAGGTATATGCCACCAAACTTTGTGTTTTGTCCTTTATTTTTGAAAGACTTTTTTGCTGGGTATAAAGTTCTAAGTTGAAAGTTCTTTCAGTACTTTAAAGATACCACTCCAGGGTCTGGAGTTGTGGCTCAGTGGTAGAGCATAAAATAAAGGCCCATTAACATCTAAAAAAGTGTGTGTGTGTGTGTGTGTGTGTGTGTGTGTGTGTGTATAAATAAAGATACCACTCCAGGGGCTGTGGCTGTAGCTGAGTGGTAGAGCCCTTGCCTGGCACGTGTGAGGCCCTGGGTTCGACTCTAGCACTGCATACAAATAGATAAAATAAAGGTCTGTCAACAACTAAAAATATATTAAAAAAAGACACCCGCCACCATTGTCTGATTTGGATTATTTATGATGAGAAACTGCTGTCACACTACTCTAAAATAATAGAAAATATGTTTTTATTTTAAAATACAAATAATGAATTTTTTTCCTTTGGGCTGCTTTGAAGTCTTTTTTTTCTTTTTTGCTTCAGCACTGGTTTTAAGAAATTTGATTATAATGTGCCTGGGTTTCACTTAAGGAGCAATGAGATTCTTTGAGGCGTAGTTTTCTTAAAAGAATGAAGTGTGGAAACATTCGGGCTGTTATTTCTCCAGCTCCTTCTTCGCCCCTTCCTGACCTCGTTCGTTCTCTCCGTGAGGACTCCAGTCACCTGAGCCACGTGAGGTTGTCCTGTGCTCGCTTCCCTAGACGGTTCCGTTTTGTTTCCTCCGGATCACTTTGGGTAGTTTCTGTGATGGTGTCAGCTTCACTCATTGTCACTCTGCCGTGTTTAATATGCTGCTGGTTATATCTAGCATCTAGTTATTTTTTCTCTCGGACATTTTAGCTTTCATTTCAAGGAAGTTTGATCTGAGTCTTCCCCCTCTATCTTCCACGTCTCCACTTCGTCCTTCCGCTGTGATTTGAATGTATGAAATACAATCATATTAATTTTCTGATGTCCTCATCCACCAATTCCATTATTTATCATCATTGCTGATTTATGGGATGATATTGGTTGTTTTTTCTCTTCATTGCATATTTTCCTCCTTCATTGAATATTTGGTAATTTTGTGGTGGATGCCAGGCATTGGGAATTTTACTTGTTGGGGAGATATATATATATATATATATATTTTTTTTTTCCTATGAATATTCTTGAGCCTTATTCCAGGGCAGTTAATTGGAAGAGGTACAACCTTTTGAAATTTTGATTTTTAAGGTGTATTAGGTGGGACTGGAGCCCCACTTAGGCTGGGGACAATATTGATGCCAACCTCCATCTTCTCTCTCTCTCTTCCTTCCTTTGCCCCCCTCCTCTCCCTCCCTCCTCCCTCCTCCCTCCCTTCCTTCCTGCTTCCCTTCTGTCCTGGGTTGCAGCTCTTTTGTTTCTCATCTCACAGAGAGAGATCCAGATCCTACATTGCTCAAGACATTCTCTCTTGAAAACTGTAATTTGGTCAGGTTTTGTAGTTGTTTAGGGTGGGACATAGTCCATCCCTTTGATTCCACTCTCATCGGAGGAGGAAATTCCCATTTTTATAATTTTGCTTGCTTAATACCATTATCCTGGGGAGATCCACAGTTGTGATTAGACTTCTACATCACTTTAAAATTCCAAATTGAACAAACACGCAGCCCCCCCCCCCCAAGTCTCCAGGGGAAATCCCGCCTGGGCTTCTGCATTGTCCCTGTGTTCCTAACTAGTTTATAACCCTTCCGAAGCCAGCCTGGTCTCTCTCCTTCCTGAAGCCTGGACAGACTTCCCTAGAACTGCAGAGGTGAGGTGAGGGGGCGAGAGACTAAGAATAAACGGGGAGGCTGGGCAGAGAGGGTGTGGAACGGAGAGAAGCGTCCAGGAGCCCTCACCGCAGCCTGACCACCTTTTTCCCTCCTGGGTACAAATTTCTCTGCTTCCCTTCACAGACCCTCTTCATTAACCCTAAAGCAGACTCGTTTCTCGGGGACTGAGTCCTCTTTCTCTGATATAGTTGATTTCCGTCAGAGCTTCCTTCCTTACCATCCTAACTGGAGAGACTTAAGGTTAAGGGACAGAGGAAGCTGGTGCAGGGCAGTTTCCCTTTAGACAAAAGATGAGGGTGACATAAATATGGAAATGCCATGCCAGGTGGTGGCACTGCTCTGTGTGGGGTGCAAATCCCCAGGGCCCAGCACAGGATGGGAGGCTCTGGTGAGGTAGAATTTAGTCCCGGGGGGTTACTGAGCCCCGATCAGGGTCCCAGCCTTCTGCCTCTGAATGCCTGGAGCACAGGGCCGACCAAATTTGCCAAAATGGTGAGCTGCAGGGGTGCCGCAGTGAAATGGGTCTTTGGGGGGGGGGCTTGGAGGGGATAGAAGGTTGCTTTGGTCTTCTAGACCCTTCCCGGGATCCTGAGAGGGGAACTACCCTGCAGAATGGTCACCGTGTGTCAGGCAGGTGTCAGGCTTTTTACAACGGCTACTCCATACGTTCCTTATGACAAGCTTATATGGTGGACGTGGCTCTGTTGCAGTTTGCAGCTGAGTTAGACTGGGGGAGGGGGAGGAGTATTAGGAATTATTCTGTGGGCCTTGCTCTCCGTAGTCTGGGTGGAGGGGGAAGTTGGCTGGGAGAGTGGGAGAAGGCCTCTGGAGTGTTCTTATGTGGGCAAGTGGAGCCCCTGGCAGGATGAACCCCAGGTGTGCCCAAGCCGCACACACTCTGGAGATGCCAGGGGGGTCCTGTCGGTGGCTGCCCACCAGGGAGATGCCCTGTGAGGGTGAGGTACGGCCAAGGCAAGGAGTAGGAGCCAGAAACTGATGGAGAGGCAGGAAGGGTGAGAACAGAGTGAGAAAAGGACCTGGGGTAGAAATGGGATGGGAAAGTGAAAAAAAATATATCTGAAGTCTATAGAGAAATCAAATGGAGGTGAAGGAGTGAAAGATTAGTTTGTACCAGGTAAAATTATTGTTTTATGGGTCAAAAATGATGGAAGATGAGTAATTTTATAGTTCAATCTAATATAAGCTCATCGGGAGTAAGCCCAGTCAGCATGTCACCCGTGAAGGCAGGTGGGTCTAAAGGTGAGTTGGGCAGCACTGATTTTGGCATCTGGAATGCCTACCTGTCCGCAGGTGTATCTGTTAAGGCACATGCATGTTCCCTGGTAGGAGTGAATATCACCTAGTGAGAGAGAGAGAGAGAGAGAGAGAGAGAGAGAGAGAGAGTGTGTCTGGGGACATATGAGCCTTGGTAGACTTGCATTCCCCCCCAGCTGCCCTGGGCTGAAGGGCTCAGCGGCCATGTAGGATTCCATGGTGCTCTGGCGCCCTCTTCAGGCAAAGTCCTGAAATACCTCAGGAAATGGAACTAACTCCCGCAAAATGTCAGATTCAAGGTGGAGGAAGGGATGTAGGTTATGAAAGGCACACTGTGTGGGAACAGCGTGTTGGGCGGTGGCCATCATTATCCCTGATTTTCAGGCTCAGAGAATTTATCTGACTTTCCCAAGATCACAACTCAATGTGGGTAGAGCTGGGATTCAACTCCAGGGTCATCTGACTCCAAAGACCCTGGGCATCTCCAAGGCAAAGAACGATCTCTACTGATTTCCAAATGTCCAGAGTATGGTCTGGTGCTGATAAATGCCAACCCCAAAGACACAGGGACCCGTTTAAGCCCCACCCTTTGATGCTCTTTCCCAGAGCTCAAACCCAGCAAGTTTGTGGGCCTCTGCACGGGGCCATGAGCCGTGGGCCACGGGTATGTATGTGGGGTGGCCCTTCATCTTGATCTTCTGAAGGGCCACTCCAGAAACCACCTGGAAAGTAGTCCGCATGGGGCAGGACTTCCCCTCTCTATTGGCCCTTTAATGTAAGGAATTACCTTTCATCTTGTTCTGACAGATGAAGAGATTTGATTTGTGAAGATGAAAGAGCATGTATCTATTCATTTAAAAATATGTATTAAGCCTTTATTTGACACTAGGAGTATAGCAATAAAAATGACAGATCAAATCTGGAGTGGTGGCGAGAGGGAAGTAGGAAGAGAACAGTGAACCTAGTAAATACTGAAAGATAATTAGAAGATGATAACCACTGTAAAAATAGAGTCAAATAGGGATGATTGGGAGTACTTATGTCAGGGATGAAGGGTGGTTGTGATTAAAAATCTTGAAGATTTTCATTATTTTTTGTGGTTCTGGGGATTGAACCCAGGGCCTTACACATGCTAGGCAAGATCTACCACTGGGCTATACCCCAAGCCCAGAAAAGTGCAATTTAAGTGGACTGGCCATAACTGCTTTATTAAGAAACCTGCTTTTGGGCTGGGGATGTGGCTCAAGTGGCAACGCGCTCGCCTGGCATGCGCGGGGCGTTGGGTTCAATCCTCAGCACCACATACAAATAAAATAAATATTTAAAAAAATTCTCTCTCTCTAAAAAACAAAAATAAAAACCTACTTTTGAGCAAATGCTTGACTAGGTTTAGGGAGTGAGCCAAGCAGATGAGTTAGGTAAGAAGAGTCCAGATGGAGGGAGGAGTCTGAGCGAATGCACTGGGGTGGAAGTGAGGCCTAAGCCTTGCAAGACCCAGCATGGGGGCCAGTGGGGCTGGCAGGGGGTCGTGGAGGGGAGTGGCGGGGCCAGCACTGCCATCTATTGAGTACTTACAAGCTGGGCCCCAGCAGGCGCTAACACACGCTGACCTGGTCACCTCCTCTGGGAGAGTGTTAGGAACCCATTTCAGCTGGGAGATGGAGGCTCAGTGAGAGAGAGAGCTCGCTCAGGTTCCCAGAAGTTCCAAGTTCTGCTCTAGAGCCCTGGTTCTCTTCTCGGCACCCCATGGCCGTTATGCCCGTTTCTGCTGTGGGTGAGCAGTTCCCGCCTGCTCCGCGGCCAAGTTCTAAGCCGGCCTCTCCAGGTGCTGCTGCTGCAGCCCGCTTCAGCCGCCTTGGACAGACATAGGAGTCGCAGGCTCCCACTGGGTGCTGATTGCATCTGCCCCAGGAGGCTGCTTCCCTGTACTGTTTAAGGCCCAGCTTCTGCATCATCCGAAAATTAATTACTGTTTTGTTCTGCTCTCTCTCTTTCTCTTTTCTCTCTCTCTCTCTCTCTTTTTTTGCCATTAAGTAGGTATTTTTTTGTTCTCTGAAAGAAAAAGCACAGAAGTTGCATCTTCTGTAAAACAACAGCAAATATGAAATTTTAAAACTAGCCTGTTTCCTATGTGTTCTAGTTTTCTAGTTTTGCTGGGTAGTGGGTACAGAGGAGCTCAGGGGTGGTGTGTGTGTAAGTTTTGTGTGTGTGTGTGTGTGTGTGTGTGTGTTTGGGGGCGGGTAGTGGGTACAGAGGGGCTCAGGGGTGGTGTGTGTGTGTGTGGTGGTGGTGGGGGGAGTTGGGGGTGGCCCAGGCAGTATTCAGTTCCTTCCTGGTTGGTGTAGGGCTGCATGTTGTGGAGAAGGGTGGGCGCCATCTGCTGGTTGTATGTGCAAACCACCTTTTCACCCAGTGGATCTTCATTTTTCAGGTCCACCTGGCACACCACATCCTCCTAGATGTGACTCTGGTAAATTACTTTTTTGTTTCAGTCTCAGAGCAACCCGCCCGCGTGCACACACACACACATAGTAGCGTCATGCTAGTGTCCTTTGGTCTTTGCTTGTGTTGGTATGTTAGGATTCTCTACACCCAGGATGCCTCACAACTTCTGTTCAAGTCTCACAGCTTCAAACATCACCTACTTCCAGAAGCCAGCCTGCTTCCGGGACCCAAATCCTCCCAGTCCTTCTTGTCCCCAAGTCACCTTGCCCTATCTCCACTCACTGTGTAGCTGCTGTGTCTGTCTCCCCCCAGTGGAGGGACAGGGAATCAGCATTATTTATTTCTGATTCTACAAAATGAGAGCAGGTCCTGGGACACAGTAAGGTGCTCAGTAAATGTTGAAAGAAAGAAGACTACAGTGAACAGAAAACAGAACACAGGTGCACTTCAATCTATAGATACGTGTGCAGTTTATTTAAGTGGAAGAAGAATGCTGTACTTTGATGAGAAATCTCCAAATAGTTATTGCACTTACTAAATTAAAAACAATTTTTAGAGTTTTTGGAATTTTTAGTAGTTCATATTAATTATTCAGAATAATGAATTTCATTGTGCCATGTTTGTGCATACCGATAGTTGGTAATTCCCACCCTAATTCTCCTCTCCGCCTCCCCTCTCCCTTCCCTCTAGTCCCCTTCCTCTTCTCTATAGTTTCCTCTATTTTATGTCACTTTTCCACCCTAGACTCCACAAATGGGAGAAAGCATTTGATATTCGTTCTCCCGAGTCTGTCTTGTTTTGTTAGCAATGTCCTTTGATTGCACCCATTTTCTTGCAAATGACATAATATTTTTCTTTTTCACAGCTGAATAATACTCAGTTGTGTATGTATATCACATTTTCTTTACCCATCCCTCTGTTGACAGGCACCTAGGCTGATCCTGTAACTTGAATACTGTGATTGGTGCTGTGGTAAACAGGGGTGAGGCTCTCTATAGTATATGACTTTACTTCCTTTGGCTACACCTGAAGAGTGGTGTAGCTGGATCACATGATGTAGTTCCACTTTTATGTATTGATTCTCACGGCGGCTGTACTAATCTCAACCCCACCAGCAGTGTGCAATTCCCGTTAGGCAGTATTAGTCAGTGGTAGGCAGTGGAATGTGAACCAATAACAAAGCAGGGACATGGCATTTCTTTGGATTGCCTTTAACGAGTGGCCGAGTGATGTGTAGAGAAACAACAGATACGCCGACCCTGAAAATGAGCAGGTGCAAACAAAGGGAGCCAATTAAAAAACCACCCAAAGGGACACAATTCAAAAAAACCAAAACCAAGGTTCAGTTCTTCAGTTCCTCACTCTCTTGTGACACCTCTACCCCAGCACCCTCAGCCACCAGAATTTGTTATTATTTTTATTCTTGATGACTGCCATTCTGTCTGGGGGAGGTGGAACGGAACCTCAATTCCATTCACATTAGCTTAAAAAATACCCAGGAATAAACCTAACCAAGGAGAAAAACGTCTATAGTGAAAACTACAGCACACTGAAGATGGAAAGAAATCCCATGTTCATGGGTCGACAGAATCAACATTGTTCAAATAGCCGTATTTCTCAAAGTCATCTGCAGATTCAGTGCAGTCCTCCGTCAAAACACCAATGACATTCTTCATAGAACTAGAAAATTCAAACCTAGGATTTACACGGATGCAGAAAAGATCCAGAACAGCTAAAACACATCTCAGAGAAAACAGTGAGGCTGCAGGCATCACAGTCCCTGATTCCAAAGAATAGTACAGAGCTATAGTAACAAACACAGCACGGCACGGCAAAGCCACACGCAGACCAACAGGACGGGTTAGAGGACTCAGAGACAAAGCCACACAGCTACAGTCATCTGGCTCTTGACAAAGGCGCCAAGTGTACGGTCGGAGAAAAGACAGCTTCTTTAACAAACGGAGCTGGGGAATCTGAATACCCACATGTGGAGGAGAGAAAGTAGATCCCATCTCTCACTCTGTGCAACATTCCATTCAAAATGGATCAAAGACCTAAGAATAAGACGCGACATTTTGAACAGCTAGAACAAAACACAGGGGAAGCCCTTCAAGGACAGGCTCAGCAGTCAGGGAAAGAACCAGCAGGGGACCAGCGAAGGAATCCACAGGATGGAGAGAAAGCCTTCAGGCCGGGAGACCATCTTGGCCAGCTGCACGTCTAATCAATACCCAGAACATAGAAAGAGCTCCAAGAACTTAACCCCGGAACCCCCAACAACCCAATCAGTAAATGGGCCAGTAAATGGGTGGAGAAGGGGAGCAGACGCTTCTCAAAGGAAGAGGTACAAAGGGTAAATTATTATATGAAACAATATCCAGCATCTTTGGCCTTTAGGGAATTGCAAAACAATTGTTTTATACTAAATTTTGATGCTGGCAACTCGAGAACATTCCCTTTTAAAGACTTCTAGGTGCCCAAGTCCATACAGACGCCCCAGATGTCAGTCAGCCCTCTTTCACAAAGAGAACATCTGCAGTGTGTCAGGTTTTGCTGATCCACGCTCCTCCTCTCATCCGTTCACATACACATCTTCTTATCAGGCCTCACCTAGTTAAAAAAATTTTTTTTTCCCACAACGCTAGTCACATATCACTCTGATGGCGCGAAGTGTGTGTCTCCTGTGAATAATCTAATCGAGCTTAGTGGGGAAGTGGAGAGGAGCTGGAAGGGCTAGGGGTGGGCAGGCTGTCACATGGCCATCTGTGTGCTGCTCCGGCTGATGGAAGGGCGCCCTCTTGTGGAGACTCATCAACTTAAAAGTTATGAAAAATATTGTTACTCTGTGGACGACTATTTGTCCCTATGGATGACCACTAACTGAAGCTCTTTTTCCCGTGACAACTTTTAAAAAGTAGAGTTTTCACACTTGAGTACACACATGTACTCACACTCAGGTTACAATACAGAATATTTCCATCTCTCCAAGCAGCTGCCTCCTGTACCCTTTCCAAGTGCGAGGGGTAACCACCATTCGTTTTGCCGTTTCTTGAACTTCGTATAAGTAGAAATAAAGGACAGACTATCTACATTTTTGTTTTTGAACCTTACTTTTCTCAGTCAATGTTCTGTGGAATTTATCCTTGTTGTTGAATTTTTTTTTAATAGCTGGGCAGATTTTACTTTGTGAATATGTCATGTCTATCTATATATCTTTCTATTGCTGCTATATAATAAATCAACACAAACTTAGTGGCTTACAGATCTGTAAGTGAGAAGTCCGGCATGGGCCCAAAGGGCTAGAATCCAGGTGTCCCAAGGGCTGCATCCCTTTCTGTGGGCTGTAGGGACGCTCTGTTTCCTAGTTTTCTCCAACTTCTAGGGGTCACTCATATCCCTTGGTTACTGGTCTCTTCCTCCATTTTTTTCTTGATACCAGGAATTAAGCCTAGAGGCACTTAACCACTGAGCTACATCCACAGCCATTTTTATTTATTATTATCACTGTTACTGAGGACCTCACTAAATGGCTGAGTCTAGCCTTGAACTTATGATCCTCCAGCCTCATCCTCCTGTGCTGCTGGGATTATAGGCACGTGCTACTTACCCGGCTTCCTCCATCTTGAAGGCTGGCAGCATTGCATCTGTCTGACCATTCTTTGTTTCCACATCTCGCTCTAGGAACGCCATTAGGGGATGTTGTCAGATTTAAACTACCCATGTGATTTAGATTGACCTAGCAAGATAATCTCCTCACATCAAGGTACTTGGTCACATCTTCCAGCTTCCTTTTGTGATGTAAAGTAACATATCCACAGGGTGCAGAGGTTAGGACATCTTTAAGGGGACAGGGTTCTGCCCATGCACCACTCAACTGTTAGACATTTGGGTTGCTTCCTAAATGAGTAAAGCTACAATAAATATTCTGGTACATACCTTTTAGTGAACATAAACATTTATTTCGGTTGAATGTATATCCAGAAATGGAACTGATGAATCACAGGAGATGAATATGTTCAATGTTAGTGGGTGCTGCTCAGTTTTGCAATTTCTTGTGCCAATTTATACAACAATGGAATTTGGGAGTTCTTTTCCCAGATCTTGGCAACACTTGGTGTTGCCGATCTTTTCAAATTCCAGCCATCCTGTTGGGTGTGTAGTGGAAACCACATCTTCATTGAAAATTACATTCCTCTGACGGAAATGTTGATTGTTTTTTCTTGTGTTTATTGGGCAGATTGCTCTTTCTTTCACAAAGTGCCTAATTGGGCACTTTTTGCCATTTAAAAATCAGATTGCCTTTTCCATTGTGATTCATTGGGATTCTTTGTACACACTTAGCACGACTATTTTGTTGGATGTATATGTGAGACACAAATTTCTTCTTCCAAGCGTATTGCTTTCCTGGTTGCTCTCCTTTGAATATTTTTCAGGGATTAGAAGTTTTTAATTTTAACAATTTTAATTTACAAGCTTTTTCCCTTTATAAATAGCACTTTTAACACCTGCTTAGGAAATCTTTGTCCAGCCTAGAGTCATACACATATTCTCTTTTGACTTCATTTAGAAGCTTATTTTGATCCTTATCTTTAGGCCAATGACCCATTTTAAATAAATATTTTTGTATGTTTTGAGGTATGTTTCAAAGTTCATTCCCCTGCACCCAGAACATGCATCTCTAAAAGACCCAGCACCACTAAAAAAGGAAAAGATTCCAACTGAATTGTGTTTTGTTATAGCTTAGGTGACTGCACGGGTGAGGTTGTGTTTTGGGCTTTCTATTCTGTTCCACTGTGCTGTATTTCTTCCCTCGAACCAATGCCACCGTCTCTGTCACCATAAAGTTACACTGAGTCTTGACATCGGGTGTGTCAGTCTTAGAGCTTTTTTCTCAACACTGGCTGGGAAATTTTGGGTTCTTTGTATTTCTACATATATTTTAGAGAATTAAACTTTCAGTTTCATTAAAAACTTTCCGGGATTGGGATTTACTTAAATCTATACATAGTAAGAAGAAGGGGAGAAGGGGAAGGGGAGGAGGAGGAGAATTATCATTGAAGAACATCAAGTTTCTAACCCATGAAAATTTTATATCCCCTTTTTATTGAGGGCTTCTTTAATTTCTTTCAGTATATTTTGTAGTGTTTAGTCTAAATAACTTGTATATTTTCCATTAGATTTCTGATGTTTTTGGTGTCATTATCAATGGTATCTTTAAAATTTCATTTTTATTTGATGGTTGCTAACAAATAGAAATACAACCAAACTCTTGTAAATTGGCTCTTATGTAGTACTTACTACTAAATATAATTTTTAGTTGCTTTTTTGACTTTATACAAGCATAATCATGTTATCTGAGAATCACAGCTTTTCTCTATGTTTTGCTATTGCTTTTTACATATATTTTAATGACATATAATATTCTCCTTTTTCATGTTATTCAATCATTAATTATAAAATTTGAAACAGATCTTATGTTTCTAAAATAAGTAAATCTTCTTTCTTTCTTTCTTTCATTTCCTCCTTCCTTCCTCCTTCCTTCCTTCCTTCCTTCCTTCCTTCCTTCCTTCCTTCCTTCCTTCCTTCCTTTGCTGAGGAAAGAACCCAGAGCCTTGGATATGCTAGGCAAGCACTCTGCCGCTGGGTCACATCCCCAGTCCTGAGATGAATCCAGTTGGATGACCACACACACACACACACACACACACACACACACACAGAATTGGCATCGGCGCTGGTACTGTGGAACCCTGTCTGGTACAGGTTTTGATAGTGAGGGTGTGGTGTATAGAAACAGAACCTTAGTGGTGAATTTTCTGAATTAATTCTAAGTTTCTGCAACTGGTTCTCTAACCTGATTGGGTTCTTGGTTTTGGTTAGTGCATTACAGTTATATATAATATTGGGTTCATTTTGACGTAATCATACAAGCACAGAATACAATTTGCTCAAACTCAATCTCTAGTGCTTTCCTTTTTCTTCCCCTCCTCCCTCTCCCTCTTCCCTTTCCTCTACTCAACTGGTCTCTCTTCTATGTATTTATAGATTTTTTTAAAATTAGTGCATTATAGATGTACATAAAGGTGACATTCACTGTGACAGTCTGGTCAGTTTCATTCCACTGCTCCTAGCTATTCCCACTCCTCTCCCTCCCCGTCAATTCCATTCTTCTGTTCCACTGATCTCCCTCCTCTTTTCCTAGGAAGCCCCTCCTCTCATCCCTTTGCACCCCCTTAGTTTGGTCTAGGTGCACATAGGAGAGGAACATTCAACCCTTGACTTTCTGGGTCTTAACCTGATTAGATTTAAAGGCACTGATGACTCTGTGTCTGGTGGGACAGAGGGCATTGGGGGTCCCTGGCGCCATGTGGCACCAGAGAGATGCCAGACGTGATCACTGGGCACTTTTCTTTGGACAACTTGAAGACTGGCATTATTTCTTCCTTAACAATTGGAAGAATTCACCAATACCAAGTGGAACTTCTGGGCCTGGTGTTTTCTTTGTGTGAAAAATCTTTAAAAAACATTTGGCTTATTTTAATAATATACACCTATTCAGAGTTTACTTTTCTTTTTGTGTCTGTTTTGGTGTATTTTTTTAAAACCACTTCATCTGAATTTTCTATTTTATTGGTATAGTGTTGTTCACAGTAATGTGTAATTTGTACCAATTTCCTCTCTTTCATTCCTGATATTGGCAAATTTGCATTTTCCCTTTATTTCCTTGATCAATTTTGTTAACTTTAACTTTGTCAATTTTAATCCATTTTACAAAATTTTCAAATAATTGAATTTTGACTTTTATTGATTTTTGCTATTGTGTATCTGCATTTAATTGATTTCCTCTCCTTATTAGGTATTTCTTTGTTCATTTTTTGAGCTTAACTTGCAGTTATTTTTCTAATTCCTTAAGGCTGAAACAGATCTGTCCATATGTCTCCTTTGCTAATATATACATCAAAGGTACAAAATTTCCTCCAAGATTTGCCTTAACTCCATCAGACATTTTGACCCATAATATTTTCATTATGAATCAGCCTCAAATATTTTCTGCTTTTCTATGTGATTTCTTCTTTGACTGGTGGGTCATTTAGATATGTGTTGCTTAATTTTCAAACATTCAGAGATTTTCTAGTTGATTCCTGGTATAATTCCACAGTGCTTAGAGAACATTCGATTTTATATCTCTGGAAAAAAAAAAAGTTTTTTGGTACTGAGTCATATCCCTAACCCTTTTTATTTATTTTTATTTTGAGACAGGGTTTTGCTGATTGCTTAGGGCCTTGCTAAGTTGCTGCGGATGGCTTTGAACTCATGATCCTCCTGCCTCAGCCTGCAGAGCAGCTGGGGTTACAGGTGTGCGCCACCGTGCCGGGTTCAGAGCTCTGAAGTTTTTAAGACTTTGTTTAGGTCCTGAGAGAAACTATTGTGGTCCGTTCCACTGCACATTTGGAGTGAACGTGTCCCTGCTGGTTGATGAGTATCCTGGCTGTGTCCGTCAGGTTGGCTCACCCTCCGCAGCCGCACTGCTGGTTCTTGGTTACTGAGAAAGACGCACTACTGTCTTCACCACCGTCATGGGGTCTCTCTCCCTCTTTGTTCTTGAATGCTCCTCATTTTCACGTATTATATTTTTCTGCCTTTGTTTTACTTTTAACCACTCTGTGTCCTTATATATGATAGGACATCTCTGGTAAACTACATGTAATCGATTTTAAAAAATCTGTCACTCTTTGTCTTTTAGTTAGAGTATTTATACTGTTCACATTTAAAATAATTACTGCTGTCGTTAGACTGAAGTTACCATTTGTCTTTATGTTCATCTCATTTTTTCCTCTTTATCACTTTCTTTTGAATTCATTTTTTTAGTAATTCCATCTCTCCTCAGCATACTTTCCTCTGTTATTATTTTAATGGTTACCCTAGACATTAAAATATTGTTCAACTAATTTTCACAGCTCTCTTTAGTTTTTTTTTTTTTTTTTACTACTTCCTAAACAATGCAATAAATTTAACTGCCTCTTCCTTTTTCTTTTATTAAATAGTAATTCAAGATTTTTCATGTTGCGGAGGATTGAACCCAGGCTGTGCACCTGCTAGGGAAGTGCTCTACCTCTGAGCCACACCGAGCCCCCTAACGGGGTACCATGGTCTGGCTTTCTCCTCTCCAGTGCCCTCCCACTGGAGCCCAGCCTACTTGCTGGACCTGAAACCTGATCTCTGTCTCCTCTGCTTAGTTTCCTTCCGGAAGAAAGCCCCATAGAATGTGGGGATTACCCTGTGTGTTTCTTTCCCCCCAAGGATTTATAATCCTCTGTTGATTTCTGCTCAATGCTGAAAGCATGTGTTTTGTATTTTTTATTCAGCTTTTCATTTGTTTATGGGAAAATGTTACACATCACTACTCCACTGTGGCTCCATTAGGAAATCACCCCCTTATCTGTGACATTCCATACAGAGCTCCTTTCAGGGTTTTATATTGATTTCACTGACTTATTTGTCTTCCTCTGGGCCAATACTACACTATCCTAATTTTAATCCCTTTATAATAAGTCTTGATATTGAAGTGGCACCCCCTTTCTCCACTAAAAAGTCTTAGCTGGGCTTCACCAGAAATCTTCACCATGGATGATTTTGAGACTTTCAGCAAAAGAGTCTCTGCAAAAGAGTTCAGTGGAGATAAACTTCCTATTTTCATGTCGCCCTGTTTACTTGGCCACTGGCTGAGAAGATACAGCTCTCCAGGTGCTGGACACCCCTTACTAGTTTTTCACAAACGTATCCAGTGTAGTACTTTGAAGAAATGTGCAAACAAGGCCTCTGGCCTTGAGCTGGGCTTCACGGAGATGTCTACATTTTTAAGATAAGTTACAATTGGGCTCCATGGTAACAGCTGGCAGGGGAGGAAAGAAAGGGGAGAAGAAGCTCTCCTTTTCTTAGGTGTGGTCCTTGAAGAGTTAACTTGCCCAGAACAGTGAGAGAAAAAGGTGCTTTTATGGGAACTTCTGCAGACTGGGAACTTCGGAGCCCCTCCCCTTACACGCTGGGTATGAAATTCTGAAACTCCCTGAACTCGGGGTTCAGGGGATTGATTGATTACAGCAAAAGCTGTGCCCTCTGAGCCTGGCTGCAGCCAAATAAAACTGTTTCCTGCTATCTTCGGTGCCTTGCCTGGTCTGTCCTTACAACAATATCTGGGAGGTCACATCTTCCGCTTTTATTTTTCTTAAGAGTGTGTCCTGGGGAGTTGCTCCAGAAAGCACTCTAAGTCTGAATCTCAAATCAACAGAGGGCTTCCTTTACCTGGCCAGGGGCTGTCCCCCACTGCAGAGACTCACGCTCTGTGGGAGGACTACAGCTTCCTGGTCCATCCAAGGAGAATATAAGCACAAAACCCCCGACTCAGGGACTTGTTATCTTCATGTAAGCTAGCCAATCACAGAAATTAAAACATTGATAAGTGGGACCTGTGGGCTCTAGACAGGACTGGAATTTTCCAATCAACAAGCAAGCAATAAACAGAAGCTAAATAGCATTAGCTTTGCAGTTCAGCTGATCACAGTCCCCGGTTCAAGCAGGTGCTATACAGTTGCATCCTGAATTGAGGCAGAGTCTGCGGGGCAAGAATCTACTTCAAAGTCATCTAGACCCACAAGGGCACTCATACCCAGGATTAGCTCACCACAACCACCATTGCGTCCTAAGGAGAGTACAATTGGTGGGGTACAAAGTACAGAAAGACATTTTTTAAAAATAAGAAAACAGCTTTCATTTCAGTTTCTCAGAAACAGCTCTTGTAACAAGCGTTTTATGGAAGGCAGCAAAGTGGCGTCTTATTTCTCTGTATGACAGTTCTTGCTTTATAATTGTCTTATCTCACTTATCAAAATCTTACATCTATAATCTATACTTTTTACTAACCTATAACCTATAACTTACACTCTTATTGATTGTATTTATCAGTTCATACCAGAACATCTGGTTCATGCTTGTACTTCTATATCAGTATTAGAAACGGCTTGCCGAGTTCCACAAAAATCCTGTTAGTATATTAACTGGAATTGTATTAAGCCCATAGATTAATTTTGGAAAGACTGAGATCTTTAATATACTGAATAGTATACTGAATAGCATAATATGTATGTACATATGTGATTTTTTTAGAGAGAGAGAGAAATTTTTAATATTTATTTTTCAGTTTTCGGTGGACACAACATCTTTATTTTATTTGTATGTGGTGCTGAGGATGGAACCCAGCACCGCGTGCATACCAGGCGAGCGTGTTACCGCTTGAGCCACATCCCCAGTCCCTACATATGTGATTTTAACATGTATCTTTTTTCTCTCTTACTGTGCTGGATATGGTATGGCAGGATATTTGCCTTGTTGATTTTAAAGACAAGGAAGTTTAACATTCTAGCAAAGATTTCTAAACTGATTGCTCATGGGGAGCTCAGGGACAGTCCTTATCATATTAAGTGGGACACAGCTTTGTCTTGTTCCTTCTCTGGATGCGTGTGTGTGTGTGTGTGTGTGTGTGTGTGTGTGCGTGCGCGCGCATTTGTTTGTAAAATACAAGATTTGATTTGTAATAGTGGTTTTCAAACTTGTATAGGGTTCCTTCAAGTCCTAGGTTCCTATAAAGATACCTATAGAGTACAGTAAGGGACTGAAATATAGTGTATCTACATACCTATTTATCTATCTAGATGTATTCTCCCCTTAAAGTCCATTTTATGTCCTTTTAGGTTAAAGTGTTAGAAAAGGAGTAGCAAGAACCCAATGTTTAAGAGACACTTATAGGAGAACTTAAAGCTGGAAAAAAAAGACATATGTTAAGTATTTTCCCCTAGTGACGTAGGAGGGGTGAGGCTGGACACCCGGGGAATTTTCAGGAGGCAGTTTTATTGAAGCAGAAGTGGTCCAGAGGGGCTAAGGCATAAAAATCTCTGGACCCTGGGTCTGGAAATTCTCTTAGATTCACACTCTGTGGGGTGGTTACATGACAGAATGCGGGTATTTAACAATCACTCTTTGTCTCATGTTCTTAGGCTAGATGGAGGCTTCACAAGTTCTTACCAGGAAAACAGAGATAGTATCTTTTGTATAGCAATAAAGCTTGATTGCAGACCTAGCTTTTACAAGAAAGAGAAACCCGGGGGCTGGGGCTGGGGCTCAGTGGTAGAGCATGTGTGAGGCACTGGGTTTGATTCTCAGCACCATATATAAATAAATAAAATAAAGGTCCACTAATAAAAAAAATATTAAAGAATAAAAGAGAGAGAGAGAGAGAGAGAGAGAGAGAGAGAGAGAGAGAGAGAGAGACCTGGCTTTTCAATAAAGAGGGAGCTGCAAACCACATTGAGCTTTCTGCAGAACTCCTGCGAAATCCTGTGGGCACTCTGTAAAGATCCTGTTGACCAGGAGAGAAGCTTATATGTTATAAATAGGGTGGGGATTTCTGGAGAAGCTTAATTATGCTAAGGGTCTTTTGGGGGATACTTCCCTAAGAGTTGGGGAAAAAAACACTTTTAATCATTCTAAGCTGGGAAGCCTTGACCCAGGGTTCCTAAAGGCACAGGAGAGCATTGCTAAGACCATCTGGGTTTCTAAGCTCAATCTCTTTCAGCCTCTCCACCCCTTGGATTTTCCTTCTTCCTTGATGTCACAAGTAGAGCAGCTCAGGAAATGGAATGCAAGAAAGTTTCTCGGCATTGCACTTTCAAATTGTGTACTTTGAAATCATTTCATTCAAAACCTTTTCAAGATCTGTTTCTCACATACCTACTGTGTGCTAGGCTATGTGCTGGCTACAGGGACCCTGTCTGCCTCAGAGGCTAGTGGGGAAGGCAGGATGGTAAATAGACAATAAAGCTTGATGGGCCTGGGGTGCTCGGAGAACATCCCCTCTCAAGGGACTCAGGGACACAGGGCAATGGAAATTTGACTCATACATCAATAAATAGTTAATGCTTGCAAACTACACCCAGAATATAATTTAGATACATTTTTTAAATGTCATTTTAATCTCTTATCTTGTTTTCTCTTCACAAAAGAATCTCCTTAGGAAGATGTCAGCATTTGGTTTTTACAGATGAAATAAATGAAAGCTCAAAGTATTTTTAATACCTTGCTAAAATCATAAAAATTGTGGGTGACCAGGAAGGATTTAAAATACAAATAAAATTCTTATTCATATATTTTGAATGATGTATCATATATGACTCATTACATATAAAAAAACTAAAAGAACTTCAAAACTGTATAAAGTTCAATTAAATACCAAGTAGTTGGGTGTCTGGAGGGAAATGCTTCAAGATTGTTCTTTGGTTGGAAAGAGGCCCCCTGGATGTCTGGAGGGTTGTGGAGCTGCAAATACCCAGGCATGAAATTAAGTAAACATTTCTCCTCCACTGGCTTTGAAAACACATAAGAAAACACTGGCTAATGCTTTTGGATGAGTTAACACCTGTTTTGTCCAGGCCAGAACCTCTAACATGTCAGGCCCCCCACGCTCTCATTACCCATGCAGCATGGACATGAACCAGGCTTGGACCGTTAGTCCCCAACCACCTAACCACGCGCAGGGCCTTCTCCAGAGGAGCTGCCATGGGAAGAGAGGGCCTGAGAGCGCAGCAGCAAGGTGGAAGGTGAGGAGGGGCCACTTCTGAGGCCCGTGCTTCGTGGCCACCTCGCCCGTCCTGCACGTGCCCTTCCGTAGTTACAGCAGACACCTGTGGAACTCTTCCTGCATTCAAGACCCTCCAGTATTTGCATTGTCTTATCCAACCCTCAAAGCACATCTGTAGGTGGGTTTGTGATTATGCCCATCTCAAGTTGAGGACATTGAAGTCCTAGAGCAGGGTGGGCCCACTGCAACCTGTGAACCACGTCCGGTCCACCACCTGGATCTGTAAATAAAGTTTTATGGGAACACAGCCATATCATTTGCATTATCCATGTCTGCATTCATTCTATAATGACCACAGAGACCGTCAGTACAGCTTGCCAAGCCTAAATATTTACTAACTGATCCTTTACAGAGAGGATTTGCCAGCCCCTAACTTTTTTTAGTGGCACTTGTTTGGAAAGAGGCTGGGCTGGGATATGACCCTGGGCCCTTGGATAGCAGAGCTGTGCTTATAATCACATGCGCAGTTGCCTCAGTGTCAGGACCGACTTCACAGGTGTCCACCCTGCAGTCCCAGGGAGCCTGCACCGAGAAGGACCTCACATTTGGGTTAGAGCTCTGCTTTCATCGTTGTGAAATTCCTAAGGGTGCTGCGTTTTCACTTTGCTGTGGGCCCTGGATGCACACAGCTGGTCCTGCTTATCATAAAAACCGCTCTTGTTGAGGAACAGATCAGAAGACTGGCCCTCAACTTCCATTCTCCTTTTCTGTAGTCGGGAGCCTGGATCCAGCCGGGGCCAGAAGGATCACTAGCTGCCCCAGCCCTTGTGTACTGAGCCCATGCTAGAGAGGAGCCTCAGGTCTTAGCCTCACACTGTGATGCTACCAAGGATTCACATGCAGTCGTTATGTGAAAGACTAGAAGAGTGGATCTGGTTCTGATGAAGAGGGAGCCCCCTCCCACATAACTCTGGATAGACCTATTTCTTCTTTCTTTACTCAGTTAAAAAATTAGAGGGATCCCAAGAGGTCTAGTTCCTTAAGATACCACAAAGCTTTACTTCTGAGCCGGTTTCTAATTTTCTGACTTTCTGACCTCATGATCTGCTTTCCCCCTTACCTCCTGGCCTTGCTCCTCAGACCTGTGGTCACCATTTTTCTCTGGTCTTGACCTGCTCCTCTCCCTAACTGCCATTCTTTCTGGTTATATTGCTACAGCCTCCCTGAATAACAATCCCATCCCTGGGGACTGCTAGATTGGTATAGGCCCCAAAGACAGTCAAGCTATAACTTGTGGGGGGGCTGCTCTGAATGACCACACCTTCCAGTCCTGACGCACGAGGCTCTGACCAACCATTCATGATGGCTTGGGTGTGGACCCAGCTCGGATAGCAAGGCCCGTCTTCTGAGCAGGCGTACCCCTGGGGTTCAGTTACACTCACCTGCTCCCTGGTAATCCTACCCCTTCTGCCCTTTTATGTATAGAATTTTCTAAAAACAGTGTCCCGTCAAATAAAAGCTGATTTCCGAACATTCTCTCTCTCTCTTTAGCCACTTGTGACCTTCTCTTGCTCTCCCTTTTGGGGAGCCTGAGGCCAACAGCTGGGGGAACCGTCCTGAAGCTTGTGCAAAGGTAAATTCTGTCTGTGTTTAATTCTGCATCACTACAAATTCACAGGAGCGACCTTAGTTCAGCTGCCTGTGCTGGTCAGTGGTAGCAGGTGGCATCCGAACAGGAACATTCCATGTGAATGCGTAGGTTGGCTCTGTAGAGTGTGCTTTAGAAACTCAGAGAAACCTGTTTTAGGGTTGTGAAAGAAGCAGACAGCAGATGGGGAGTAAGGGACGTTAAAGAACTAACATGGGCAATTCCACGTCTTCAGAAAAAGCGGTTTATCTGATGATCCTGGAGACCTTAATTAACTGTAGAGGGACACAGGTCAAAAGGGCCCAGCTGGCTCAATTCCTGAAAACAGTTAAGGATGTACGCCTGTGGTTTTGTGAGGAGATTCACCAGGCTTGTGTACCTGGGAGAGGCTAGGTAGGAGGCTGCTTAAAGGCTGCCTCTCTGCTAAACTATCTAGGGGCACAATAGAAAATATTTTAAAAGTCTGGACTGCTTTAGAAATGTGTCTTTTGATGACCAAGTCCAGGACCATGGTCCCCAGAAGATCTGTTGGAAGGGTTGCAAAAGGCTATCAGAAAAGCCTGGAGCAAGAAAAACAGCCCAGGCTATTCCCAGGCTGTTTTCCCTCTCTGTGGCCAGACTGAGGGCGGGGTCAGGACTGAGGGCGGGGTCAGGACTGAGGGCGGAGTCAGGGCTGAGGGTGGAGTCAGGACTGTGGGCGGAGTCAGGGCTGAGGGGCGGAGTCAGGACTGAGGGTGGGGTCAGGACTGAGGGCGGGGTCAGGGCTGAGGGTGGAGTCAGGGCTGAGGATGGAGTCAGGGCTGAGGGCGGGGTCAGGACTGAGGATGGAGTCAGGACTGAGGGCGGGGTCAGTCAGGACTGAGGGCGGGGTCAGGACTGAGGGCAGGGCCAGTCAGGACTGAGGGCGGGGTCAGGACTGAGGGCTGGGTCAGGACTGAGGGTGGGGTCAGGACTGAGGGCGGAGTCAGGGCTGAGGGTGGAGTCAGGACTGAGGGTGGAGTCAGGGCTGAGGGCGGGGCCAGTCAGGACTGAGGGCAGGGTCAGGACTGAGGGCGGAGTCAGTCAGGACTGAGGGCGGGGTCAGGACTGAGGGCCGAGTCAGGGCTGAGGGTGGAGTCAGGACTGAGGGCAGAGTCAGGGCTGAGGGTGGGGCCAGTCAGGACTGAGGGCGGAGTCAGGACTGAAGGCGGAGTTAGTCAAGACTGGGGGCGGGGTTTGCAGCTCATAAACCGCAGACAGAGGGCCTCTGAGTGAGACCAAGTGCTCAGTCATAGCTGATTCAGAAAAAGACAGATCCACCAGCAGCCAGTGGAACAAAACTCGTCAGGTTTCATCAAAGAAGATCCAAGATGGAGGGGAGGAAAATGGACAGGAATATCCTGATGAAAGGGAGCCGCCACAGTCTGAGGATTCCCAGTCAGAGGCTGAGAATGAGCTGGAGGAGGGTTGTGTTAGATTAGTCTGGCTCAGTGTCTTCACTGGGAAGATTGAAAGGTTAATAAAATAGGTACTTGACACTCCGTTTTTCTGTATACTTAACAAAACATTGTTGAAATCTTAAGAACTGTCTGCTAATCTTGTTCCCAGAATGTGCTGTCCCCAACTACCAAACTGCAGAATGTAACTTCCCTCCCTGTCCTCTCCAAGGAAAGTATATAAGCTCTGCTTAAGCTGTTCTCAGGGCTCTTTGCTCTATCTCTTTTTGCTCTAGTGAGCTCTGAGCCCCAGCATGCTGGTCCCCAAATAAACCCTTTGCTGTTGCATGAGACAGTCTCTTGGTGGTCTCTTCCTCCGACGCTCGCCCGACCTTTACAAGATGAGTGGAATTTTTAAGCCTTATGTTCTAGACACTTTGCCAGTAAATTAGTGGGGCCAAAATATTCTAAGCATTCTAGGTTTTGATAGACCCAGCCTGATTACCTCTTAAAATTGGGAGCCATCTTGCCACAAAGTCATGAAAAGCTAACTTCGGCTTTACTATAAATTACTGCAAATTCTGAACCTGCTTGGAATGCCTGCCCGTGCCTTGAACTCACCCATGGCTGGCTCTCTGACCAGACAGCAGCCCTCTCTCAAACTTTAGTGAGGCCTCATCAATCTTGGCCTTCCCTCGCCAGATAACGACCCTCTCTGAGGCTCTGCTGACCTTCATAAATTCTGTTGTCGGGGCCAGCAAAAATGTAAACTAGCCTTTGTGTTTTTGTTATCTGTAACCCCCCTTTGTGTTACTTTCTGGGCTATAAAGCTGAGCTGCTAGAAAGCCAGGGAGCTGTCTTGTTCCCGTGGTTTTTGGTGGGAGAGTAGCCCGGCTGGTAGAAATAATAAGCTTGCTTTAATTTGATTTTAATTGGAGTCAGTGGTCTTTTCTTTGTGTCCTGGTCTAACAGTAGCTTCATAAGAATTGAGATATAATTCAAAGTCTATATTTACCCCTTAAAATGTACAATTAAGTGGTTTTGTTCTTTTCATTAGGTTGTACATCTTGATTCAGAACCTGGGTTTCAAGCTCATCTCATGGGAAAACAGGGTCCAAGATAGGAGTGAGGGGGAGGAAGAAAGATCTGTTCAGTGGCCAAAGAATGGAGAAGGAGCTTTGCTCATAAATGAGGTTCTCAACTCCAGGGGTGGAGGGTAGGGGGACAAGTAGGATAGGAATAAGGGGTACATCAGAGGCAGGGGTAAGGTTTCAAGGGCAGAGTCTTTCTTCCTGATATCTTGCAGTCAGCAGGTTGATTGACATCTTGGCAGGTGTCACCCAACTCAGGTGCTGTGTGGGACATGGCAGAGCAGGATAGAAATTCACAATGTGTGGGGGCAGTTAATCAGAGGAATGAGCACGGTCATTCCTATCCCCTGGCTTGATGCAGGTGGCCCCCAGGCAGCCCATGGCTGGCTGGAGACAGGACAGGCTAACAAAGGGAAGGAAAAGTCATGTCTTTTCTAGGTCTAGGCAGGGATCTTCCAGGAGCTTGGGAACCGTCTCCTCATCTCCTTCACCAGTTTGTCCAGGTCAAGTTAACCCTCTGTCACAGTTTGGAACAAAGCATTTCCCAGACAACCAGCGTTCCCACATGCAAGGCTGAGTAGCATGTGACCCCAAGGCTAAGGCAACAAAAGACACACAGAGATGACAAGCTTTTTCAGCCCCTCAGTCACCCACGGGACATCTGGAGGCCCAAGTTGAAGAGTCAGTGTTTCAGCAAAAGCTGCCTCGGGGTCCCCTAAAGAGTAACCCAGGCAGCTGTTATCAGCACGACCCACACCTCAGAGGTGTGAGCTACAGGGGCAAAGCCAGTGGGGGACTAAAAATGGATCCCCAGCGACGTGGCCTCCAGGTCAAGTAAGGCCCATGAGGCTGGAGGGGTTGGTAGGTTTTTCCAAACCCTCACAACAGTCTGATCTAGAGCATTGTTACTCCACCAGGGGACATTATCACGCGTTGCTTCCTCCCTGCCCATCCCGACCTTCCGGCCCTGGAGTCCACTCATCAACTCTTTATCTCAATGATTTTTCCTTCCCTGGACACTTGGCGTAAATGGAATCATACAGTAAATGGAATCATACAGTATGTGGTCTTTTGTGTCTGGATTTTTTCACTGCATCTAATGTTTCCAGGTTCATCCAAGTGGCCACATGAATCAGTATTTCCACTTTTTTATAGCTGAAAAATATTTCGTTGTATGGATGTATCACATTTTGTTTATCCATAAACTGGGCTCTCTTGGGCTTGGGTAATGTGGCTGGCAATACTCACTGATATGTTTTTATATGAATATGTGCTTTCAATTCTTGGGTTTATACCTAGGATTGGAATGCTGGGTCATGTGGTAAATCTGTGTCATTTTTTTTTTTTTTTAAGGAACCGCCAAACGTTTTTAAAATGGCAGTACCATATTGCATTGTGACTTGTGAAAGACGAAGGTGCTGATCTTTCCATTTTTCCAACATTTGTCATTGTCCACCTTTTTGGGTATAGACATTCCAAAGAGTATCTCAGGTGGCTTCGACTTACATTTCCTGAATGTGTCATGATTCCGAGTAATTTTCATGTGTGTTGTTCTTGGAGAAATACCTATGCAAGTCCTCTGCCCCTTTTAAAATTGGATTTTTAAAAATAATTCTTGAGTTTTGCGTGTGTGTGTGTTTAAGATTTGGATATGTGATTTAAATTTGTAATAATATCATCTCTATGATGTGCAAATATTTACCCATTTTGAGATTATCTTTTCACTTTTTTAATAGGGTTTTTTGAAGCACAAAAGTTTAAATTTTTTTTCAGAATTAAATTTTATTTCATATGGGTAGAAACCAGAAATGATTTACATTTTATCTTGTAAATAATATTATTTTATTTAAAAATTATACATATTTTTATATTTGAAGACATCAAATAAAAATGGAAACATGAAAAAAATTTTGCATTTTCCCACATTACAGTACCACATTTCAAAGGAATCTTTCTTGCCATAAATAAGATCTTGTTGGTTTGTATTTTTGAAACAACAGTTGATGTTGTTTCAAGGAAAAGCACAATTATTTAGTGCTTAAGTCTTGACATCAACACACAACTTTAGTAGCATTGGTCCGTTACTAAATTATTTCCATTATTGATTAGCACCCATTTATAAAGATGCATTATTAACATGGTTTTAGTTAAAATACAGTGGAAAATTAACATAGTTTAGAGATATGAAGCATACTTTATTTTTTGCTACCTATTAAACTGTGTGGTCACAATATCAGATGGATAAGATTCTGTCTAATCTTTATTATCCACAAGAGTTTTCAAATCATTTTTACCAGCAATCTGAAATTTTTACCTATTTAAAATCAAATGATTGCTATTTTTATATTATAAAAAAATTAGAATCCTAATGATTAAAGTGATACTTGCAAATAAATCTTTGATAAACAAAAATAAAGCAAAATTTTCTAATGAACTGTTGATTTTCTATGGCAGTTGGTCTCAAACATGTATAGAAAAGGTATGCTTAAATTCTATATTACAAGAAAACTAAATCATTTTAGAAATTAGTTTTTAATGTTGATCTTAAATATTTTAGAACATACTACAATATGACTTATCATTTCAGTTGCTTAATTATTCCTGTTACCTGTTTTGAAGATTCTAAAAATAACTAAATAGGTCTAAACTTGGATGTAGGGACAGCTATTTGAAATAAGTAGTATAGGAAGCTGAAGTAATATTTGACTTCTTTAGAAGTATAAATAGATTTTAAAAGCCATCTCTCTATGATTCAGAATGTCAAGCCACAGCATGTACTGACAATATATGTCTGTGGCAGGGAGCCAAAATATGGTTAGTTAAGAAAAAAAAAGAAATGTGTTTTTGAGAGGAGAAAAGAATAGTACATAGAAATGATATTAGGAAAAAGAAAAGCCTGGTCCCTAAAATAGAAGGGCCATTAAATGGCACCCCAAAGCGTCACCCTTCTGTTGGCAATGATGCAGTGCCACCCCATTCCTACCTATCACAATCGGTACATACATACGGACACTTAGGTGAAGATGTAGACACTGCATGGTGGCTAGGCAATTTTGGAATAAACCCATAGACCAAGTCTCTGCACACATGAGTTGTTTATATTTTACCTCCTAATTTATACCTGAACACATTTTCATTAAGCATAATAGTCATTTTCAAATAATGTAATGAAAAATGTTTACTACTTTGCTGAATCACGTTTAAGAAAAAGGAGCTAGCCCTTCACGTATTTTAACAGTAGTACATGCTGGACCTTGTCATACAGTCACACGCACAGAAACTGAAAAGACCATCAATTTCCCACGAGGAGACATTCGTTAGTCTGTGTCATTGGAGTGTATTTGCAGAACATTCAAACACTGAAAACACTGGCAATTTCAAGATAGGGCGCGGGTAAAGGCTTATGCAGTATACTCTACACAAGCCTTTTAGTGACCGCAGTCAGTCAGAGGTAGGAGTTTATCAATGCATTCCTGCTTCTCCCTGAGAAAACCCTTTCAAAAGAATTTTTAGAAGGAACATCACGCTTCACCTCTTGACCTACCAAAGCTTTTACATTTTCTGCTGCCTCTGTAATTCCAGGTCTATCCTTCTGTTTTCATCTAGTGAAAACCCAATACGGTCACACCAAGATGCCACAGCCAGGTTCACATTTAGTGTAACAGGCACAACTGGACCTGTGGGTAGAGAGACACATTGGGTATGTGCACTTCTGATGCCTGCCAACATTTCTGCTCCTCTATGTGTGGTATCTCCCAGTCCCTGACGGAGAATCCCTGTACTGGTGGCCTTCCAGGAGGTGGGCATGGTGGTGGGCTGCAGAGTAGATGCTGCTATTGCAGGGCACACACTGGCTTGGCACAGTACTTTGCATGTAGGAGGGAGGGCAGGGACTGGGCTGTGGCCTAGGGCATGCCAGCAGAGAACCCCAGCCAGTCCCACCAGGTATGTGCCTTAAATTTTGATGAAGTACAATTTGAATTTTTTCTTTTTCTTGTGCTTTTGGTGCCATATCTAAAAACCACTACCAAACCAGGCATGAAAATACACCTAAGAGTTTTATAGTTTTAGCCCTTACATATAGGCCTTTAATCCATTTTGAGTTAGTTTTTGTATAAGTTTGGAGGACTTCTGCTTCCCAATATAAAACTTACTTCAAAGCTCCGGGCATCTAGACATTCATGTCATAAGTGTACATGTGGACATTTAGCAGTAGATGGCGAATGGAATAGAACTGAGAATCCAGAAATGCACTCATACATCTGTGGCAAGTTTATTATTGACAAGGGTGCCAAGACCATACACAGAGGCAAAGATAACCGTTTCAATGTTTGGTGCTGGAATGACTGGGTGTTGAATGATTGGCAAAGTATTTCCTTTTAATCCTTTTTATTTTGTAAGGTCTGCAACAATGTCCCATCTTCCATTTTTTATTTTAGTAATTGGAGTCTTCCTTCTGTTTTTTTTGGTCCGTGTAAGCAGAGGTTTGTTAATCTTTTCACATAGTCAACTTTTTGTTTGCTGATTTTTCTCTCTTGTTTTATTCTCCATCATGAATTTCTGCTCTTATCTTTATTGTTTACTTCCCTCTACTTTCTTTAGGTTTACTTCCTTTTTATCCAGGTATTTTAGGGTGAACGATTAGATTATTAAGATCTTTCTTTTTAAATATATGCAATATAGGGCTATGAATTTCCTTGTAAGCACTGCTTTACCTGCATCCTAGGTTGGTATGTTAGGTTTTAATTTTCCTCCACTTCAAAATATTTTATAATTTCCTTTGTTATTTATTCTTTGACTCATTGGGATCTTAAGAGTATGGTGTTTAATATTAATTTATTTGTGAATATCTCAAATTACTTCATTTTATTGTGTTGAGAACATATGAAGGAAAATTTCATTCTTTTTAACATTTACTTTAAAACTTTTTTTCATCAGAAAATTTGGAATGAAACCACCATTTGACCCAGTTATCCCACTCCTAGGCTTATACCCAAAGGACTTAAAATCTGCATACTATAGTGACGCAGCCACATCAATGTTTACAGCAGCTCAATTCACAATAGCTACACTATGGAACTATAATGAATAAAACTGCATAGCTAGACTACCAATAAATTTCAAAGTATCATTACAGGGTTATTAGAGAGAGTTTCCCACTAGTCTTTGAATAAGGGATAAAAAGTGAATATGGCAAGCGTCTAACAAAGGAATAAAGCCGAAGTGTAGGAAATTGGAAGATACAACCTACAGTGAAGCAGTTTACAGATGAAGAATATAAAACCATAATAAAAGGTAATTCACTGAGTGATGTGGAAACAATATACAATTATCATATAAAAGAAAATTGTGATATATACATAGCAGGAAATAGGAGGAATGATTTTTATGTAAACTGATCTAGTGGGTGGAGAGGGTCACCACATGAGCAAGGCAGCAATCATACATGAGGTCAGCAATAACTTCTGATGATAGTATAAAGGGGTTCTTGGAGAAAAGTTATCAAAAGTTAGGACTTAGTGTTTCACAGACAGAAAATAACTTATTCATGTATTCACTCAAATACTTGGAAATGCTAATTGCAATCTTTTTTTTTTTAAAGAGAGAGAGAGAGAGTCGTTTAATATCTATCTTTTAGTTTTCGGTGGACACAACATTTTTATTTTATTTTTATGTGGTGCTGAGGATTGAACCCAGCGCCCCACGCATGCCAGGCGAGTGTGCTACCGCTTGAGCCACGTGCCCAGCCCGCTATTTGCAATCTTCATCAGTTCCCAGGCAGCTTCTTATAGCTTTCTGGTCACTTTCAGGGGCTAAAACTTTGGTCCAGGATAATTAAAAGACTCTTCTGCGTCATCCACTCCGACCCAGCCCCTTGTCCCAGGAGCCTGCCAGGGGAGGAGTGGGTGGGTTTGGTCCTGCATGTTCCTGCATGTGCTCTTCCCGGGGCCCCCTCCTTCTTCGCGTCTCTGGGGCGTGCAGTCAGGAATGCTTTCCAACGTCAGAGGCGCCAGGCAGCCCTTTCATGTGTCCCTCGCTGTTCTTCACTCTCGGTGCCAACCTGCAAGGCCTCTGGCTCCACACACGCCAGGCCTCCCCCGGCTGCATCTGTCACACTAACTGCAGTCACCACCAGCCTCGCTGAGCGTTTTAAGCGGATTTTTCACTTAGCCTGGGACGTGGGAAAAACAAACCCTCCTCATTCACCAGAGGAGAAAAGAGAAAACATTTCCACTGTTTCCTCAGACATGCCAATTCCAGTTCCCTGTCTTACTTAGAGAATCATTTACAGACTATCCAGGGATCTACTGAGAGCAGCTTCTTGGTGCTCAAGACGCAGAGGCTTCGAAGCCTGTCTTTGAGAAATCGCCTAGACTTGTGGCTTCCCCGCAGCCTCAGGGAATCCCACCCGCTCTCCAAAGTCGGCCCACCCTTCCTGGGGAGGGCATGGGGCGTTTCGGCCTATTTCCACCTGTCTCCATCTTGCCACCTCTCCATGGGTACTGTAGTTATGCAGGGGCCAGTTTGGCTCCTAAAGGAGAGACCATTCCTCTCATCTGTTATTATAGCTGAATTAGGTCTCCTCAAAATTCATGATTTTGGAGTTCTAACTCTAATACCTCAGAATGTGACTGTGATTTGGGGTAAGGCATGTAAAGAGGTAATTTAGTTAAGATAAAGTCATTGGGCTGGGCTCTGACCCAACCAGACTAGTCTCCATACAAGGAGAAAACAGGACACAGGCCCAGAAGGATGATGGCCCTCTCCGAGCCAAGGAGAGAAGCCTCAGGAGGAACCAGCCATGAATGTCTTGATGTTGGACCTCGAGTCTCCAGGACCGTGAGGAAATCAGTCTCTTTTGCTTGAGCACTTGGCTGGGACATCTATCTCCCGAGGGCTTCTCTGTTCCATTTTTCCCCCGACGCTGCCCCTTTCTGTTGTTCACTCCTATTTCACAGCCCTGACACACGCCCTAAGTCTTTAAAATCAGGCTGTTCACTGTCCACCCTTCTCTGTGCTGGCCCCGCAACGGGGCCACCCAGTTGCTTTACGAGCACCGGGCAGCAGGGGGAGACAGAATCAATGCATCTGGAGGTTCTGTGGGGATGAATGCGAGGGCAGCAAGCCTCTGCAGACCTCATGTAATGGTTCCACTCCCTACAAATCAGAGTTAGCTGTGCTTTCCTCCACAGAGCAGGCAACTGTGGTCTGCCTTCTAGGTCGTGTGTCTAGTTAAAATAGCAAATGCTTAAATAGTGGTTACTAGGTGTCAGGCACTGACATGCTTTAATAAACTTGCATGTTATACGTGATCGGATATTTTAATTTTATATTTTATTTTATTATGTTATATGTCAATTACACAAGCACACACATGCACATATGTATAAAGCCTAAGCCAGTCTTGTCCCGATAGAGTTTGTTTTATTAAATGTGTACATGCCAACCCCATTAACTGACCTTCTTGTCCTTAGTTTATAGGAACCATGTTCCAAAGGAGTTAAGCATCTTGCCCAAGGTTGAGCTGAGACTTAAATCCTGCAACTGACTCCAAGGCTGTGCTTCTAACTGGGTCCTGTGCCAGCTCCTTGTGGGCATCGTGGCTCCTACACCCAGGTTTTCTGTTCCTATGTGGCCAAGATGGAGTCTTACTCACTCCATGTTCATCGCTTTAGGCTCTCCTTCCTCCCTCGGTCTTATACTTGGTGTCTGGAAGACATTAGGGCTTTAATAAATAGTTGCCAAGTTACTGATCTCTCTTCTCATTTCATGGACAAGAAGCTAAGACCCACGAGCGAGGGCCTCAAATCCAAGGCCAGAACCTCCCACCTCGACTCCTGCTTAATGCAACAGGGACTGGGCCGAGTTCTGAGGTGATCAGTCCCAAAGAGGCAGGAGCCTATTAATAGAGGGTTTTCTAAAGATTCCAACTTCAGTGTGTCTAACCTCACACTTTGACTTTATTTTCACTAACTCCATGAAATACTCTGAATTGTTATTACAAGAAAGACGGGGGAGGGAGCCCTTTGAATGTCTCCCACGTATGTCAGGCCCCAGGCCCATGAGTTCAGATTTTCTCTCATTTACTCTCAGGCCTAGTGCAAAAAGTTAGATAGTATTTCTGGCATCATTATAGACTCAGAAACTGAGGCTCAGACAGGTGGAATGACTTCCCCAAGGCCACAGATAGGCCGAGGTTTTCCTATCACACCACCAGGGGGCGACTCAATGACTTCATAGAGAAGGAGCCTGGCTCTGGGGGACCAACCATCCTGTGTCTGCTGAGGCTGTCAGCAAGGGTGGCTTTCCTGGATGGAGAACAGCGTTCCTCCCCACTCCGTGAGTGTCAGGAGAGCAGGCTGCACCCTTCACCTCACTTCCCCTTTGTCACGTGGGGTCACCATTACTGTCCCACAAGGAAGGATGCTGGGGAAGGGTCCTCTCTGGCTCTTCTGATGTAATTCAGAAAATGTGACCCAGAACAAGCTGCTCCTCTAGTCTGACTCTAGGCTTCAGTTTTCTCTCCTGGGGAGAAAAACCTTAGGGGGCACCACAAACCACTCCCCAGGACTCCTCCTAGGGATAAAGCCCCAAACCCCCAAACACAGCTTCCTTCCTTTATCTTGAGGCTTGTCCACCATGCAGAGCCTTAGGAATGGACACAAGTCTGAGCAGAAGAGGAAAGAGACTGGGCTCTCTGCCAGGTGGCCATTTCTTGCCTCTCCTTCTGCTCCCTCCGGGGTGGACCTCCCATCTCCCGTCTCAGCACCCTCTCTTAGCTGGGAGTCAGACTGCACCCTCTTCACTCACCAGAGGCCGGGGAGCAGGGCTGGAGGTGGAGACGCAGAGGAAGGAGAATTGTCACCTGGTGTACTGTGCAGAAGGACCTGGGTGACTTTTTCCTCTGACCCCTGAGCTGTGCCACCCGGGGCATCCCTGCCCTGTCGGCAAACAATTGAAATAATATCTACCTTGAGAGAGGGTATGAGGAGTTATCTGTCACCTAATAATATCTCAATCGGTGCCTGTTTTCTTTTTGATCTTTCTCATACCCTGACTTCCCCAGTATTAAGTGGGAGCCACAGAGCCACAGGGGGGGAAGGCACACGTTATACAACACTCCGTAGTGTAGGGAGCACCTTCATATTCACCGTTTAGCTGAATGTCCACAGCACTTCTAGAACAATGATCGTGGCTGGTTTCTCCTTTTACAGCCCTGGCACTAATATCCTCGCTTAAGGTCCATCTTCCCTAGTGGCCTGTAAGTGACCAGAGCAGGGGCCACATTTCTACAGCACTGATGTGTTCCCAGAGCCTAGCCCACAGCTGCTGCTAAAAAAGTCTTTTTTATTTGATTGACGAAGTTGAATGATGAGTGGATGAGCCACTCTGGATGCCTGGGTTCCTACCCGCTCTTAGTACCCAAGAAGCTAAGGAACTTAAGGTTAATTAAGGTCACCTACAAGATCGATGGTGACCGTGTTGTTAGGCACTGCCGAGGGACATGTGACTCTGGAAAGAGAACAGAGTATCTTCTCCAAGACCCCCGCCCTCACCCCCTGCCACCAAGGTAACCTGGGAGGGTCTATGCACCTCTCACCCTGTGCTGTGAGAATGAGCTGAAGGGCTGGGGCTGGGGCTCAGTGGTAGAGCCCTTGCCTCGCATGCACGAGGCACCAGGTTCAAACCTCAGCGCCACATAAGAATAAATAAAGCTATGTGTCCATACACAACTATAAAGTAATAATAATAAAAAAAGAACGTGCTTGTGTGTGCGTCCCTCACCCTGCCTTTACCCAGAGTGGGAGAGTCCTAAGGGCAGAAGCTGCTGTCTTACCGTCCGGGCATGTTCCTGGCATGTTCCTATGTTTTTGAAGAGTGAATGATGAAGAGCGGGGCCAGATGTGTTCTGTATGGGATGCTCTAAGTGCCAGGTCAGAGTGAAGGTCCTCTAAGGCAGGCTTGCCCCTGCGTGGACCCGTTGCTGAGATGTTGTTGACAGGGCCGGGTGTTGGCCACAGTTCTGTGGACGACAGGCCCCCAAGGAGAGAGTCTGGGGGAGATCTGTGAGAACGGGCATGCAGCGGTGGTCTCACCCAGCTCCCTCCCCGTCTACGGGAGGTTGGGCCGCTCCAGGAGGCACAGTGGCTGCCCAAATCCAGGCACCGCCCCACCCGACGTTCTGGTTCCCGAGGGCCTGCAGAACCAGCTGGGGAGACTGGACTGCTCCTTCTCCATCGTCAGAGGAGTCCCACAGGGGTCAGGGCTGGGTCACAGAGGTTAGCCATCGGGTTCATTCCTGCTCTTTCATGCGCTTTGGGCCAGGATCGTGTTTGCCCTGGCGCTGTCTCCCAGGTAGGCACCAGACAATCCCCAAGGTGCCATGGCGCCCAGTCTGCACCTGGAGGAGGGTCTTTCTCGTAGCAAGCCTTGCCTGCCTCCAGCCCCCAGAATCACCGACGTCCTGTAAAGCTGTAGGGTTATGCCAGGGACCACACCATTTTTAGGTTGACCTTAGTTATCATCATCATCATCATTATTTGATCATGTTTATGTCATTGTTATTGTTAGCTTATAGTTTTATAGTACTTTGTGGCTCACCAAGTGCTTTGCTGTATGTGATCTCATTTGATCAGGGAGCATGTTATTAGCCTCTATTTTAGACATGAAAATAATGTAGGCTCAGAGAAACTATGCGACGTGTCCAAGGTTGCAGGGTTCATATGGCACAGTTGATGCTCAAGGGCAGGTTTCCCTGTATTATGCTTGATTTTATTTCACTGTAAGTATTATGCTCAACTCGTTTTTCTTCTGCACTAAAGATGTGACTGACTTACCACTGGTCCTTGTGTCTTATGCTTCTACTAGAATTCTCCAGTCCCCCCATTCCCTGGTTCACAGTAAGAAGCACGGTACCTCAGTAACTGAGGCCCAAAGTACTGTGAGCCTAGTGCTTCTGAGACAAGGTCCTCCCACAGTACTAGGGATAGGTGGTGGCAGAGATGTGTGTGGAAAGTTCCAGAAATAGACAGAACTGGAAAGACAGAACTGCAGAAGGTTTGCGGGTACCTGCTAAGTGCACAAGGATGCCTATGGACTGTAAAATTTCTGACCCCGGGGCGCATTTGTGTCTAAGAATCTTGGGTTTGGTGGTGGATGGCTGCAGGCTGGCCTCTTACATGGTTGTCCAGCTGCTCACAGAGACTCACCCTGCTCCTGAGGTCAGCTCAGTGGGAGTTAGTTCAAATAGCTGCCCATGGCTGGACTTCCTTCCTTCCTCCCTCTCTCCCTTCCCTCCTGTCTCTTTCTTCTTCCCACAACTATTTAAGGAGCGTATACTATGCTCCAAGTAGAACTAGAAATCTAGACAGATCAGCTCTCTCTGGGGCATGAAGACTCTGGCCCAGACTCCAAGGCTCTCTTTCTGAACCCGAAAACCTGTGAGCCTGGGTGACATTCCAGTGTCTTCCACAAGTTGACATAGGCTCAGAAAACTGGCCTCAATCAGAGGGATTCCGCAGAGTAGCCTCCTCAGGAGGGCAGTAACTGACCCCACCAAAACAGGGGCCCAGTTCTGGCTCTCCTCAGATAGCTGCTTGGAGTAGGGGAGTCAGAGGTGGAAACTGGAGTCACTTTCCCCCAAGACCTTCCCAGAGTCTGCTGGGCTCCCAGCACTAACTGGGCAATAGAAGTTGAGTGGACACTCTGTCAGGAGCTGCGGGACCTGGTCCTCATTTTATGTTCCCCAGGTTCCCTAGTTCTGGTGGGGGATGCAGTTAAGAGTGGCAGCGGGAAGGACCCGGGCTCAGTGGCTGGAGCTCTGGTGCTAATCTGACCTCTGGAGTCAGCCTCGTCCTCTGGATGAGGAGGCCTAGGCCAGAACTCTGACAGACTCCAGATGACCTACGGAGTCCAAGAACCGCTCAGGTAGGACCTGGGTCCGTTGATCTAATGCGAGATCCAAACTCCCAGGGTTTGTCCAGCACCCCAGGGAGACCAAGACAAGATGCCAGGGAGAAGTGATGTCAGCCACAGAGTTCAACTGGATCAGACTGAGTCAAGGTCAGAACCTGCTGTGGGCAGTGACTGTGCTGTCCCCGTGGGCCTCCTCCCTCCAGGACAACCATGGCAAGCTCTCATTCTTTACTTCTTTCTCTCTTCACCCAGCAAATACTTGCTAAGTGCTATGAGCTCTGTGCTTGGCCTTGAGCGTACACTTGATGGAGGAACTCAAGGCGCCTGTCCCCAAGATCTCTCTGCAGAGAAATGGCCTCCCCTGAGTGTCGATGATGGGAGGACTCTGTGATACCCCTCAGGGTCATGTAGGAGCACTCAGTCCCTAACGTGGAGGGCTCAAGAACACATCGGGGAGGTGGATGGCTGTCACAGAGCAGGACAGGCACAGAGGGACTCCATCACGGGCGCCATTGCTGGGGTTTGTCTGGGCAGGTTTCCCAGGGGACAGTCCTTGGCAGGATCCTGAGGCACCTGTAGGGGTGCAGGGGGAAGGTGTTCTACGCAGGGCTGTGTCTCGGTGCACTCAGGGGTGGAAATAACTTGGTGTGGCCGTAGTGTCCATATGGTGCGGAGAAGGTAAGGCTGGGGAGTTAAGCGAACGTAAGATGTCCAGTAAGGAGAATCTGGGTGTCACTTGGAGGAACCTTTCCTTGTGGGTAAAAAAATTTTAAATAGGCTCAGACTCTTAGGAAGAGAGAGAGAAAAGATATGAGGAAAGGAGGGAGTGGGGCTGGGAGAGGAAATCGGGGGCATCCTTAGATGTCGACTCGAGGGATAGAAGCTAGGACACCCCCAGACTTGGGTCTTGGGGTTATTTGCTGAGTGAATAGAGAAGGCTTGTGGGGAGGCCTCTGTGTGCATGGGTTACTAGAAACTGAGGAGCAAGGTTTCTGTCATCAGAGGCTAGGGGTAAAGGACAGGGAGGAGGGAGGGGGTCCTTTGCCTTGCAGCCAAGGGGAATCTTTAAAGCATCTTGAGGACCTGTGGCTGCTGAGGCCGAGGAGGAGCAGAGGGGGCGTGGAGGGGAATAGGAAGTGTCTAAGCCAGTTCCTCAGATGGAGCAGTCTGCCCCCCTGGGGTGGAGACAGGGCTCTTCTCAGATGGCTCTTCTGCATTCTGGCGGAAAAGGCTGGCACAAAGGTGGCAGGAAATTCTTGGCCATTTACCTAGAGACTCCAGGCATCTTTGAAATTGCTCAGACGCCTGTCAAGTGACTCAGGCTTGCTCCTCCTGTCTGTCAGAGGCGGGGCGAGACTGGGCATGCTCCAGAAGCCCCAGCACCGGCCCCACAGGGCAGGTTCGTCCCGAGCTCCCAGGCAACGTGGGTGGATTCCAGCTTTGAAGGCGGAGAGAGCAGAGGAGAGAGCAGCTCCAACCCAGAGCCACCAGTCCTGGTGGCTGGGATCTGCGGTGTCTGTCCTGTGTTTCTGCCTCTTCATTATCATCAACAGAGTCTCCATTTGCAGTCAGATGACGTGTCGGGAGAGGACTGCCTTTGTTTCTCAGTTCCCCCCTCTGTTCTTTTCTTCTCTTCTCCCTCCTTTTCCTTCCCTCTTTCTCTCCTTCTTTCCTTCTCTCTTCTTCCCTCCCTTCCTTCCCTTTAACCATGCCTGGTGCCCAGTCAAAGGCAGGCCCCGGGTGGGCACAGACAGACAAAACGTCTTTAGGCCCCGAGGCTTGAATATAACCAGTGAGCTCGGAGCTCTCCAGGGGCAAGGTGGTCTCTCTGGGTGAGGGACTTGTATTTCCCGCTTCTCCAGGGGTCGTTTCCATAGACACATGTGAGCCATGACTGAGGCGACCCTGTGGTGGTGAGAGACACCCAGAAGAGGGGGCTCACCATCTTTGATCCCTAGTTGGAGCGCAGGACTGGGAGCCATGAGCGCCTCAGTCCCCTGGCACTGAGACTCCCTCGGGTGGGTCTGGATGTCCCTTCCCTCCACCTGGCTCCATCTAGGAGCTCCCAGGACATCTGGTGTTTCCCACTCCACACTGTGGGCACTCAGTGGAGGGACAGATCCCACGGTTCCTGATCCGAGGCAGTGGGGTCTGCCAGGGAGGCCTCGGGAGGCCAGGTTGGCAGGAGGAGGCATGCAAGCTGTGGATGGACGGATGGACGGGCACGCTGAGCTTCAGGAGTGGCACCACAGCCCCTGCTGGAATTCCTGTCAGTCGTGCCAGGCACGGTGCCTGGTGCTAGCAGAAGCTCAAAACATTTAAAAATGTGAATAAAAGCAAAAGCCACGTCTGTGGGACTTTCTCGGATCCTCTCATTCTGCCTGGTGTCTCTGTGCCAATTTAAACATTTGATCAACCAAGTCACGCATCTTCATTGCACTAAATTAGAAAATGTGGGTAAGCCAAAGGAAACAGAAATGCGTGTGACCCCCACCCAGAAGTAATGGCTGATAGGGTCTCAGTGCATGTCCACACAGACTTTTTTCTGTTTATTTCCATATTACATATAAACCTACAGGTGCATCTAGAGAGTCTCACATAAATTGTCTCAGAGTTTGTGCCTTTGTAACTTGCTGTGCCCTTTTCTAACGCACTTCACTTGGTCCGTACCCAGCACGTCTTCTCCCAGGGCTGACCACGGGGGACACCTGTCTCCCCCAGGGGCCTGACAGTTCTCCGTGGGCAACAGTGGCTCGTCATCTTTGCCTTCTCGTTGTCTAGCCCAGGCCTGGCTTCCTGGAGGTCCTCAATGGAAGGTGGAGAAGTAAAAAATTCCCTGCTGAAGACATTCTTCTGATGGTGGCAAATAGGGACACGTTATGTACCTGTAAGGGACAAGCCGGCTCCCCAGAGGGAGAGAAATCGCACCGCCCTGTTGGACGGAGGTGCCCTGCAGTGTCAGGGGGTCGGGCTCCTCTGCAGCCACCCCTCCCTGCAGCCTGCTTCCGACACCTGTGCTGCCAGTCAGTCCCCATCTTTCCAGCTGGGTAAACAAGGTGCCTCAGTGCATGCGCTTCCAGGAGCCTCCTGGGCTATTTTTACTCCTTCGCATCCTCCGCCCCGGACATTTATTTATTCTCTAGGAGGAGGAATCCTGCTTTCTCTAGTTACTCACTCTCCAGGCTCCCTGGGCATCCCTGCCTCGGGCTGGGCTCCAGGTGTGGAAATGCTCCTCACGGGGCAGACAACAGCCCAGCGGGCTGTGAGCATCTCGGGGCCAACCAGCAGGCTGAGGGGCTGGCTGGGCCTGGAGGCAGGGCTTTTCCAGGAAGTGCTGACACACCTGGGGACCCCAGCAGCTGTGAGTCAGCCTCTGGGGCCCTGCCTTTAACCCTTCTTGGACACGCATTTCTTGGAGGTGGGGCTGCCCAGGAAGGGAAGAGAGCACTATAGCTTGAGGTCAGGACTGCTAGAGGCCCTTCCACCCAGCGTTCCCTTCGTTTGGGAGCAAGGGGAGAGCTCCATTTGAAGCCAGATTGCAGTAAATTTCCAGAAGAGTAATAGTTACAGTCTGTTTATGTGCACTGTAGCCTATAACCCACTGGGGACTCTGGGTCTTTGTGCCTCTTCTCTGACAGAATACAGATACTGGGCTGAAGGTCACTGTGGTTCAAGGAAAGAGCATTCAGGAGATTTGGGACCCAAAGAACCGAGTTTGAACTCTGAACTACAGAACTGCAAGTTAATAGGCTACCAAATTTGTGATAACTTGTTACAGCAGCAATAAGAAACTAATACACACGGTTCCAAAGAAAGCTTTAAGTTTCTCTGTGTGATCTTAGACCAACGCCCCTCTGAGCACTGATTTTTCTCTTTGAATAACAGGAGTAATACGTGTTCTACTCTCTGGGGTTGTTGTAAAGCTTCAAATAGAAGGATGCACGTAAAACAGCTTGACACTTCTAATCTGCTCGAGGTGGTACAAGTTGGCCATCCGACTCTTGGGGGAAATAGGGAGCTGGAGGTGTAAGGCCAGAGAGGGCCCTGGGCATGTCCAAGGAACAGTCCTGACCTCTCTGGGTTTTCACTGACGGTGATGAAGACAAAAGTAATAATGACAAGAACAAGAACAACATTTGCTGAGTGCTTCCTGTACGCCAGGTCCAGGCTAAAGGATTTACAGGCACTCTGTCATGGAATCCTCATAGAACGGGCCTCTCATGGGCTAGGCACTGTTATTATTATCCTCATTTTACAGACAATAAAATCCATAAACCTTGTTTATCTGTGAGGTTTTCTCTGTCATCTCTTTACTGAAATCCCCCTTGGCCAAGGGATGGCCTAACAACCCCAAAGGTATCAGGAAGACCTCTTATCCATCAGAGGATGTGAGCCTTTAAATCAGAGCACCGATGGAAAGAACTTTTAATAAATTTGACCTAATTTTAAGTTAAGTAAACTACATTGTAAAACCTAAAGCTATTTTTGGAAACGTGTGTATTAGTTTCTTATTGCTGCTGTAACAAGTTACCAGGAATTTGGTAGCCTATTAACTTGCAGTTCTGTAGGTGAGAACTGGCACGGGTTTCTTTAGGCTAAACTCAGGTGTTGGCAGGGGTGTGTTGATTTCCTTCCTTTTTCCACCTTTCAGAGATTGCTTGTATTCCTTGGCCTATGGCCTCTTCCTATAATCTTCATAATGCCTCCCTCCAACCTTTGATTCTGTTGCCCTGTCTCCTCTCTCTGACCTTGACCTTTCTGCTTCCCATTTATAAGGACCTTTAGAACTGCATTGAGCCCACCTGCATAGTCCAAGGAAATCTCCCCCTCTCAAGGTGCTTAAGTCAATCACAGCTACAAATCCCTTTGGCTATGTAAAGTATACTACATTCACAGGTTTTGGGGGTGAGGATGTGGATTTTTTTTGGTGGGGGAAGGATGGACTTCTCTTTGTCTACCCAACTATTCATCAGGGCAACCGTGAGTAGTGAAAATCAGACAGATAAAGAAGTGGACTTTGCCATGTTCAACGTTAGAGGAGAGCAGGGCCCTGCAAAGCCCCCGACCGGAGTTCCCAGGCTGGGGTCAGCACAAAGGAGCCCAGGGGACATAGGTGTTCAGATGGCCTGATGGAGCTCTCTAGCTTTGTCCACCAACAAACCTGAGGTCATCTTTCAGGTGCAGATGAACACTTGGTGTCTTGGAGGAGTTCTCCCCAGGGGACGATGTGCCTGTCAAGCCCACATTTGTCATCAGGTTTCTCTTTGTAAACCCATGTCATCAGTCTCTGTGTGAGGTGCAGTGAATCAGTGTCCCTGAGACTGATAAGCTCAGAGGCACGCACATGGCTGAACTTTGAGCCACAGAGCAGTCATCGAGGTGATGCCATCCGGGAGGTTCCTGGGGACCTGCCAGCTGGCCCCTCCCTGGTGATGCCTGGCACTGTCTTTCACACACAGGTGCCTGACTCCTGGTTACTGAGGGTAGGAGAGGTGACGATTACTTCCCCCCCAGATATGCGATTCAGGCCGTGATTCAACACAGTTATTACTATTTCACCCCAATTTCAATAGCCATGTTTAATAAGCAAATTATAGTTGTCCCTCAGTATCCTCGGGGATTTATTCCAGGACGCCCTGTGGATACCAAAATCCTTCAATGCTCAAGTCCCTTATAAACAATGATGCTGTGTTTGCATTTACCCTGCGGACCCCCTTCCACCCACTTTAAGTCATCTCTAGATTACTTACAGTAACTGATACAATGTAAATGTGAATGCTGTGTGCAGAGTTGTTACACTGTATTAGTTAAGGAAGGATGACAAGAAGAAGTCTGTACATATTCAATAAAGATGTATTTTCCCCCCAGAGTATTTCCAATCTGTGTTTGGTTGAAACCATGGATACAGAACCCACGAATATGGAGGGTTCTCTGTATATAACATAAAACTCACTGGAAAAAAGTCACAAGAAGAAATAAATAATCATTGAAGAGGCAGAATGCTGTATCAGAGAGAAGGCTGATAGCAGGCCTTGAATTCTAGCTTTACCTTTAGCTCCGCGCCATCTAGGTCCATCTCTAAGTCTCAGTTTCCTTTTCTGTAAAAGAAGGGAGGCTCAATTCTGACTGTGCTTTAGAACCACCAATGAACTTTGAGAGAGTGTCAATGTCCAGGGGTTGAAAACCACTAGCTCTGAATGAAGGCCAAGATCCTTTCCATATCTTCTATCATTCTGTGAAATGTCCCAAATTTGTTAATGAAAGTCTGGGTCCAGATTTGTTGGACGCATCTGTTTTCCTTTCTGAACAGTAAATTAAAGTGAACAAGGAAATAAAAATGAGTGTATAATGCCTACAAACACCAAATTAGCTCTCATAGGGGTTCTGACCCATGTGGTCAGGTAGGTGGCTGTATACCCAAATAATTATAAGTTAAAGGGGAAGGACATTGCTCTTTTAAAGTTCATAATATGCATGTAGTAGTACAGGTGATTTCTTTAACTTCTATTAAGCTTCTTCTTCTAGAAGTTTTGAGGCTTATATTTCTTTCTTATATTTCTAAGCAAGGTGGGGCCCAGGGCGGGGTGGGGGAAATGGATGAACAACCTAAGACACAGAGATCTAGCAGCCAGCCTCTTTCCTCCCCACCTGGTGGTCTTTACCTAAGCCCACTCTATACCCACCTCTTTCCTCCCCGCCTGGTGGTCTTTATCTAAGCCCACTCTATACCCTATCTAATGAAATTTAGAAGTGTTACAGTGTCAGGTTTTATTTTTAACACTTATTGAGTGCTTACTATGTGTTAGGCACTCCTCCAAGAGTTGAATAAATATGAACACATTTAATATGCAAATGACCCTACGAGATAAGCATTATTTCCTTTCACCTTTCATGGATGACGACAGTGAGGCAGACAGCTCTTCTGACTTGTCCAAGGGCACTGCTGATAAGTGGGAGTCTGGTACCCAGACCTGGAGACTGGCTCTAGAACTAACAATTCCAGCCACTTAGCAGGAGATTCTGCACCCAAATAACGCTCCCTAGAATGGATAACATGGGAGTGCTTATGCTAAAATGTTAAGTGAAGAGTTAATAAGATGGACTCTCATCAAACTACTGTCATAAAGACTATGTGAAACTATAGTCCTCTCCTCCTGGAGAAAAAGGAGCCTCTTACAGTGTTGGTGGGATTGTGAATCAGTACGACCACTATGGAAATCAGTGCAAGACTAGGTGTGCAACCACCATAGGACCCAGCCACACACCTCCTCAGTATTTATCCTAAAGAATTGAAGTCAGCATACTTTAGTGATACATGCAAACCCAGGTCCATAGCAGTACAGTTCACAATAGCCAGAGTACGGAGCCAGCCCAGGTGTCTGTCAGCAGATGAAAGACAAATAAATGTGGCATATACACAGAGGGGAGTCTTATTCAGCCAGCCATATTCAGAAGAATGAAATCGTGTCACTTGCAGGAAAATGGATGGAACTTGAGACCATTGTGTTAAGTGGTAGTAGCCAAACTCAGAAGGTCACGGGTCATGTTATCTTTCATACGCGGAAGCTAGAGGGAGGACGGAGAAAAAGAAGGGTGGATCTCGTGAAAAGCAAAGGGGACCAGTAGAAGAGAGAGAGGGACCAAGAAGCAGGAAGGGAGGGGGAGTGGTGGGAGTGGTACGGCCAGACTGCACTGTTCGTCTGTGTGCCTGTAAAAACCACGGGCAACGACAAATCCCATCATCATGTACAACTACAATAAACCACCAGAAATGTGGAAAACAAAGACTGGGTGAGCTCAGAACAAAATACAAATCACTAAAAAACTATACATGGTTAAAAAAAAAAAAAAAAGCAAGGAAAATAGCAAAATACTAGTAGTGATTTTGGAATGGAATTATAAATAACTTAAAAAATGAATTGTAGAAGTAAATACTCTAAAGTATTTGCTGTAAATAGTCTTTGTTCCAAAAATAAACAGATAAATAATTTGGAATTTAGTATACATTTTTTTCATAGAAATAATCCACAGTGACTAGGTTCTTTTTACTTTGAAATCCCCTAGATTTTAGGATTTAAATTTACTTTTTAAAGCTGATACATAAAAACTGTATTTTTATGGGGTACCATGTGATGTATTTTGATATATTGATACAGATTCTTTATGAATTAGCATTTTGAACTCAGAGTTCCAGACACCATTCTGAGAACTTTATCGGCATTTCCTTCTTAAAGCGAACAAAGAATTGTTATTAGTCTCATTTTACAGTGACAATTAAGTGACCTTCCTGAAATTGCAATCCTGGAAATTGGCGCCAGTCTCTTTGGAGTCTACATTACAATTGAGCTGCATTGCTACCCCCTGCAATTTAAAGGAGACCACTTAACCCCGTGTGGGTTACCAAAGGTCACTAAAATATGACACATTCCGTGTGAAATCTGTCATATTTTAGTTACCTTTTTTCAGAAAATCAATTTTGGCTACTTTCCTGGTGACCCAACTTTCCTTCATAATACTATTTGTAGGGGAAATAAGCTCCGGATTCTATTACGGGTTTTCACGACCCATGGACACTTCTCTTCCACAAGCCCCAGTCCCTATCCCCTGCATTGGAGGTGTCCACTTGAGGTCATCTGTATTAAAAAGATCTTCCCTGCTCTCCCTGGAGATGATCAGAGCTGAGGCCCCACTTCCCTGCAAGCTTTCAGAGGCCCCAGTTTTCCTGTCCTGCGTGCCCAGTCCCCGCACCCCACCTTGGGCTCACCAAAGTGCTTTCCTTAGGACCCCACGAGGACGCAGAGGCCATTCCTAGGCTTCTGCTCACTCAACAGACTGGTAGTGCTGCATCAGGGCTGTCTGTGACCTCCTTTAGTGTGTCAAGTTCAGGCAGCGAGAGAGGCCAACCACCCACACCATGTGCATTAGGCCTGTGGAAAATAACCTCATCAGGATATCAAGCATTCCTAGTTCAGGTTATGGCACCACCCAAGAAGGAAGAAAGCCATCTTGGATCATTGGGATTTTATTCTGGAGCACTTCTTGTTCTTAAAAAGACCACTTAGTTTCTACCTTGGGACTCTCCCGCTCCTTTTCCTATTCCAAAGAGAAGATGGATCTTGTCTTCACCCCAGAGGTCTACAACCAGCCTGGCCCAGCTCAGGAAAAAGGGAGCATAGCAGAGCTGCCTGTGAGATTGACAGGTATCCTGTGCAATGTGCAAAGCTCCATCACCATCCTAGAAGGGCACCCTCCTGTGTGTTAATGCTTCAGATGCTTATGGAGGGAGGAATTGGGTCCTTGGAATAGGAGGGGAGGGAGCCACCCATGCACCTTATGAAAGACGGTATCGGCATCCTGCGCGTGATCTAATACCAGGTCAGAGCTGAACTGTATAAAAGGCAGCAGCTTCTAACAGCACCTCAGTCCACCCGCATCCCGAGTGAACTACTCCAGTGCCTGACCAGGTAGAGCACATCTCGGGGATCAGAACGGACTCTCAGAGCTGGTGTTTGGGCAGAAAGAGGACCTGGGTGGATTGAGACTAATCTCCTAGAGAGATTCTGGAAGGGAAAGGTGGAAGATATGGAGAGGGCATGAGAGATCAGTGTTTTTTGCAAAGCTGCAAAGAATTCATTTGAAAGTATAAAGTGTGTGTGTGTGTGTGTGTGTGTGTGTGTACACAGTACTTTGTAATTGGTGTTAGGAGACCGGGTTTTAAAAATCTGAGGATCATAGAGAAAGTCTTGTAAATTCACGATTTGGGCTACTTGAACTTACAGCTTCTCTATTGTCTTTCAGCTTCATTTAGTTCCTGCCAAGATGTCCTGCCAGCAGAGCCAGCAGTGCCAGCCCCCTCCCAAGTGCCCTCAAAAGTGCCAGGCCCCCAAGTGCCCCCCAAAGTGTCCCCCTAAGAGCCCTCAAGTCTCTTCCTGCTGCAGCTCCGGGGGTGGGGGCTGCTGCAGCTCCGGGGGTGGGGGCTGCTGCAGCTCTGGGGGTGGGGGCTGCTGCCTGAGCCACCACCGGCCCCGCAGGTCTCTCCGTCGCCGACACCAGAGCTCTGGCTGCTGCAGCAGTGGAGGTGGCGGTGGTGGCTGCTGCAGCAGTGGAGGTGGCGGTGGTGGCTGCTGCAGCAGTGGAGGTGGCTGCTGCAGCAGTGGAGGTGGCGGCGGTAGCAGCTGTGGCAGCAGCGGTGGCAGTAGCCAGCAGTCTGGAGGTTGCTGCTAACCTGGGCCCTGAGAAGCACCGAGAAGCGGCACCCGCTGAAGATGTGCCAAGGCTGTGGCTTCTGTCCCTCCCCCCCCCCACCCGCCCCAAGGGCTTCTAATGCTCTGGGGCGCCCTCGTCCTGTGCCTGCGCCTGCTCACCCACTGGGCGGTCTTGCCCTTCCCTGGCCTGGGTCCCCTCTCACACAGCCTTCTTTGGAGGACGAAGTGTTGAAATTAAGCCATGAAGCTGTTTCTCTGCAACAATAAAGCTCCTTATTCCTGATGTCACGGCCTCCCAATGACATTCTGTTCACCCCTCCCGCACCAAGCCATCTTCTGTCCCCCCTCCCTTCCCCTCCGTCCTCCCCTTCCCCTTCTTTTAAGTGCCAGTGAACACACTGAAATTCTGTTTGGAGAGCACATATTGGCAATCAGACCACTCAGACCTCTGGGAGGCGCTGTCCCCCTTAAGGCTCTGAATTTGGGAACTTTAACAATGAAGGCAAGAATCCCGCCTGACCCCGGGGGAGGGAGCTCACCTGCAGGAGGAGGGCAAGAATGGTTAGGGGTGGGGAGTCAGGAGGCAGGAGCGACCTGTGGGAGCCGTGTCCCCTGGGTCCTGGAGTGAAGGAGACCCTTTCAGTCAAGACCGTCCCCTCAGGTGCAGGGGGTGCAGGAAGGGAGGCTGCGGCCGCTGCGCTGGAGTTTCCAGGGAACATTCCTTAGGAATGGACTGGCTCTGTCAGGAGATACTAGAAAACAAACAAATAATAAAACAAAACAAAACACCTTATGATTGAAAAGATGATTCCAAACAGCCTCTCCGTATGAGATAAACAAGGGATCCCTCCTTTGATAAGAGTTAACAGCCGCCTAAGAGGTTAGAGCTCTCCATCTGATGAGCAGCTACTCGCCCAATTAATTCACTCCTTACACCAATTCCGATCAACACCTTTTCTTCTCCACTTTTTTTTTGGGGGGGTGGGGGTGGGGGTGGTTACTAGGGATTGAACCCAGGGACTTAACCACTGAGCCACATCCCCCAGCCCTTTTTGTATTTTATTCACCCACAGGGTCTTACTAAGTTGCTTCAGGCCTCGCTAAATTGCTGAGGCTGACTTTGAACTTTCCATCCTCCTGCCTCAGCCTCCCAAGTTGCTGGGATTACAGGCACACGCCACTGTACCCGGCTTCTCCGCTCTTTTTTTTTTTTTTCTTTTACAAAAGACTTTGCTGGATTTCCCAGAGGACAGCCTCCATCCATCTTTTTGCTTCATGATTTCCTTCTGACTTCTAATGTTGACCTCACTTCTTGAAATGTCTCACCTGTACTTGCCAAGAGATGCTCTGGGCACAGGCAACCTGTTAATCAGGCTCCAAAGCCACGTTAAATGAAACTGGTCTCTTTTGTGACTTACCTTTCCGGGTCCATTTCCTCCTGCCACTCCCAGCTCCCTTATCCCCCTTTATCTCTTCCATTAACCCTTGAGATCTCGGCCTTGTCTGGTTGCTGGTCCCCAGTTATGGCCAGGTAGCTGTGCTGCCTGAGAAATTAAAAGTTAGTTTTGTTCATTGGGACCCTGTCTCAGAATAAGAAAATTAAAAGGGCTGGGTTGAAGCTCAGTGGTAAAGTGCCCAAAACTAACTAAATAACTAAATAAAAATTCGCTATGCTAAAAGCAACAGCCATCCTTGACACTCTGGGCCTTTGCAAAGCCTTTCTCTCCCCTTCCGCGCTCCCTTCCTCCCCATCTTCCTCCCCCCTCTTCCTTCCTCCCTCCTTTCTTCCCTCCCTCGTTCCTTCCCTTCCTCCTTCCCTCTCCTTATCTTTCCTTTTCTTCCCTATTGAACAGTGGCTCTTCGGAGGGAGTTGGGGATGGGGTGGGAGAAGCAGCAGAAGTCCCCAGACTGGCCTGCATTTGGGCCTCCGGTCCCACTCATTTTCCTCCTGGACCCACAGGGCTGTCTTATGGGGACATGGTTACCTGACTATATTCACAACTTTTCTGGTCTGAACGGTCTCTTAACTTTGCCCAGGATTTTCTTCCTGTCTCCAGTGACAGAGAGAAATCACTACTGGGATTCTCACCACCATCAGGTTCTTCATTCTTCACTCAATTCCACCTAAGAGCATCTGCATGAAACCCAGCAGGTTTACATACAGCCCGCAACCTGCCTTCGCTGCCAAGAGCAGACAGTGAATCAAGAGGACAAGTAAACTACCAACTACCAGGTGGGTGACTACCCAGGGACGGACACGTGGGCTAGGGGGACCATGCACACATGTGCACACGTGCATTGTAGAAGAGGACGGAAGGGGGCCCCAGCCCTCTCCTCACTTGAGCCCTGTGCCTCTCTTAGCACACACACAGCCCTCCCAGCTACGGACAGTGTCCTGTTTGGAGAGTAAACACAGCACAGCAATCCTGGCACCTCTGAGAAGTGACTTGGATATGCACGTGCACCACCTACAGTGCTACCTGAGTGATGAATGTCTCTGGGATGTAAGTGTCATCTGAGCACATCTGTTGAGAAATGGGCCCCTCCCAAGAGCCTGTGCTTAGTTGGAATATTATAAAAGGTTCTCTGGCTGTTCACTGCTCAGTTCACTGCCTGGTAGTGGCACGGTCCAGTTGGAGAACTGAGTGAGTCTTCCAGTGGAGCCAGGGTCTGGTAAGTGTCCAAGCAGGGTCTGGGGAAGAGCGGGCAGAACATAGCTAGCAGGTAGACGCAGAAGGAGCCCTGGAGGGGACGGTAAGCTTCAAGTGAGCCAGGCTCTCATGGTGCCAAGGAAGGCAGGAACGCAGGGGGGGGGGGCACTTTTCCAGGTTATCCAGAAAGTGTGTTGAAGAGCTACGGTTAGAACCCAGGTCCTCTGGCTCTCTGGACAGCAATGTCCCCGTTCTCTGCATGCCTTGTCTTCTTCCTAATGGTGGCAGGGGGTGAGAAACACAGCCAGAAAAGAAGGACCCCGACTTGCCTCTGTGTCCCTGGATACTTTAACCCCAGGAGGCGGGGACACAGGTGCCATTTGGGTATTTTCTAGCCCATGAGATGTTCAAACAGAGCTTTGACCATCTGTGATCAAAGTAAAACTGGGGACAGGAGAAGACCCAAGAGTAGGTTTTAGACTGGATCCTACAGAAAAACTGCTGCCCCATCTTCTGTGCTTTCCATGTTGGCGGGGGGGGGGGGGTCCTCAGTGCCGATTAGTGTGTCCTGTCCCTCTATGTGTCACTCACTGGAAGTGTCCAGCGCACCTGGAACACCTGCATCGGGCTTCCGCTCGCCCTCTTCCTCGGTGCCTCACCCACCCCCGTCCCCCCAGGGCCCGGGTGACAGGTCGCTAAGCCACATCTCTCAGGCCCCGGGTTCCGCTGCTCCTGTCTGACACGGTGTCTTTCCCCAGGTCCTCGGAGGAGTCCGCGATGTCTTCCGCCAAAGGCTTTTCCAAGGGGTCCTCCCAGGGCCCGGCTCCCTGCCCCGCCCCGGCGCCCGCGCCCGCGCCCTCCTCCTCGGGCGGCGGCTGCTGCGGCGGCGGCTGCTGCGGCCGCGACTCCGGCTGCTGCGGCTCGGGCTCCACCGGCTGCTGCTGCTTTCCCCGCAGGCGCCGCCGGCAGCGCGGAGGCGGCTGCTGCTGCTGCGGGGGCGGCAGCCAGAGGTCCCAGTGCTCCAGCGACCACCGCGGCTCCGGCTGCTGCTCCGGGGGCTGCTGAGCCGCCCGCCCCGCCCCGCTGCACCGACCCGAGCGCACCTCGCCCCGCCCCGACCCGAGCGCGCCGTCTCAGCCTCGGGGTTCCCCACCCCCGAAGTGGTCTCCTCTCGGGGGACCCAGAGCCTGGGGGGACCCCCTCTCTGCGTGCCCAGCGCACGCCCACTGACTTGACTGTCCTTTGAAGACCTGGTAATAAAGCCTCTACCTCCAGAAGACCTTCCTGTTTATTCCTTCATCCCCGGGTCATCCGCGGCACCTCGTGCCCCACGGGAATGTGGCTTTCTGCTGGCCCCCCAAGTCCTGCAGAGCCCTGGCACGAGGTGCTCATCCTCCCCCGGGGTCGGGGGCTCTGTGACTAGGGTTAGGATGGGCGCCTGGCCGGGGGCTTCGGAATGGGCCCCGGGCTCTCTCCTTTCCCTCCTCCTCTCCCTCTCGCCCTCCTCCCTTCCTTGGCCTCCTCCTCTTCCTCCTTTCCCCCTTCTCCTCTTCCTCATTTATTTCTCTTCCTCCTTCTTCCTCTTCCTTTACCCTCCCCTTCCTCCCCTCCCCCTCCTTCCTCCTCCTCCTCCTCCTCCTCCTTTTCCTTCTTCACATGGAAGGTCATTAACCCCTGGGCTCTGGGATCTTTTCCCAAGCTGTAGAGGACACTGGGGACTGTCTTCTCCAGGTCTCATCGGTGCAGCCCAAAGCCACAGGTTTCTGGGACCCTGTGGAGTGCCACATGCTGTGCTCATGTGGGATGTCATTCTGCAGAGATGGCAGTGTGGCAGTGACAGGGTGTGTGTGTGTGTGTGTGTGTGCACTCACATGCGCGTGCCTGGGAGGGGGGCTTTCCGAACAGCTGAGGAGGACAGAAACCCAGCCCAGGGGCATCATTCGTTTCCAGGAAGGGGAAACATTTCAGGAAAAGCCCTCTGAGTTGGGCCCTGTAGTTCAGAAAGGAAGAGTAAGGGTGTTAATAATATAATAAGATGGCTATCATTTATTGAGGCTTAACTTTTTTTCCAGGCACATTTATTATCCCACTTACTCCTTACAATTATCAGAAAAAAAAAAAAAAAACCCAGACATTCATTTTCCTACTTTTATATGTAAGTAAACTGGGGTTCAGAGAGCTTCAGTGATTCGGCACAAAATTGTACGCTAGTGAGCGCCCAAGCTCCCCATGATGGTGAGTGATGGGGATGAGACTTGCACTGCTGCCTGACACCAGAGTCCATGTCCCCCCTGCTCGCTCCCCCCCCCCCCGCACCCCCTTGGTACTGGGGATTGATCCCAGGAGTGCCTCTCAAACCCCTTTAGTTTTTTATTTTGAGACAAGGTTTTGCCAAGTTGCTGAGGCTAGCCTCAGACTTGTGATGCCTGCCTCATTGTCCCCAGGGGCTGGGTTTCAGGCCTGTGCCGCAGCACCTGGCCATGTCTCATTCCCAGTGTCACGCTCTGCGGCTTCGAAGGCCTCAGCAGACACACCCAGGCTCTTACAGAATCGCAGCTTGACTTCTTGGTTCCTGCTGCATCCGTGAGCGTCCTCGTCCTCGTGGTGGTTCCCACCCAGTAGCCAGCTGCTGAGGTATTTGGTCAGAGGCAAATTCAGAAATGCTCCCTTGATTCACTCAGGCTGCTCACAGCTGAGGCCAAATGGCCTCCTACTGGGAGGCGCTGAAGGACAGTCCAATGTGGCTCCCAACGGGAGGTGACGTGTGGAAACTGTTTACAAACAGATGATATCACCAGGGCTGACTTCTCCCACCCAGTGATGTATGTTGAAGCAACAGGCTGCTGGACTTGATGCACAGTGAGGCAGGAAGGGAGGATCGCCTGACTCAGAAGGCCATCTGGAGGCCAGGGGCAACCCCTAAGCAGGAAGCTGAAGCCTGGGATTGGGGAAAGGCCAGGCATGGGAATGGTGGTACCAGCAGTCCCGCAGATGGCTGAAAGAGACAACAGACACAAAGCAGGAAAGCACACGACTACGGGGTTCCTCCCTTGCTTGCAGGCTGAGGTGACAAGCATTTAAGGGGTACTTCTGGTTCTCTTGGGCCCCACCACACACTTTAACTACTGGAAAAGGGACTTGGAGTTCCAGCTGCTTAGGCCACTGATTTGCTGAGATCCATCAGACCCTGGGAGTTTGGCATTATTCCGTTCAGTCTTCACAACTCCCCTAGGAGGCAAGTTTCTCCCACATTTTCTTGGTAAGAAAACCAAAACACAGAGTTGTTAGGTCACCCTCCCAAGGTCACAGAGCTTGTAATTGGCAGGACAGTTTTGGACTGGGTGTGCCTGGCTCCAAAATCGACCTTCTGAACCCTCTGCTCTGCTCTGCATTTCCTGGGAAGTAGTCTTAAAATTGGATGGAGGGAGGAAAAAGGAGACACAAGGTGGAGGTGGTGGCATGGAAGACCTTGCAGAGACCTTCTCAGAGGAGAAGAGAGGAGTCCAGGTCAGGGGTGGTGGAGTGGCATTTCAAAGGATTGAAACTGTTTTATATTTGTGACATATGGTGGCAGAAAGATGACTCTGAAAGAAGTACTTTAGGAAGATGGACTTCACCTACGAAATCCACAGTGCCCTCTGACGTGACTTTAAGATTACGTAGGTAGCCAACGATTAGAGTGCTCCGGAGAGCCATCACTGTAGCAGATGCTATGGCCCCGCTCTGAAAAGGGGATTTGAACCTTGGCCCATGGCAGTGGGTAAGGAAAGTAAATGACGCTGTGAGATGCATCTGTTCCAAAGAAAGAAGAATGGATAGAACTGGGCGCAGTATTAGGGCTGAGGAAGAGGAAGCAGCCAGGGTGTCTCTTAGGCTTGGTGGCTGGGGACTGGGAAATGATGAAGTCATTGATGGAAGAATAGAGAAGTCTCCAGGAAGAACTGGAGAGGGGAGGGAGAGAGGAAGTTCCGTCCGGATGTGCCAGGCTTGAAGTGCGGCAGGACATGGCCATGAGTCGGTGGGACTGGAACTCTAGGCAGAATTCTTGAAAACTGGGGTTTCAGATACACCCAATAAGCTGTGCACAGGTGAGGGGGCCTAGTCCTTGACCCTGGATGTAGTCTCACTTCTGCGATTAGAGTCATGGGGAAGCAGATCTGGTCTATCTTATTCCAATGATATCAGTGTAAAGACTGAAGCCTCAGAGGCCTGGAATAAATAGGTGGTAAGAGAACGAACGAAGAGGTGGGTTGAGGGGGGAACTGAAGAGTAAGGAAGAAGCTGAGTTCCAAGTGAAGAGAGCAATGGCGATAGTGTCAGGTAAACTACTTTGGTCCCGGCAAGTCACAGGGCTGGCTCAAGTCCTAGATTTAGAAATCCAGGCAGAGGAGAAGCAGGGCACTGCAAGACTGCAGGCACTAAGAATGTCACCCGATCAAGTTAGTCACACAGGATCTCCCTGCCCAGGGCCTGGTGCATCTAGGAATCTTTGAAGCATTGGACAGTTATAGTAAGAAACTCCAGGTGGAGGGATAGCAGCTTCGTCTGAGTTAGGTGGAACAGGTTGAACAGGCCAACTGGCATTCACAGTGAGTGAGGAAGACATCCTGGAGTCTGCGGAGGAGACTACAGTAGGTGGAAATGATTTGGTTATGATAAATCTGAAATATGTCCACTTGCCTTCACTAAGTTAGAGTCAGTCCTAGGAAAGCAACCATCTCCTCTTAAAAATATTGCATCAGGACAAAAGTGATGCCTTCTCTCAGTTCACAATAGCTAACTGTGGAACCGACCTAGATGCCCCCAGTAGACGAATGGATAAAGAAAATGTGGTATATATATGTACACAATGGAATATTACTCAGCAATAAAAGAGAATAAAATCATGGCATTTGCAGGTAAATGGATGGAGTTGGAGAATAAGTGAATAAGTGAAGTTAGCCAATTCCCCCCAAAAAACAAATGCTGAATATTTTCTCTGATATAAGGAAGCTGATTCATAATGGGGATGGGGGGAGCATGGGAGGAATAGAGGAACTCTGGATAGGGCAAAGGGGAGGGAGGGGGCATAGGGGTAGGAAAGGCAGTGGAGTGAGATGGGCATCATGACCCTAAGTACATGTATGAAGACACAAATGGCGTGACTCTACGTTGTGTACATCCAGAGACATGAACAATTGTGCTCTATATGTGTAATGTGAATTGAGATGCAGACTGTTGTCATATATAACAAATTAGAATAAATTAAAAAGTGATGGCTTCTAACTGATCTCATCTTAATGATGCATCTCAGTCTTAAGAATTTATTAGTTGTATTTCCAATGTAATAGTTATATCACCTTTGCTTGTTTGGAAATGTAATTTGCTATGTTCAGAGCCATATTTCTTCTATTTTCTCCAAAGACTATTTATCTTTTCTTTTTTTCTCTCCAAAGATCATTTTTGTACCATAAGAAATTTCATTCTATGTACCTGAAAGCCAGGAATTAGACTTCACCCTCTACCCTAACCTTCGGAACCATTTACTATCCATTCATTATTGTAATCTTTCATTCGCTAGAAATTTATTGAGCATTTATTATATTCCAGGCACTTCATGGTACAAAAAAGTAACTCTCCCCCAGTAGTTTAATGCAAGAGCTGCATGTCATAATGCAGTGTACTGTGATAAATGCTGAAAGTCAGCCCATTAAGTCAACCCCACGGAGGAGATGACTCAGTCAGCTGAGGGACGGGAAAGGTATTGTCCGTACTTAATCCTGAGGGATGTGTAGGGGTTGTGTGGCTGAGACCATAGAAAAATATTCAAGTTAAAGTAAACAACACCAAGTCAAAGGGCAGGGAGAGGTGAACATGTGTGGTGAGCCAGCAATCGTGCACGGCTGGAGCCCACGGAGGCCAGAGAACGCACAGGGCAGGGCTTTTTGTGCCTCCTTAAAGCCTTTGGAGTTGTATCCTGGAAGCAGAGTAGATCAGGGCACCTGGGAGCTTTTTAGATCTCTTTCTTGTGTTAAATTAATCTCATATTTGGAAGGTAGGAAGAAAAAAAGGGGAAAAAAGGAATCTCATGAAAATAGAAGGGTAGTGGAAAAAGGTTGGGGAGGGGTGAGGGATGGGCAGGGAGGGTCCTGGGGAGCTACACTGACCGAATCATTATGTGGGTGTAGTAAGCCACAACGCACCCACTATTCTGTGTAATTAATATGCATCAACAAGAAATTTAAAAAGACACCTTAGCTTAAGAAATGGGCCCATTAGCTGGGACTGTGGCCCATGCCTGTAATCTGGAGGCTGAGGCAGGAGAGTCACAAGTTTGAGGCCAGCCTGGGCAATTTGGTGAGAAATAAAAACAATATAAAGGGGCTGGGAATGTAACTCAAAGGTAGAGCACCCCTGGGCTCAATCCTGGGTCCTGGGAAAAAAGACAAAAGAAATGGTCACATTAAGCTCCTCTTTGGTTACCATGGTCCCCAACCTTCTTTTCTTAGTGTCTTTCTAATTTCAGAGAGTTGCCATTCCCAGTTCTACATCTTCCTTACATCTTCTTTAACCCTGTTGAATAGTTCTTACCCTACTGACCCTTCTGTGAGATCATCACAAAGTCACGTTGGGAGCTCTGCATCCAGCGAGTGGCCTTTCCTTGGTCCCCAGGACCCCAGGCCTCTGTGCCAATTCCTCTGGACTTCCCACTGCTGACCACCCCAGGCCTCCCTCGGGGCACTGTCCTCCACCCCCCCGCCCCCCCCCCCGTGGTCCCCAACTTGTTGAGTCTCCCACCCTTTCTTCTCTGCTGGTCTTTGTCCTAGCCCACTTCTAAGTGCCATTATTCCTAAGGTTCTTTTCCTTTCTACACACATTTCTCACGCTTACTTGAGGACCTAATATGTGCTAATCTCCTTGGTTAGGATTTCAAATAGGGAGATGCTAATGGGGTGATTCCTTTTTGTGGATGTCCCTAAAATCTCTATCCCCAGCCATGGAATTTCCTGCAAACTGAAGTTTGAAAGTCTCTGATTTTCCTGGCATAATTTCATTTGGATACCTCAGACGCCTCTCATAACAAACACAATTAGTTCTCAAATTAAAAATCTCCCTCAGGTTCCTCTACCTAGGGTGAAGCACTGTCACCATCTACCCTGAAAACTGCAATGAGATCTCTCTCCCCTTCCTGTTGACCTTGCGTCTAAACAGGATCCACGCTGCATTGCCTCTCCCTTCCCAGTGGATCTCCCTCTCGCTCTTTTCTTTCTTTATCTGTCACCCTCCATCTTTGAATCCTCATCAAGGAAATGGGTGGGTAGTTTGGAAGTTAAAGACAGGATAAGGTGCTAGAAGGGTAGTGGTAGAAATGTTAACCCATGCCGACATGCGGCAGGAACCAGCTAGCTGAACATTATTGATCAATGTTCTATAGCTTCACCTTAGCACCCTAAATTAGCCATCATCACTTCTTCTATTGAATACTGTCAGCTTATCATGTTATCCACATTCACCCCCCTCCCCACTGATTTAGGTAATTTTTTTCTTTCTGGGTTCGATTCCTTGTTCCTGAACTAAATACTTTGGTAGGCCTTGAGCCACTATCTGTCAGCGGTAAGATCAATCTTCATCTGAAAATACCTTAATCTGGTTCCCACCATTAAATGATATTTTAGCTGGAAATAGAATTCCAGGTTGGCAAATACTGCCTCAGTTCACTTTTGAGAGATTCTTACACTATTTTCTGATACTAAAAGTTGAGAAGGGTGCTCCAGACTAGTTTTCCTGTTTTAGAGGGAGGTAATCTGTTTCATCTTCTGGCACTTTTTACAAGATTCTCTTAAGATGTATGGTTCTGATGATTCATTACTTTCATTCATTCTTGAAAACTTATAGCCAGTATCTCTTCAATCGACCATGGATCGAAAATATTTTTTAAAAATTGCATCTGTACTGAACATGTACAGAATTTTTTCTTGTCATTACTCCTTAAAGAATACAGTAGAACAACGATTTACAATGCATTTACATTGCATGACGTGTTGTAAATAATCTAGAGATGATTTAAACTGTGTATGTAGGTTATATGCAAATACTAAACCGTTTTATGTAAGAGATTTAGGTATCCTTGGATAGAATATCCTGGGGATCCTGGAACCAATCCCCCATGCATTCCAAGGATGACTGTGTCTTCCTCCCTCCCTCCCTCCCTCCCTCCTTCCTTCCTCTCCGCCCCTCCCCAGTCCCCACCCCTCTCTCTTTCTTTCTCCAGCACTGGGGAGGAACCCAGGGCCTCAGATATGCTAGGTAAGCACTCTGGCACTGAGTTACATCTTCATCCCTGAATGTCTATCTTCTAGTTCACGAATTTTCCTTCACCTCTTTTTATTTTTATGTATTTGTTCATTTTGATCCTGGGGATTGGACTCAGGGGGTGCTTTACTATTGAGCTACAACTTCCAGTTGTTTATAAGAAGATTATTTCAATCTTTTTATTTTGAGGCAGGGTAATGCTAAGTTGCTGAGGCTGGCCTTGAACTTGTGATCCTCCTGCTTTGGCCTCCTAAGTCCCTGGGATCCTAGGTGTGTGCTGCTGTGTGTGCGACTTCTTTTCAACTCTTTTTAATGTATTGGCTGCCACTTAAATGTTAATTTATTTTCATACTGATATCCCCTTCCTCCCACATTAATAACACTCCTAATTTTTAGTGAGATCCATGGCTCCCTTGCAGCTAAGTGTGGCTGTGTGTCTCAGTTGGGAACAGTATGCAAGTGCAAGATTCCCTAAGGCAGTTTTTTTTTTTTTTCCCCCAGGGGATAGACCCAGGTCCTTTGCCACCTTCCTTCTTCATCCATTTCTCCTTCTTGTCACTTGGGATGTGCCTCGGTGGCTAGAACTGCATATTGGACCACAAGAACCAGCATCACCAACTGGGCTTGCAACAGAGGGCGGAAGAGGAATCTGTCCCAGAGGCCGGGGAGCCTGAATGCCAGGGTTGTGTGGCCAAGGTCTACGATATTTTTTGACTTTTATTCTTAACCAAATCTAACCTTCATCTACACCATTCATTGACTGTTCAAATGCCAATGAACGGAGTTTTAATTTCTTGTAGTTCTATTGGGTTCTTTCTCCATGGTCTCTCTGTATCTTCATGTTTTAAATTCTTGTTTCTTGTGTTTAATCGTTTAAGCATACTTAAAAAGATCTTTATTTTTATTAATCATATATTATGATTATGCATAATAGTGCTTTATTTCTTTAGATTAGTTTTAAGTTCAGCAAAATAGAAAGGAGGGCACAGAAATCTCCCATAGACTCTCGGTCCCCACCTGCGCACAATTACCAATATTTCCCACCAGAGTGGCACATTTGTTACGATTGAATTTACATCAAAACAGCATGATCATTCAAAGTCTGTTCCATATGCAATGAAAATATTTAAAAAAAAAAATAATTATCTGGTAGTTCTTAAATCTGGAATTTCCAGGTTGTCTAATCCTATTGTTTATAGTACTTATTGACTCTCTGTGAAGCTGAACACATTAATCAAAATTATAAAAAAATAGGCCAAAAAATCCATGTCAGTGAGACTTAATTTGTGGGTGTCCTCTGGGGGCTTATGCTGGAGACAAGTCCCTCTAGATTAGTTCTGGACTCGTTTCTGTCGGGTGTCCCAGGTAATCTGCCGTATGTCTGAGATCAATTTTCATGTTAGTCACCCAGCGTGGGGATTCTCACCTGTGCAGTGCCCTTTGGAGAGTGTCAGACAGGCGTGAGGTGCTGGTCATGGTCACCAACTTCAAGGGCTTATTCTTTCTGCTCTTCATAAACCCAAGAGAAGCCAGGCAACCTCTCTGTGTCTTGTGGCATTCTTTCTCTGCTCATCTCTTTCAGTGAGGAGGTCTCTTTTATTGCTCCCAAACTATTTCCTTCTCCTCCTGCTCTTAGATCCTAGAAAACGGTCCTCAGGCAGCTGCCATAGAAACTTATGGGCTTCCTATTTGGTTTGGGTTTTCAGTTCTCCCCTCCTTTATGGAACACAGAAATTTTTCTGACTTTCTTGCAAGCTTACATAGGCATTAAAAGATATTTGTTATATATTACTTAATACTTGAAAGGGTTATTGTATACAGATTTTAAAGTTTTCTAATAAAAATCACTGTCAGAAACAGTAGTTGATGCCCTGCAAGATCCAAACGGTCTAAGTTGTGTTAAGGAAATGAAAGAATTTCTGCTTTTTGAAGGGGCAAGTATGCCCGGAGGATTGCTGTGGAGGGAACACTGGTTCTGATGTCAATGAATCCCAAAAGAAAGCCAGACCCTGGGGCCGACTCTTGATTCTCATTCCACTGCTAAACATGGCAGATCTCTCATACCACTGGTGAATGCTGAGCTTCTTGAAGACAAGAAGAGACCGCATCTTACACATTTTGCAGTTTCTCAGCTGGCATTGTGGTTGGTATACAGAAGTTGCTCAACGCCACTGCTGATTGATTGTTGACAGCCCAGACTATATAATTTAATCCTTGCTTTATACTTTATACTCATCAGAAAATTACCTCAAGGTGTGGTGCATTTCAGTATAAAGGAGCACACCAATCCTGTACTCCACCCAGTCCAGAAACATACGAAAAATGCCTGGGCCCATTTTTGACATTATATCCATTCCAGAACTGATTTATAATCAATAATAAAGTGGAAGTGATTAATGTGTTACTTGTTTAGTTCCAAGTATGCTTCAAAAACTTTGAAGAGTAAAGAGTCCTAGATTCACGACACCTTAAGCGTTGATGGGGGTTCTCAGAGACCATGTAATGTCACCACTCAGTCGGTTCAGAAGAACGCCCCTCTACAGTGACCTATTTAATGTGGAACACCTCTAGCAACAGGAGGTGAGCTTATTGCTTCACATGATAGTTTATTTTGAAAAAAAAATTTTAAAGAAAATATTTGTATTCAGTTTTTAGATTGAAGTAACTTTTTCTCCTATTATTGAATAATTATATTCATCGCAGAAAAAAGATAAAATAAGCAAAAAATAACTCTAGATAATAATTTTTATCACCTATCATGTATTTGTCAAGATTTTTCTTAATGAAAATTTTTTTTTCTTTTAACAATATCATATTCAGGCTGTGAATGTTATTTCTTTATCTGAAGTTTCCACCCAATAACATACTACCTTGGCACTCTGGTTGGTATATAGAATGTTTTCACGACAGCAAACATTCACCCAGAGCCTGGTTTTCACGTCTGAATAGTTGTCTATTTGATGGACGGGCCACTGTATATATAACAAACTCCTTCTCGTTGGGCATACTCTTGCCTCCGGTACTCCAGTATAAATAAATACGCATGTAATTCGCATTATTTATTCATTCAACAGATATTTAATCAAGCCCTTTAACTTTGCCCAAAACTATCCTGGGAGCTGAGGATTCAGAAAGGGGAAAAATTCCTGGCCTCAGTGTTTCCTTCTGATGAGAGACAGGGAGATTGAAAATTAGCAACCGACTGTGGATCCTATAATCACGAACAGTGATAATTGCTATGAAAAAATAAATCCGGGCAATGAGATAGAGAGTGACAGGCTGAGTCTATAATTCAGGCAGGGAAGGCAGATGGTCACATAGCCACAGGATAAACTTTAGGTGAACCTGTACAGATGAAATCACTGCATTTTGTGCTCAGTCAACCTCCGGCCACAGTGGAGGGCCTGCTTGGTGTGCTGAGCTGTGCCACTCTCCTGTCCTGAGCCCGGCTTCTACTTTTTGGCCATAGTTCTGTCCTCTGGATCAGCTCAGGACTGCCTGCTCTGTTTGCTTACTGGCGATATCACCTCTCACATGCACGCAGCCTGACAGTTCACAAAGAAGGCTCACATGCTAACCTAATGTAGTGATCATGTCATTTTTATTTTTTATTATGGAAATATTCAAATTCTTATAACACCAGAAATAATAGGACAATGATCCATCAATTAGCCCTCAGATGGTTAAAAAAAAGGGAACATTTGGAAATAATTATTTCATCTATCCTGGCATTCCCCCTTCCCCTGGATTATTTTAAAGCAAAATACAAAAATCACATCTTTTACCATTCATAAAAACTAAAGTATATATCTCTAACACATAAGGACATTTCTCTCTTTTGTATAACTTCAAAGTCATTACTATTCCTAACCATTAACAATATTTCCTTACTATCACAGAACATCTATTTTGTGCTCCTGTTTTTCACAATTATCTCCAAATCGTGGTTTTAGAGTTGGTTCATTTGAATCAGCTATAAGAAAAATCCACATATTTGGTAGATATGGGCTCATCAACAAAATATATCCACATCATTTATTTTGTATATTCCTAAACTTACTTTATTGATATTAAAATAATTATAAAATGTATTTTTGTTGATGACACAAAAATAAACAAGATGTTTTGCATAAATAAAGGAATTGGCTTATTCATCTAGAGAAATGTCTCACATTTTGAATTTGATTGCTTTTTATTTTTGGTGTTCTTGTAAACTTGTAATTAGACCTAGAAACTTGCAGGTTCAATTTTTCTTGGCAACATATCAAATGTGTCATTGTACAATTATTATTGGACCATAAGGAGGACAAATATTGTCTAGGTGTTCTACTTCTGTGATGCCAGCGATGCTAGGATATGTGGAGATTTGAGTATTGTCAGTACTGTCCACCTACCCATTTTAGAGGTTCCCAGAAACCTTTCAATTAACTGCATAAACATATCTCAATGATTGTTGGTAGAGCTATTATTTCATTAGGAGTTAATTAAATGGTAGTTTTCCAATTCTATCACTTATTCATTAACTAGAATATATTGCTTTTAAAATTGAAATACCTTTCTCATTAACCGTTTGATAGCCTGAAGTAGCAATTTTACGGAAAAGACAGATTTAATAAATGCTAAGTTATTTTTCTTGCTAATTTTCAGAATAATAAGTAGGTGACCTAGCAATTTTCAAAGATAACTTAAAAAGATCATTACGAACTCATGAATTGTCTGTTTTGATATGTATTGATCATCCCATGTTTTTAACAGCAGGCATCCTTGAAAAATTTCTCCTGTGTTTGTGACATAACTGTGATGGTCTATCTTAGCGTCCCTGCTTTCTGGTACAGTAGATATTTCAGCACACCTTGTATGTTACCTATCTTAGAACTAGACTCAGGTATTTTCCCAAGGATCTCTACTTTCTTTTGGTGGGAAATAGTATTTAGAGGCCTTCCTATGGGCACTATGGTTGTAAAATGCTACTGAGTTTTTATTGTTGCCAGATGTTTTTAGTGGTCAAGTTGAAAAAATATTTTTAAAGTGAAAATTATTAACTAATAATGACATTTCCAATTCAAATTTAGCATTTCAGGCTATCTGCTTAACTTCTTGAATTCTATACTTGTATGTTGTTTCTCTTATGTTGAAAAATTCAGTCTTTTTTGTTTTAATCTACACTACTCTGTCACTTTCCAAGTGATAAGGCTTACATGATGATGATGATGATGATGATGATGATGATTTAAAGAGAGAGTGAGAGAGGAGAGAGAATTTTTTTTTTTTAAATTTATTTTTTAGTTATCGGCAGATACAACATCTTTGTTTGTATGTGGTGCTGAGGATCGAACCCGGGCCACACGCATGCCAGGCGAGCGCGCTACCGCTTGAGCCACATTCCCAGCCCACATGATTATTATTGATAGGATCTTTCAATGCTAGGTAAGTTTTTTGGAACTCATTTGGTCCTTGGTGTAGAGAGATATAGTAAAAACATTCCTTTAAAGTTACTTTAGATAATTCTTTTCTTAGTATGGTTATGCTATCAACTTGATATAGGGTTAGACCCATTTGTGTTAGTTTGTTTTTGATGTTTAAAGATTTAAAGTTTATTTTTCACTTTATTTTTGCTCATGTAAATAACATTTGTATTAATCCCAAGTAAAAACCAACAAACAAGGCACATTAAAGCCCAGCTTCCACCCTTCTCTCTGTCCACAGGTAATAATTTTATTAGGTTCAGGCTCAGCCCACATTTTCTTTAAGTCAGTATCTTTCAGTCTGATCTTTAACCCTTTCTCATAGGCAGGAAAGTGCTTATTACCTTGGTAGGTAACAGAGGAAGCTGCACCACCCGGTTTCAACTCAAGCCAGGGGAATGCCAACCCAGGGCTCCTTCCCCTGCCCGGTGCTGCCCTCTACAGACGCCTCAGGGGATTTCAAAGAGAAGCAGCCATTGGTTCACCCTTAGGTTGACATCCAAATTAAAGACTTCTAGCTTCAGTGACGATCCACCGACTCTAGGATTATGTGAAATAAGTATGAGAGCTATTTTTGGACTCCAGGTTGTGCTTAGTGTGTAGGAAAATATGTATGACTAAGCGCACGTGCGTGTGTTGTTGGGGAGACAACCGCCCTTAGGGCTGTCATTGGAACACCCGCTCCAGTGACGTGGGATTGAAGCACAGGATGGCGTTATCCCCGCAGTCACCCGTGAGGCAAGTGTGGCGGCAATTTTCAAGAGGGAAGTAGTTTTAAAATTAATGAGGATGACAGTTCGGGAAACCATTGTAATTTCTTGAAGTCTCAATTGTAGTTTGGGTTCCTTTTAACAACAAAAATCTGTGAGATGTTCTAAGTTAAAATGATGACAGTTTCAATTTTTTTCTCTTTATAACTCAATTTAATTTTAAATTGTATTGAACATTAGACAGAGAATAAGGACAAATTCCCCAATAAAAATTCCTAACTGGGGCCAGCCAGGCACGGTGGGGCATCCTGGAATTCCAGGGACCCCAGAGGCTGAGGCAGGAGGATCACAAGTTCTAGGCCAGCAAGACCCTCTCTCAAAAAATTAATGAATTAAAAAGGGTTGGAAATAAAGCCAGTGGGTTCAACCCCCAGTCTCTCTCTCTCCCTCTCACACATCCTAAGGGGACAAGCCTATGATACTGTTTTCCACTAAAGGGTTTCCTCTGCGCCCCCTCCACGCCCCTGGGTGGGACAGAGGTGGCTTCCAATGCGAACGTGAGCCTCAACCCGCCCAGGCCCCTCCCTGGTGCAGTTCTGTTTCCTGAGACACCTGCTGGCAAAGAAGGATCTTTGTAGAAAGAGGCGGGAAGCAGGCTCAGAATGGACCTGGGAAGTGGGTTCATGACCTCCAACCTCCTCAGCATCCCTGCTTGGCTTAGTGAAGACCCAGGGGCGCTTCCTTGAAAGGTCTGGGTTTTGTTTGAGATAAAATCGGTCAAGGAGTTCACAGAGTTAAGTACAACAGAATTAAGTTATTTTCAAACAACAATCAAAGCGGTAAATATCAGTAGAAGGCAGTAAAAGTAGGCTGTAAACGGGGCCTGAGTAATCCCTCTGAGGTCAGGGCAGGTTGGTGGCCTTGGCTGTGCCCAGCAGAGTGGGCCGGTCCTGGGGCACAGCCACAGGCGTGGGGAGCCCACGGCTCCTTCCTGGGCAGCGGTGGGACCTGGGGACTGCGCAGGAGAGCCACAGTCCTCAGGGCAAGGGGCTGGCTTTGTCCTGCAGAAGTTATCACTAGAGACTACCACTGTTTTGTGACCTGGGAAGAGCGGGGACGTCTGTTTCTTCTGTGACAGAGCCGGAGAGATGGCTTGTCCAGAGCTGAGGCCCTAGGTCCCTTCTTGTCCGGGCCAGGCAGCCTCAGGACTCCTAATTCTTAGGCATCTAGCCCTGTCTAAGTGTTTCCTTTGAAAAACAAAGAAGTTACTGTCTGATAGTTAGATCATTAAATTTTGGAAGACAATGAGAACAGGAGAATAGGGTGTTGCACACACAGTTGAGACCACACTTTAGTTCCGTGTAGTTGGCTTTTCCATATTCCTGGTGAGAGTTTGCCCATCTGTAACATGTTGTAGCAATGCAGCAGGATCTCACCCGTTTTACAGATGCACAATATTCGACTTCACTCTTCCTTATTGAAGACCTCGAGGCTGGTTCTACTTCATTACTCTGAAGAGTGACACATGCTTTTTTTTTTTTTTTTTTAAAGAAGAAGAAAAAAAGATCTCTAATGATTTAGCTGGGGACTTTTTCCTAGAAATAGTTGCCACTCTGTCAAATCATTTTACTTTTTAACGTCTTTGGTCACACCGTCTGACTTGTCACTCTGACTGCCACACATCTCTTAAGTGCCCAGAAGCTGGAAATTACAAAAAGAGCTAATTATATCCATGGGATTTTTTTTTATTTGATTTTCTGAAAAGGTCGAATCTATTTTAATATATTTTTCCCAGTTACAGTTCTTTTGTGAATTTCCTTTGTTCTTTATCAGTCTTTCAAAATTTGGGTGATGATTTTTTTGTATCAATGTTGGAACTTTTGGCATTTGCGTTACATGGGAATTGTGTAGAATGAATAATATGTAACAATATTCGTATCCCTGAATATAGTCTATACCATGCTTTTACTCAGCTTGTCCATCTGTTTCCTTTTTAAACTTTTTGAGAGTCTTTTTGCTCCCAGATCCTGCAGATTCCATAGTCGACTCTGAGGGCAACACCCTACTGACCTGAGGTGATTCTGGCCACAGATGGCTGCCAGGTGGCCCTGGTCATTCTCACCTCATGTGATGGTTCATGTTGCAAACCCCTGGTATTGACCAAGCTGCAGCTGTGGCTACTGCCCCTAATCTGTCTTCAACTGTGCCTGGATACTGTCATTGACCTGGGCCTGCTTTCCTTTTTCTTGCCGGCTTCATCCTTGAACAGGCCCAGCCTGGGCTTCAAGGTCCCTACGGGCCCAGTGGGTGAGTTAGAGGCATATCCGTGCAATGGTTCCTATGATCTGAAAGCACAGATTCTCACTATCAACCCACAGGGCTCCAGCCAGCCTGCCTCTGGTGACACACTTGTAGGCACACACTGACCCTATGAGACAAGTGGCACAGGGTCCTAAGTGCAAGTTGGTATGGTGACACCATGCAGAACCAAGAATGGGGGAAGAAGGGGCAGCATGCAAGGGCAGCCTCAGGGCTTCCTTTCTAGTGGGGAAGGGTGAGAGAGTGACGTAAAGGCACTGAGTCCTGTTGGGTCATGGGTGGGAGGAAGAAGGTGTGGAGCTTCGGGGAAGAAGGGACTTCATGAGTTGTTGGTACATGGGTCCCGCAGGATGGGCAAAAGTGCCCCAGGCCAAGGGGGCACTTCAGATCAAGCATCTGTCGCACAAGCCAGGCTCAGAGGGTGGCATGTCTTCCAAGAAATACACTGTTCCTGGGGCTGGAGCAGGCAGGTAGCAGGCTGGAAATGCAGTCAGGCAGGTAAGGCCGGATATACTGGGCACTGGGTGGGATACTGAGGGACCTGGGCATTATTGTGTAGGGGGCAAACGTCCTTCGGGGGCTTAGCAGTTTTCTTCCCTGGGAGGGATTCGGTCGCTCTTATTTAGGCAGATGCCCACCATCCGTTTTCTCAGATGCCCCCAGCACAGAACTTGGCTTTGCATCACCATCAGGGTGGCATCTGGCAGCCCCCACACAGGGAGATTGCCAACTCCGTCCCCCAACAGCATTTGTCACTTAGAAAGAAGAGGAGGGAGAGGACTCAGTCTTCATTGCTGTCTTCCCGGTGTCTCCAATCCAATCCAAACAGCGTCCATCAATGTATGCAGGGACTGTCCAGTCCACGTTCTAAAGAGTCCTACATCTGCTGTGTCTCTCCGTCTCCTCTTTCCATTCCTTTGCTTGGGTCACAATCCCCTCCTTCGAGCACAAGTAGCGTCCTGTTTCCACTTTTATCTCCGTCCCTTTGCCTCATTCTCCCCACGGGAGTCAGTCATTATTTTTTCGTATCTGTGTTTTAATTTTAAATTGGCATATCATATTGTACTTATTATGGAATAACCTATCGTAGTCCGATGCCTGTGTATAATGTGTAACGAGCAAGTCAGGGGAGTCAACATTTCTGTCTCCTCAAATATTATTTGTGTTGAGAACCTTCAGATGCTTCTCTAATCATTCTGAAATGTGAACTTCACTGTGTAGGAGTAGAGTTGTCCTGTTGTTCTGCATGGCGTTATGAGTGACTCCCCTCTAGCTGGGTTTGGTCCCATTGTCCACCCTCTCAGTGTCTCCCCTCTCCTTCTTACGCTCTTTTCTACTGTCCACTTCTAAATCCTTTTCATCTTCTGCAAACGAGGGAGACCATGCGGGACTATTAAGGGATATGGAAAAGCGTAGATCAAGTCTGAACCTCCCTCTGCTTTAAAGCACTCGGTGGCATTGGGAATGACCTCCTTGGCCCGAAGAGCCTATGTGGCTGGTGACTGCCTGCCCTCCAGGTTCTCTAATGTGGCCTCCTTTGGGTCTCTGGGTCATGCGGGGCCTGTCCCCACCTTGTGGCATCTCTTGGGGTGTTTTTGGTGATGATTTGACTTGAGTCACTGCAAGCGCCCTCTCTCATTAGGGCCAATGGGAAATACAGAGAGGAGGGAGGGAAGCAGGCTACGGTCTGGCCAGAGATCCCAAGGCCCTGGGTAAGTGCACTGACGTAGAGATGAGAAGGGGCTGGCGTGCGAGTCCTCTTGGAGGCCACCTTGCTGACCCCCTAAGGCCGGGGGCGGGGGGGGGGCGTTGGCGGAATGTGTGGAATGAGAAGCCCCCAAAACAAACTGCGTGAGCTCTATTGGAGCCCATTTAGATCCATTTGCAGCACATTCTGGGGGCTCAGCTTCAATAGTGGAGAAGAGGGGGTTGGAGGGGACACCAGGCTCGGGGAGGCCATCTCCCCTTTGTGTCTTTCCACGTTGTCCCTCTGTGGTCCTCAGGGATACCTTTGGTAGCAGCCCCTGAACCGTATTGTGAGGCCCCTCTGGCCCGTGGAGAAGGTGGGACTGAAATATAGCCGGACTGTCCCAGATCCAGCTAGAGTGAGCTCTGGTCTGTGTCCACCTTCGTGATTCACTCAAAGGTGCCACGTGGGCTAGTGGAGGAGGGGGTCCTCGTCGCAGCTGGAACCCGGGGACCACTGTCCGGGCTTTGGACGGTCTGGTTTGACTTCTGATGGCTCTCAGAGGCCTGAGCTCATTCAGGCAGAAGAACTAAGCCAGCTGGGGCCACGTGGAGAGAGGCAGTGGGAGGGCATGGAGTTGACCACAGAGGGCATGCTGAGGGCACAACAGCTGCTCCGAGCAAAGAGGATTCAGAAAGGAGTAACGCTGAATTTCTATTATTTAAAAATTTTCTTTAGTTGTAGATGAACACAATATCTTTATTTTATTTTATTTATTTTTATGTGGTGCTGAGGCTCAGACCCAGGGCTTCACACGTGCTAGGAGAGCGCTCTACCGCGGAGCCCCAGCCCCAGCCCCTAAGTTTCTATTCCTGAGTAACCGACAGGGTAGTGAGGTAGACCAACGCCCGCACAGTTATGGCCTGATGTGGTGGGTCAGGTAGCATGCTCATGTGGGAAGTCCTCAGGTGCTGGGTAAGAGCCTTGAGTGACAGGGACACCGAGGGATGATGAGTCCCGATCTTGCTCTCTGCTCTCACTTGGGATGGTGAACAAGATAAGGTCTTTGACAACGGACCCGGACGTGTGGCAGAAGAGAGGTGGAGAACCCAGCTCAGGACAGGGGCAGCTGGCCCAACTGGGACCCACAGGGACAACTCAGGGGACCCTAGAGGCAGCACGAGTGGGGCACAAGGAAGAAAAGCTAATTCTCCTTTGGAGGGGAGAATGGGACTGGATGGGAAGCCAGAGGAGGGTACAGAGTTCATGGAAGAATAGTAGTTTCATAAGGAGTATGGACTTTCGGCAGGGGTCAGACATTCCTAAGTTGAATTAGAGTCATGAACCTTTTTTTTGACTCTGCAAGTAACAGCTATGAATTATTGAGTACAACCCAAGTGTCTCTCTCTCTCTCTCTTACACACACACACACACACACACACACATGCACACACACCAACTCTGCCGCTTGCCAGTTAGTATGACCTTGGATACACAACTGCTTGTTCTTCAAGGGCTGGTAACGAGAGGGATTTGAGAGAGGGGTGTGCCATAAAGTGACTGCAATGCCCTGTAGAGATGACTAAGGCTGACTCAAGCGTAGATATTAGGACTCTCTGAGTGTGGAGATGACAAAACAGGAAAAGGGACAGAGGTAAGGAAATCTGAATGTCCAGCTTGCTGTGGAATCGATTCTAAGAGATTTAGGAAGATGAGAGAGAGAGGAGTAAGTCACACAGACTGGAACAGCTAAGGGAGGTGAATGCAGATGTGAATGTTGACTGAGGGGAACATGAAGTTCTTCCTCCATCTTTGCTTCCTGGACTTGGAAACTGTCTCCAATGCTACCATGAAGTATGGCATCGACATCCACTGTGGACCCCATGGCCACATGCTGCCTTCAGATGATCCCATCAAGTCCTTGGGCATTGCCCACAAGGGGGCCCTGGCTCTAGCTCCCAGAAGAATCATCGCCCCACCTCCGACATGTTGATTTGGGGTGGGAGAATGGCTCCACTGCAGGAATTCAGTAGTGTGACTCTTCCGTCATCTACCAGATGACTTCAGGCAGCGTATCATGGTGAAGTGAGATGATGCTTGCTTTTGACAAAACTTGGGTAGGAAACATGATTGGCAGTGTTTTGTTTCCCATGCCACAACACCACCTTTACTTCACCATCGTCATCATCTTCGTCTTCACACCCTTTAGTGTTTCACCTTTGAAACCCCTCCCTCACCAGTGAACTAGCTATGATGCCCCAGGTCTGTGGATAGTGGATTTGTATGCACTGGACGTTTCCCCACTCTATTTCATTGCCTTAGAATAAATTCATTGTATTAGAGGTGCATTTCTCCCTGAAATATAGTGTCTCCAAAAACCACCCCAAAGCTCTCCTAAAGGACATATATAAATTAAAATGCTAGCTCTTGAGAGAGTGAACCTTAGTGCTACCTTAAGTGGTATTACTTTTCAAGTAAATTTATAAAAATCTATAGATGTGTCCTCTACCTTTTAGAAACTCTAAAAACATGGAGAAAACTGGGTTCTTTCAATATTTGGATTGAAACAAACTTTCTCTATGCAGGTTTGGAGAATGAGTACGGGAGCCTGAGAAGGGGTGGAGGTGACAAGTTAATCCCCCATTGGTGTTAGTAACGTCATCCCTTCTGGGCTCCGATGTCATGTTTGGTGTGAAAAGAAGTACATATAAGTACCTTGGTGGTCACCACCAAATATGACATATCCAAAGCTAGGCCTTTGCTCAGGCCAGTGCGCTGTTCTCTTCCCAGTTTATACGGACTCCCCACTCAGTCCCATTCTCCCCTTTCCTAGAGTCTTCCCTCTTCTTCCTCCTGGGTCTCCTGCTGCCTCAGGGTCCCATGAATTGCTCCTGGGTGTCTCAACTTGGCCAACTGCTGCTGCACACAGGTGAGTTCCACACTTCTGCTCCTGCCCCACGTCCAGGTCCTGGTGTCCATGAGTTTACCAGACCTACACGGATCCACGTCTGCTGATCACAAGGCGTCTGTGGTCTGCACTGGAATCCTATTAAGGAAGAGTCTTTAACAGACTCATTAGAACACAAATTGCTGAGAGGAGTGACTCTATATCGTCTTTTCTCCTACATTTTTATTTCCTATCATGGCGTCTGACTTGTGGCACATGGGATAGCTTAGTACATACTTACTTCCCTAGAGAACTGTAGAATCCTGAGCAGGATCCGGTGGTATTTGGGGAATCTCTTTCTCCCAACCCCTAAGACCTCCTTCAGTTTTTAAAGAAGTGGGCCAAGCATGCATTACTTCAGGCTTCCCAAGATCTCCTTGGTGTTTTAGGTCTGAACTTTAATACTAGATCCTGCCTTCTTTTCTCTGTTCATGAGATGTCCCAACATCTGGAATTCTGGGGGCTTTTCCTGAGTGGCATCTTGAGGCACTTCAGAGTCTCCAGGACCCCTTCCACAGCTCCTGGTAGATGGTTCCTTACGATTCTTCCACTTTGAACCCAAAGTCTGAACACTGCGGGTGGCTCACATGCAATCACAAATTGGGTTTATGAATCCCAATAAGTGTTCTAAGGCGATAAAATGGTCTCATAGAAATCAGAAATTTTTTCTTGGCCATAAATGTACAAATAATTTCCCTGTTAGGTCATGAAAACTCTCATAGAAACAGAAATACATCTTTCCTGAGGCCAGGTTTTTATACCCTGGGATATCATTGCATGTATGTGTATGTATGTGGGGTGTTTTAATTATAACTCAAAATCCTTATGTTCTTTGCTAAGTACTGCTTTAGAATCCCTCATAGTTTGGGGTAATAAAGAACCTGTGACTGTGAACCCAAGGCTGCTGTATCCCCCAGCGGCAGCCATGTCCTCAAGTGATCCTGTCTGAGCCACATGGCATTTCAGAGTCATCTGACATCAACCCCATCCTGTTTCATGGACTATTTGGTACATTTTTGTTCCTAAAGTCTAAGGAACCTGATGTCCATGATTGCTGGAGGAGAAACTGACTGAAGTTTGGGAAGCTTACCAATTCTCAAGGGACTTACAAAAACTTTGAACTCTGTGAACTCACGTGGCACTGCACTGGATTTATTTTAGTTCAGGATCTAATAATGTCTTTTAAAAAAATTTTTTTTTATTGTAATGAAATGTATAGAGCTTAAAATTTATCATTTTATCCATTTGCTTTTGGTGTGTAATCCAGTGGCACTGGGTACATTCACAATGTGCAGACACACCACCAATGTTGAGTTCCAGAAACTTCCATCATCTCAAACAGAAATTCTGCCCTCAGCAAACAGTAAATCCCCAATCCCTATTTCCCCAGCCCCTGGTCACTTCTACTCCACTTCCTGTCTCTTTGAACTCGACAGCTTTTGGTACCTTTTATAAGTGGACTCACAGGATATTTGTCCTTTTGCATTTGGCTTATTTCACTTAATGTTTGTTTTTAAGGCTCTCTTAAGCTGTAGCATGTAGCAGACTTTCATTCTTTTTTTTTTAAGGCTGAATAATGTCATTGTGTGACATATATAATAAACACACCCTTTTCTTTCTATTCATCTTTCGCTGGACATTGGGTTGCTTCCCCCTTTTGGTTGTGTGAACAGTGTACAAATATCTGTTTGAGCACCTGCTTTCGATTCTTCGGGGTATTCGCTTAGGAGAGGAGTTCTATGGTGTCTTTTTGATTTTTTTGGTTTTGTTTTGAGGACTACCCTGGGTTAGGCCTGGATTATTTTTGCTTTATGATCATTTCAGTCACTTTCAGTGGAAAGGGTCACTGTGGGTTCACAGGCAAAGTGACGGTTTCAGTCCTGGATGAAGGTGGTCAGCTGATCACTGCACAGTTGCCTAAGGTCTGCCACAGGACCTTCCTACCCCGTGGGGACTTACTGAAGCTCTGACTTATGTGCACTGGCATCTTGGTGGCATAGAGTTCAAGAAGCAATGCCAAGCACATTGAGCTAATTGTAAGCTAAATTGTATATGTTACATATTAAAATTATAAACTAAAGATGATTTAAAAAGAATTCTTTCACTTGATTTGAAGAAAATCAAAATAGCCTGATAGTTGTGTTGATCATCTTTGTAGCCAGACAATCGATACAATTATGTCTCCATATATGTCACATGAGCTAATAAAAATGCCCACCTCAAAGGGTTGCTGGGAAGATTAATTAAAGAACTTTTCACTTTCTAATAAATTATGAAGGAAAGACTAACCTTTATTTTATGACAGAAAGCACCATAAAATTAATTCTAAAACTTACTATAATTTTAGAATCAAAATTGATTTTTTTTTTTGGCTATTATTATGATTCATTAAAACAACCAGCATCAAGCTGTTTCATAATGGGACAGGGAGAGGGAGCATGAGAGGAATCCACGAACTCTAGATAGGGCAGAGGGGTGGGAGGGGAAGGGAGGGAGCAGGGGGTTATAAATGATGGTGGAATGAGATGGACATCATTATCCAAAGTACATGTAGGAAGACATGAATGATGTGAATATACTTTGTGTACAACCAGAAGTAAGAAAAACTGTGCTCTATATGTGTAATATGAATTGTAATGCATTGCATTGTCATATATAGCAAATCAGAATTTAAAAAAGAACATATTTATTTACAAAAGCAGCACAGCTTCTCACTTGGACTTGTTTCTTCTTTCCTGTTTTCTGGCCCAAGACTCCTATTTAGAGAACTCAGCCACATTTCTGCCCTTCTGTCCAAACCTCTCCAGTTTTAACTTTAACAGTCTTTCTTCCTCTCCTGGTGTCTCAGCAAGTTTTCTGTTTGTAGATCCTTGCCTTCCCATTCCCTCCCTCTTAGCGGGGGATTCCAGGTCACCTTGTCATATTCAGATGATGGTAGTCACCTTCCAACAGGGTCTGGGCACCACTTAAAGCACTCCCCATACCATACTACAGGGAAACCAGGTCTTTCTTTGGTGGGATCCAAACTCGTGGCCCTTGTCTTCCTGTGCCTTCGGAGGAGTTAGAGTTGCTGCTGTTCCGCTCTAGAGACAAGGCCTGATCCCCATGTGAGGCTGTGCCGGCTGGAGGGTCAGAGCAGAGGCCACATCAGAGTCAGAGAGAACACAGAGATGCTGAGAAGACAAATCTTTATTTTTTCACATGGTCAGGTGTAGGAAGTGATCAGGCCGATGTGGCCAGCCCTGGAAGATACCAGGTGGGCAACCTGTCAGGAACTGGAGAAGAGACCCGAGAGTCACTGGGGAAAGCCAGAGCTCAAGGCTAGAGGAGATTGGAGTATTGCAGCACAGCAGGTGGGGACAGTCCTTGAACTCTGTTTTTCTTAAATTTTCTTTTCTCAACTGCAACTGCCCAGGTCAGCAGCAGCCCCCAGAGCTGTGGCCACAGCCAGGGCCCCCAGACTGCTGACCGCGGCCACCATCACAGGAGTCGGAGCTCTGGCGACGGCATCGGTGAGACCTGTGGTGCCTGTGGTGGCTCAGGAAGCAGCCGCCCTCAGAGCTGTGGCCAGCGCAGCCCCCGGAGCTCGCAGCGCAGCCAGAGGCCGCAGGCAGACACTGTGCAGGGCTCTTCGGGGGACACTTGGGTGAGGGGCACTTGGGAGGGGGCTGGCACTGCTGCTGGTTCTGCTGGAAGGACATCTCCACGGAGTCAGCGAGCCTGCATGGACCAAAGACAAGGTCAGTATAAAGCTCTGGGCCACTCCTCTGGGACCGGCTGTGTAAGCCTGGCTCTTCAGGCCCTCTGCCGCCTGGGCTGTGGCTTCAGGAAGGAAAATGGAGAGCCATCTCCATCCACTGACCTGGAGGACCTCCCGTCCTTCCCCTCTGTCCTGCTTCCAGAGGAGAATGCTGGGATCCCCGAGTCCCACCCCCTCTGTCCTCGCAGAAACACCAGCACATGCATTCATTGGCTGGTGACTCCAGAGTCCCTGTGGGCACACGTGGTCTCTCAAGAAGGACCAGGGTGGGGAGGACGCTGAGAGCCAGGACTCCAACTTCCCTCAGAGGCTCTGTGCTCTCTGACCCCTGACTGTCCCCAGAGGCCCTCCAAGGCCCGCCCTGTGCCTCCACCTCCCCTTCCCTGCTCTGCACTGGAGGCTGTGCTTGCCCCCCCTCCCCCCACACTCCTGGATGAGGATGGCCTCCTGCTGGACACTCACCAGATGCAGCAGAGCAGGAGCAGGAGGAGGCTGAGCCTGGAGGAGCTGTGGATGGGGAGCCCAGGGCAGCAGCCTTTTATCCAGTGCAGGGTGGTGATGCACGGCCTGAGCACGCTGCTGCTTTCACAACCAGGGAACCAACCACTCCCATCCAGGGCCACCATCTTCCTTCCTTCCTTCCTTCCTTCCTTCCTTCCTTCCTTCCTTCCTTCCTTCCAGGACCTTGACAAGAGGGAACGAGGAAATCTGGATCACTGCTTTTCATGCGTGTTGGGGTCCTGCCATTACTTCTTCTTTCATGCATTCAGCTCATATTCTTTAGCTTGGCTTCTGTGCCTTGTGTTTTTTTTGCTGGACAGTGAGGATGGAAATGTGTATGACACATTTCCTGACCAAGAGCATTTCAAGTTTAACTGGACTGACAGAGATTAAACCTATTTTTCTGATATCGTGTGATTCTTCCTGTAATACAAATGTCCCTGTTGCTCTGTGTATTCCCAAGAGAGAACGATTTGTTCACATGCAATTGGCATCTGATTCTTGGGGAAGTTGGGTGATTTGAGACCATTAGCTCCTGGGAATGAGATGTATTAGGTAATGGATAGGGAATGGAATCTCAGCCCCTGAGACAGTGGGGCTCCTAAGAAAACTAAGGGTAGTATTATATGGGTGATGGGAAAAAACTGTGGAAGGGCCTACTGGCATTGAGATCATGAGACTCATAATTAAGGTGAAAAAAGTCAGTTTGCCCATATTTAACTTTCTGAGAGTTGAATGATATTGATTTTAAGAAAATAAAATGAGTATTGTGGATATAGCTCAGTGATAGTTTGCTGTCCTAGTACTTGCAAGGCCCTGGGTTTGATCCTCAGTAACCACCTCCCCCCCCCCCAACCACATGCACATAAGAATAAGAAGAGAAAATGATCCATGAACATAGAATATTGAAGATAACCGATTGGAGTCTTAAAGATGTTTTTTTTTCAATATGCTGTTAAGGATGAAATTGATGATGGTAGTGATTGATATCTTGTGAGTTACAATTAGGATAATTTTTTTTTAAAATCTGGATCCTATTTTCCTTATTTTAGCATTAGAGATAAATTTCTCATTGACTTTGTTTACTATCATAATAACTGTATTTTGCTATTTGTTTTCAGAAAATTACGGTCAGAATTATAATGAAACACTATTTACAATTAAATTAAATGATGATTTTTAAGAAAAAATTTTCTTGATAAATGTATGGTAAATGTGATTGTTATCTGTGCTTTGTAGTTCATGGTTTTCAGTACAACATTCCTTATAAGGTTTAAACTTTCTAATATACCCACTTTAAAACATGAATATTCAATAATTTATATTGAGAGATCCAAGGAGAATGAATTGCACTTGCTCTTAAGGAATGTGGCTGGAATGGAGGAAGGGGAAAGGTTAGAGCTAATATTCTGGCTCCAGGAATCTTGTGACTCGAGGAATCTCCTGCTCAGGGAATGTTTTTAAAGCTTAAATCTAGAACTATGCTGAAGCATCCACTCGTCTCCTGTTGTTTCAGACATTGTTAGTGCATTGGAAGGAATTACTCACTGCTACCCAAAGGCAAATTGGATACTTTTTCATACCAGACAGGGTGGTGAAGATGAAGGATACAGTGTTTAAAAACCGTCATTCTTTCCCCCAGTTTTGCTGGTGATAGAGGCCAAGAGGATGTCAGATGGGCAGAGGGCCAGTCTAGTGAAGGCATGCTACTGGGTGGGGAGCTCTGGGCCTTCCAAAGTGTTCATCCTGGTTCCTCGACTGTGACTCTGGTTGAAGGCACCATCTTCCTGACTCTCCTCACAATCCCAGTGTTTGCTCTGAGTACACCCCATTTCTGAGTGCCACCACCAGTATTCCTCCCCAGTGAAGTTCTCCTCCTTCAAGTCATTCACCCCGTATTCCTGCACTTCCTTGATGTGTCTCTGTCTGCCTTAGGTATCAGGGTGATACTAGCCTCAGAGAATGAGTTTGGAAGGGTTCCCTTCTTTTCTATTTTATGAAATAATTCGAGGAGTATTGATATTAATTCTTCTTTGATATTCTTGTAGAACTTGGCTGAAGATCCATCGGGTCCTGAGATTTTCTTGGTTGGTAGACCTTGGAGAGATATCTTCTATTTCATTGCTCAAAATTGATCTGTTAAATTGTATGTGTCTCCAGATTCAGTTTGGGCCGGTTGTATTTCTCCAGAAACTTATTGGTGTCATCTAGATTTTCTATTTTATTGGAGCATTCATTTTCAAAATAGTTTTAAATCATCTTCTGTACTTCAAAAGTATCTGTCACGATATTTCTTTTTCATCTCAAATTTTGGTAACTTGAGTTTTCTCTCTCCTTCTTTTCATTGGGGTGGCTAAGGCTTTATCAATTTTATTTATTTTTTCAAAGAACCAGCTTTTTGTTTTGTCAACTTTTTCAATTTTTTTTTGGTTTCAATTTCATTGATTTCAGCACTGATTTTAATGATGTCCTGTCTTCTATTACTATTGGTGTTGATTTGTTCTCCTTTTTCTAAGGCTTTGAGATGTAGTGTGAGGTCGTTTATTTGTTGGCTTTTTCTTCTTTTAATGAATGAGCTCAATGCAATGAAACTTTCCTGGTAGCACTGCCTTCCTAGTGTCCCACAGCTTTTGGTAAGTTGTATTGGAGTTCTTGTTCACCTCCAAGAACTTTTTCTTTTTATCTCCTCCCTGATGTCTTCTGTTATCCATGTGTCATTTAATAGCATTTTATTTAGTCTCCAGGTGTTGGAGTAGCTTCTGTTTTTAATTTTATCATTGATTTCGAAATTCATTCCATTCTGGTCTGATAGAATGCAGGGTAGTACCTCTATTTTTTTTTTTTTTTATTTGCTCCATTTGTGTTCAATGAACCGAAATGCATTCTGCTGTCATGTGTAACTAATTAGAACAAATAATAATAATAAAGAAGAAGTGTTTGTTACAGGGTTTGAGCATGTGTTAGGTAATTTGGGGCAAAGGTTCAAAGGAGTGAAGTTTTGCTCTAGATTGGATGCTGTAAGGAAGCAAGGGTGTTTCTATAACTTGGTATTTTAATTTTTAACCAGAAATCAGGGGTGATGAAGTAGGGCTCATTCTGTAATTGGTGAGGAGATAGCAGTCACTCACAGAGAAATGGGGATGTTGGTTATTTTTGTGGTCTGGACAATGCTCTTGTTTTTGTTGATGCAAGAGTGGTCTTGTTTTGCTTGGCTTCCTCACGGTCATAGACCTATGTTGTCTGGTGTTGAAGGTCTGTTAATCATTTGTGTTCAATGAAGAGCATCAGAGCTACCTATTAGAGACCGGCCAGTTTGCTGCAGCGCTCTGGGTCTACTCCTTCTTTTCTTGGTAACAGTTACGGACCAGACGTCATGGACAGTAGTAGACACACAGCAACTGACAGAGACTCAATATCTCTATTCAGTGAGTTTACCGTCTAGCAGATCAAATATCAATTATACCAGGAACAATGGCTCCCAACAGGAATTCTAAGTGACATGGGCATGTAAAAAAAAAAAAAAAAAAAAAAAAAAGGGTATTGGGGCCTAGATTTTGTTGCAAAAACGAACTTTATGTCTCTATTTTGTGGTTATGAGATGCGAGCCTTGTCCACTGTGAGCAGCAAGCATGGCAGCCATGTCCCCCCAGGGCTGCGACCCTGAGTCACAGGAGGAGGGGGCAGAGGGAGGGGGAGATAACTGAAAAGTGACAACATTAACATTTCGGTATGTTTCAAAGGATCCAAGCATCCTTGCTGATGACGTTCAATGGATAGTCTTACCTCTTTTATGAAACACAAGGGGACATCTGAAAGATTGTTCCTTTGGCTCCATCACTGACTGCCTGTCTCATCACGAGACCTGGAGACAGAGCTCGTCATCATCTCCACCTTTGTGAGTCGCTCCTCTCTTACCCGTCCTTTTCCTCATAGATCAAGTGCTCTGCAGATCCCATGTGCGAAGCCTCTGTCCTGTGATGACAGACGCTGGTTTTAAGGTGATGATCTGTCCACTTCCTCCAGGGGTCTCATTGTGAGGAGCCTTGGCTCTCGGCAGTCTCAGGATTTGAAGGAAACAGAGACTAGTCTGGCTGGGTGAATCTTGGGGGAATAGTATGACTTAGTCACTCGAATTGGTACCATAGGAACTGGCAGTGCAGGATCTCAGGTTTAGTTCTTTGGGGTGTATTTTGGACATGTCATCCCTGCCATCTAGGATGAATCAACAAACACAATATTCTCTCTTTGCTTACAACTCATAGTTCCTTCTTTGCTGGCTCCCTCCCATATCCATAACAATCGCAGTGCCTAGGGGAGGGAGGATTTGAGTTTAAAGTTTTGTTCAGGATTACATCAGACTGATCTGGACTTAATTATCCACAAAAATGCCTGAAGAAGTGTGGAATTTCCCGGATGTATTTAGCCTCAGTTTATGGAGAAGACCATGGCTGGAAGACATTTTACCACACTGAGTTTAGGTGTTTAATATACTAATTAGGAGGTTCTCAAAATCCTTCATAACAACTGGGCATCTTGTTACCAGGATCAGGTTCTCGGATCTGACAGATCTGAGCAGTCAGATTCCCGCTGGCTTTTCTAGTATCAGTTCCAATCAAAGAATTCCAGTTGGATTCCAGTTCACGAAGGACAGTCAGGACACAGGTTCAGGTAAGTTCATACTGTGCACACACAGGTGCAGCAGGCACTGGGACGAGGGAACAACGGGGAAGCTCCTGGGGATCAGAGAGGAAGCCTCCTAAGGATAGGAGCATCTTAGAAAGTGAAGAAGTGGAGGAGAGGAAGTGTGTGTGGGATGGTAGGAACACCTGTGTGCTACTGACCTGTAGGTCCATGAGGACAAGGAAACTCTCTGGGAGGCAGGGGAACTGATCACCTGACCTGGACAGGTCTGTGGCTGTGATACCTGCCCTCTCCTCCTTGGATTCTTGGGAACAATTCTCTCTTCTACTAGTTTTTTAAGACTTCCTGTCTATGTTGTATGTGAGGGAGGAGTTGACACACTGGGGCATGGGGGGTCTGTGCTAGGTCCTGGGCAGGTGCTTCGTTTGGTGATGGCCACTAGGTCTTCAAGGAAACCACTTTGGATCTGAGGGAGGTCTCACCTGGAATGAACTCAGGTTTGTTCATTATGGAATGAGTAGCAGCAGAGTGGTCGGGAGGTAATGTCCACGGGAGCATTGAAGGAACCCTGTGACATTGGACAGGGAAAATCTGGCCTGGGCACCATGAGAGTATGATGACCAGGAAACACCAGAGGATTCTGCCGAGAGTCATTCTGGAAGTTAGACCTAAGGTTACTAAGACCTGGATACACTGAGAGCTGGAAACCAGGTATTGATGCGTATGGTTTAAAAACAAAAACGATGAGGACTTAAGATATATGCGATTTCCAGATTAAGCAGCAACTGTTGTGAGGGAACTCCTCCTACGATCCTCAGCAATGTCTCAGGGCCTCCTCGGCCTCGGAGGCAGAGCGATGGGGAGGAGGACAAGCAACCGACTGGCCCATGCATTTGGTTCACGTGGTGGTCATCCAATCCTCCTTCTGTATGCCTCCCAGGGCCTTGGCCACTGTCAGAGCGACAGCAGCCAGAGCTCTGCTACCTTGCCCAGTGGGACAGGTGAAGTCTGTGATTGGTCAGAGCTGAGGCTCCCCGGGAAGAGAATGCAGGGGGCTCGGAGTAGGACATTGGAGCAGGCACTTGGGAGACACTGGGCACAGCCTTGATACTAACCTAGTTTTTTTTTTTTTTTTTTTCCAGGACATCTTGAAAGAAGTTTAGTGTCTTTCTTTACTTGTACTTTAGGGACAAAACTGCAAATAATGGCGTCTGAGAACATTTATTTTAAAACTTGACTATTTATTTTATATCTTATAGCTCTGAATACACAGTTTAGAAAGAACTTCCTGAGTAGAGGAGAAAGGGACATAGGAGGTAACTTGGGTTGAAGGCCCCTGTTTCCAGTGAGGACCGATGAAATCTTGGACGGAGTTCTTTTCTTATTTTAGTTTTCAAGCAGGAAGCGGGTAGCGGGATGGGAAGGGGTGAGGGTAGTAAGTCTTGTTGAGCGGCAGCTCTAACTCCAGCCTTCTGCATCTCCATGGCAGATACCACGGGTTTTGAGGAGAGAAGGAATCCAGGAAACCCCAAGACTGTTCACACATCAGTTCTTCAGTCTTTCTGTAGCTTTGCCATTTTTGATTTTCCATTCATTAAAATCATTCATTCTTTCAAACAATGTATATTAAAATAATATTATACACTGCTCTGGACAAAGGAGACTCACCAACAAAGAAGTTATCATTCCGGCCCTCAGGCTGACAATGTGGGGTGGAGAGAGAAGTAGTTAGATAATCTTGAGATCACTAACGTTGCTGTAATTCACATACGTGGGAGTCCTCAGGCCTGACATCAGGGTTTTGGGGTGGCTCTGCAGTGACTCAAGTGAACGGTGAATCCAGACGTTGTCACCCGGCATTTCTAGGGAAGGGGAATGGGATGAGCAAGGTGTAGAACCTGTACCTGTCGAGGGGTAGTAAACCAGGGGCGGAGACTAAAAGGAGCTTGGAGACCTAAGACGTATTGAAGGGCCACCAGGAGGGAGAGTTAATTCTGGGGTTGACGGAGAATGGGGCTGAGGGAGCTCTGGGGGCAACAAGATCTCAGATCTCAGGGACGGAATAAAATGTTCACTCAGACACTCCTGCTTGCAAACATAAATAGGAAAAGAACTCCGTCCAAGATTTCATCAGTCCTCACTGGAATCAGGGCCTTCAACCCAAGTTACCTTCTATGTTCCTTTCCTCTCTACTCAGGAAGTTTTTCTAAACTTTATATTCAGAACTATGAGATGTGAAATAGTCAAGTTTTAAAACAAATGTTCTCAGGTGCTATTATTTGCAGTTTTTACTTTGTCACTAAAGTACAAGTAAAGGAAGACACTAAACTTCCTCCAAGATGTCCTGGAAATAAAACTAGGGTAGTATCAAACCCCGCCGAGTATCTCCCGCAGTGCCTACTCCAATATCCTGCTCTGTGCCACCTGCGTTCTCTTCCTGGCGAGCCTCAGCTCTGGGTGCTGCCGTTACTTCAGGGAGACTTGAATCCCTCCATACTGCTCCTAAGAGTTGTATTAAGGTAGAAAGTTCTGAGGAAAGACAGCACTATTTATACAGAGGCACACTGACCTGAAATGTCAAGGTAAGATCATAGATGATAAGAAATCTATCAATGCTGCAGTGACTTGCCTTACAGATCAATGGACATTGAAATGATGTTGTGTCGATATCTTGGTGCCTGTAGTTACTTCCAAGAGAGCCAGGGAAGAGGCATACTCAAATTGGCTTGATATGGATAAGGGATTAGCCCCCAAATGAATGACAGAAATGGATGTGATTATAAGGAAGTCAGTATGGTGATAATTATGAACACAGGGCATCCAGTGGACCAAAGTTGTGGTAAGTACAGTTCCATAAGCTCTATAGTGCTTTCCTGTTGCATTTAGTATAATAGTAGATAAATATTTCATCCTGAACCAATATATTTAAAATGTGTAAAAATAATGACAGCCATTTAAATTTCAAAGACATATTAAAATGACAAATTTTGATAAACCATTATATTCAATGTGTCTGGTTTTTCTGATAGAGGAAAGACTGTAGGTATGACCAATTTATTTTAGATGGTCACAAATATTACAACCAAGTGGATAACTGAAGCTCTTTCAAGAGACTCGGGTGAGAGTGGGGATTTCACTGAGACTTGGGGACTGAGAAAGGGAGACGGGAGGGAGACAGGAACAGATCAGCTTTCAAATGAACATTTCACCCTTGAAATCTTCAATCTATCCCTGTCTCGCTGAGCTCTTACCTTTGGTGTGAAACCAAGCACACATGTTAGATGTCCTTTTTGCATCCACCAAAACAATGATATCCAATTCTCAAAAATTTGCCCATGACAGATGCCTTTAATGAGTTTAGAGACCCTTTGTGTATCCATCCAATACCCCAGAATGAGAATCCAACTGAATATAGAAACCCCTTCATCTAAATCTGTTGTTTTGCAAGGAAAATCAGAAGTTGTCCCCAAGAGTCCCACTGGAAGTAAGGTCCAGGAGAGAGCACGTGGTCTTGTTGTGCACTAAGTGTCTAGACCAATACCACGTAAACCCTTGTTGAATGAATGAACTTGGGGATTGGTCTAGGAGCCTCCTGACAAGGACTGAACAATCTGTTTCTCTATAACTACTGAGAACTCAGTTTTCTGGGTCAACTTTAGGTGGAGAGCCCTAACAGACGTGACTTCTGGATTCCCCTGACTGTACCCGTGTCTCAAATCCAAACTCTTGGTTGATTCTGATCTCATTTATTTGCATTTCTGAGTAGATTCATCAATAGCAGGGATTTGGTGGCATCTTGGAGCTTACACCTTACTGGAAGGGCTCTGCAAGTCCCTACGCCTGGTTCTAGAGATTCCTGGTAGATGATGACATGTTACAGGGTTTAATGGGCAGACCAAAGGCTGAGATCTGTTTCTTTCTTTGCCCATGTAGAGTTGTAAACCTGACCCATAAATCTCTGTCATGTCCATCCTGAAATATTATTTTTAAGGCCATGAGTTAAACTTACCATCCATTTTATGATTCCAAGCCAAAAAAAAAAAAAAAAAAAAAAAAAAATCTAAGACTTTGCAAGCTCTTAGAACCCCTGGCAAATTATTTTTCTGGAAATCAAGACTATCCACCCTTTGCCTTCTCTGTGTCATAATTGCATCTTAACTCAACATTTTTCATGTCCTTGGACTGGTTCTATCCAAGAGCTTTCTCAAACTTTGAGTGGTGTGCGGCAGTGAATCAGTAGTTCCCACAGCACTAGCAATTTCTAAAAGACATCTTTTCATAGCCTGATGAGCTGAGCACTGAATCCAAATTTATTGGGGCTGTCTGACTTCAGCTCCTTCTTGGGACTCCTTTTGATCTTAAAGAAATTAAGGCCTATGAACATAGGAGAGGGAACTAATTTCTATTTTGCTATTTCCTTAGGGCCTTAAAAAGAAGTTTAAAATTCTTTCATATACTGCCAGATACACCAATTTCCCTGTTGTATCTGGCCCTAAACTAGCTTCTCTTAATATTCACTTCACTTTATTAGCTCACAGTTTATGATATCTCTATGGAATTCTGAATTTTCCTGATAAACATTCTGGCTTGAACGTTGGCTGACTCTTCCCTCTGTGCATCGCCATCCCCAAAATGAGCTGGTGCTGTTAGTGCACCTCAAGAACAGTGATTTCAGTGCCTGGTGCCGCTGAGTGCCACATCCTGGGTGGAAACTCTGGAAGAACAACTCCTGAGAGGCTCATGTGGTTTGGTGTCTTAGTGTTATAACATTTAAAAAGCAAAATTAACCGGGGTGACGGCCAGCATCTCATTTGGGGGTTCTTCTTCCTGCTGAAGAGGGTGTAAGCCACCTGAAAACTTAAAGAGTCTAAAGTAGTTAGTGAAGAACAAAATACAAAGAGCCACACATACAAGAGCTGGAACTAGACAAAGGAAAGATGGCTTCAGAGGTTTTTTGAGGGGGTGCATCGAAGGCAGGAATAAGGATTCAAGGGCGGAGTCTTGCTTCGTGATGTCTTGCAGTCAGCTGGCTGATTGGCATCTTGGCAGGTCACATCCATCTCAGGTGCTGTGTGGGACGTGGCAGAGCTGGATAGAAATCCACAACGTCCCTGGGCAGTTGACCAGAGAACATGTGTCCTGGTCATTCCCAGACACCAGATGTTTTGATCCACTAGGCTTCGATGTGTGGTGACCCACATGTAACCCATGTTTGGCTCATGACACAAAATACTGAGGACTTAAAGAATTACAGAGGAAATCCACCATTTGCTAAAAATTTTGAGCACATTGTAGAGTAACTCAGGAAACCACGGTGTTCAGGAGCCTGGTTTCCTCAGTTAACCTATCTGGGTTCATGCTGTAGCTGCTATGAAACCGTGGGCCACCACTCCATGTTGCCCCCATTGTAATATGGGAGAGGGGTAGTGCAGACCTCAAAAGATCAGAGTGAGGATTCAATTATTTACTATATGTCAGGCCTCTGTGCACAGTAAGTAGTGAACAAATCTTGGAGATTATGGGCTGGGGATGTGGCTCAAGCGGTAGCACGCTCGCCTGGCACGCGTGCCGCCGGGGTTCCATCCTCAGCACCACATACAAACAAAGATGTTGTGTCCGCCGAAAACTAAAAATAAATATTAAAAAAAAATTCTCCCTCTCTCTCTCTCTCTCTTTAAAAAAAAATCTTGGATATTATGAATATACCCAATCTATGTCCCTTGCAATGATCTCATTTTTACCTTTCTTTTTCCCTACATTCCTCTTGGGGTATCCTTTGCAATCCTCTCTCCTCTTCTCTCCTTGCAGCCATTGTCTATTCAGTTGTCAGAGTCCCTTCCCACCTCATCAACACTCAGCTCTTGTCCACAGAAATGAAGTGAACGTCCCCTACCAGAGCCATTTACCCACCCAACCTTTTCCCTGACCCACCATGCAAGCTCCTCAGTCTCCCTGTGAATGGAGAAAAGTGTGGTCTGCTAATCCCAGTCCTGTGCAGCACTGACCCAGGAGGTAAGCAGGGGAGAGCAGCAGAACATCCCAGGAGGGGCAGAGTCCACACCCAGGAGGAAAGGAGGAGCCCCGGTCCTTAGTCAGACATGAGTGATGCTGAGCACCAACAAGAACATGCGTAGGGGACAGCTGAGGGGCAGCCAGGGGACTTCCGGGGAAGACTTCAGCTCAGGAGCTCAGACCACTGGCAGGAGGTGGGGAGACACTTCAGACGGAGGCTCCCGCAGGTCTAGAAGGTTTCCTCTAAATCTTCTCATCTAAACCACACTTTCCAGGTCAACCTCAGCCTCAGCCCCTGTGTGCCGAGGCTCACTTTTCTAGCTCTGGTTCTGGTGCCAATGGAAAAGATGGGCCCCTGGGGCTGGGCCCACAGCAGATTGAGGTGGGCATGGGAGCGGGCACCGGGGTAGGCACTCTGGGGGGATATGGGGATCCGCACGGCTGCTGCTTTGGCTGGTAGGACATCTCAGCAAGAGGATCCTGGAGAGATTCAAACAGGCTTGGTAAACAGAAGCCTCGGTCAGTTCTCTTCTCTGATGGTTTCATGTTCTAATTCTGAACTCAGAAAGGAAGGCCGATGTGGAGTTAATTCATTGGAAGGAGATGCTTTTTCTCATTGACCTCCTGATGGAAAATAATACCGACTCTTTTCTAATTGGGCACCCAAGGCATCTTATCTCCATGAAGTCACAGAGATCAAACCTAGAGCTTTCTTGAGGACATCTAGCAGATGAGCAAATCTCTCGGAACAAGTACAGGAGAAGGACGAGGGTGTGCTGAGGGCCCACGGCCTTTGCAGTCCCGGAACCCTGAAGGCGCTCACTAACTCCGTTTTCCCTTGCGGCCTCCACCCCAGACCCTCTGATTCTCCCCTTTGATGGAGTCCTGTTCTCATCTCCCCAGTTCCTCCCGTTCAGGGCCTGCCTCCAGCTAAACACTGGTCTGATTTCAGGAAGCCGGAGAAAGCTGACTTGAGGAGTCTGTGGGCTGAGAAGTCCCAGACAGGACTCGCAGTCTGTCATGCACAGCAGGGGTGGGCTGCAGGGTGCAGGGGGATGGCTCCACACACCCTCGGCCCGGCTTCAGGCCTTGGGTATCCTCCTGGATGCAGGACAATGCATATGGCAATAGGGACCCAGGAAGCCCTGCTACCTGCTTCTACTCAGGCCACATGTGCACTCACAGAGGCCTTGTTCCGTAACTGGCTTTGGAGTCATGAACTGCATAACTGGACAGACAGATGACTAAGGAGTCTGTTCTCTGTGACAAACGTGACTAACCACAGAGTCTGCGGTCTTTGGAGGCAACATGGGGCCCCTGGCAGGAGTGGATTGGCAGGGGTGGTGATGGAAAAGTGAATACAGCTAAGGGAGCTACAGTGGAGTGAGGAGAGGTAGGCAGCATGTTACTAAGGAACAGTGTTACTGTCAAGACCCCAGGAGACAAGTGTGCTTCACTGAAAGATGCTAGCACTGCGGGTGGGAGAGTGGTCCCTCTGCCTGGTCTGGCTGAGGAAGTTTGCAAACATGAATTGGTAAAATGATCTTGTTGAATGGGTTGCAGCTGATCAGGGTGATGGTGAGGTTGGGTGAATCTCATTTAGTGAAGGGCATCTGACAGTGTCCATATTTTGGGTCTGATGAATGGATGCAAGCAAATGCTATTTTCCCTGTGAATTTCACTTTAATTTTGGAGGTGAATTTCTCATCCAGTTAATCTCTAATATTGAAATAGTAATTTTTTTCTAGAACTTTTTTTTCAAGATAACCACATTCAGGACAATAACCTTTACCTTATAGCTGAATAGTGGACCTAAGCAGTTCCAAAGAGGGAGGGGATGGGTGTTTGGGGTCAGAGAGGATGGGATCCCAGGGACAGCCAAGAATTTATTGGTGGCTCTTAGGAATGTGGTCATTTCTTATTTTCCCTCTCTCTCTCCCTCCCTCCTTCCTTCCCTCCCTCTCTCCTTCCTTCCTTCTTTAGAATATGCTAAAGTGGATAATTCCTTGTAATCTCCATTCTAAGGCCCTTCGTACATTCCTGGCCAAGTGCTAAGACTTTTCTTGGGAGGAAAGGACCCTCATACGCCTATAACTCAAAAAATACCTACGACTCAAACTTCCTGTAGGCCTTTTATTTTTTAAAAAATGGGTTCTTTCTAGCTATATATAACACTAGGACTCATTTTGACATAATATAAAACATGATACAGTTTGTCCTAATTCGGTCCCCAGGACTTCCCCTTCCCTCTGGTCTTCCCTCCACGGGGCAGACATTGATAAAAGCGTGATCCAACGTGGTGACTGCATGACTGGTGGGGAGTCCTCAGGCCTGAGGTCGGGGCCTCCGTGTGAGTCCCTTCTGTCTGAGTGGGCTCTGAAGGGGAGGTCGTGCGTGGAAGCTGCCACCTGCTATTGCTTGCACATGAGGGGTGAGTCGAGGTCCCTGGCCTGTGAGGATGGTATTTGGATAGGTAGCGGCAGAGGTGTAGGTGCCCGATCTGTGCACGGGCCACCAGCTGGACGGGAACACCATGAGGAGCCCATGGAGCCCAGGGAGCCCGTGCCTTGGGAGAGGGGGCTGGTGCTGGAGGAGAGAGGAACTAAGGGCCCGGACACACCGGGGAGATGCAAGACAAAGTGGAATGGGCAAAAGTGGGCTTGTTAGGAACATTGGCTCTGGAGTCAGGCGCAGCCAAGTCTGAGTCCTGCTTCTCCAGGGAACAGCTGTTATCGGGGAGAGCTAAAAGTGGAAAGAGTTAAAAGTGGAAAAGGCACAGTAGGCCAAGGGTGAGTCGGAGGGAGTAAGAAATCTGTCTGAGCAGGACGCCACGGCTGGAAAACTGGAATACCCCCCGAGGACTGTGACCCTGGACCCAGTGATGTGGATATTTATTCTAAGGTCTCCAGGAGTAGTTCAGGGGAGGGAGTGGCTGGGGAGATCAGTGGAGCTGTGGGTAATCCTCATGGGTGTGGCGATGGTTTGGTCCATAATGGGGAAGCTTGGCCGCGACTGACCGAGGGCTCAGAAATTGCAATTATGTGAGTGTGTAGTGTTTTTCCATTGTGTTTGTCCTGACATTAAAGGTGTATTGCTCTCTGAAACAACATTTTAAAGAGTGAGACAAATATTTCTTTAATTTTTTTTTGTGTAACATGAATTGTAATGCATTCTGCTGTCATATATAATGAATTAAAATAAAAAAATGGTTTGGTGCATGTTAATTATATGGAATGCTGGGGTCCATTGTGGCATGGTTTTGTGTCCACAACACATAATTTTATCAATTTCACTTTGTAATTCGTCCTCCACCCTGCCCTCTTCCCTTCCCTGATCCCCTTCCCCTACCTATTAGTTTCCCTTATAATTTCATGGAATGACCCCCTCCCTAACATTTTTCCTTCTAGCTTCCACATATGAAAAAAAATGAGACTTTTTTTTTTTTTTTACTGAGTCTGACTTATTTTGCTCAAAATTATGGTCTGCAGTTCCGTTCATTTTCCTACAAACTACCTAATTTTGTTCTTCTTCAGGGCTGAATAAAATCCCAGTGTGTGGATACACCCCATCTTCTTTGTCTGTTCATCTGTTGACAGACTCCTAGGCTGATCTACAGCTTGACTCTTGTGAATTGTAAGGATGAAGGGGAAAAGGGACTTTGACAGGCTGTTGGTGGGGATCTGAGTTAGTACAGCCCCTGTGGAAACCAGCATGGAGGAAGTAGTCTTTTAAATCACAAATATCGGTCCCAGGGGTCCTGTGGTATTATCGCTTTATAACTGTGCCGTGTCTGGCCACCTGACACAGGAAGGCTGCAGGGTCCGCAATCCCTGCACTTGGGAGAGAGGGCTCCCTGGGGCTGAGGAGAGGGGAAGGGCACGGGACAGAGTCCTGTTTGCACACTAACTGTGCTCACAGTATCTAGTATTCACAATCTATCCCTTTGCCCTCTTGGCTCTTGTCTTTCTGGGTGCTCCCTAGTAAATGGGGCTTTTCCCTCTCCTGCTGCTGAAACCTCTGTCTCAAGCTGTGATACTTTGTCAGAGCTGGACGTCTTCTTTGGGTTAGTTAATTAATGCCAGGGTCTATTCACCACCAAGGGATGAAAGGACAATGAAAAGACTGGATCATGATGCTTCGCTCTCTGAGTTGCACATATAATTGGAAAAGTCTCCCTTGGGCCCATTTTGAATGTTTGAATTCCCAAGAGAAGAACCTTTGTCTCTCTGATTTCCTGCGGAATCTCTGGTATTCAGAACTGAGTGCACAGCAGATGCTCAATAAAAATGTGTTGAATGAATACATAGATCCAGGGCTTAGGACTTCCTGTCACCCTCACAGGTTTGGGGGATTAGTTTTTGTCCTCTGCCGGAACCTCCTCTTGGGCTCCATTTTTAAGAGGCTCTGTTCCTCTCAGCTTCCCAGGATCTCCTTGGTGTGTCTGCAAGGCACTTCCCGGCTGACACTGCTCCCTTTTCTCTTCAATCAGATTAGACTACCCGCAGCGGGAATTCTGCTGTTCTTCCTAGTGGTGGTTTGAGGCGCCTCTGAGCCTCTGAACATGTTCACCAGCCCCTGTGTGTGTTGGGGGGGGTGGGTTCTAATCCTCCGGTTCTGTCCAGCCTGTGGCACAGTCTCCGGTGTGTCCGTGTCACTTGCACCCAGCTTGTGAAACCTTGCAGGCTCTCTCAGGGTGCACAGCTGTCCCCTGGGAGCTGGCCCGCCAGTCTGCTCCACAGTGGCTCACGTGGTTCCCGTCCCCAGATGGCTAAGTGCTCTCCAGGGATTTTAAACTGAATCTGGACTGAAGGCCAAACCTGTGGCTCCTCCTTCAGCAAACATTTTGCTTATTGGATCCAGCTGGTGCAGGTCTGGTATTCAGTCCCTCTCAGGGTCTCTCTGACTTTTGTTTTGTTTGTTCTCTCCTGGTCTTTTTGATCTCCCAACTTATCAGAATTACTTTACAGTTGGGGGAAATTCTTTCTTAATTATTAGCCAAATAGCATTATCTATATTTTTTTCCCTGCCTGCTCTACTCAGTCCCTAACATCAATTTCTCTTAATATTTGCAATTGAGCTGGGGCGGGAGCTCGTGCCATTTCACTGGCTTTCTGGCAAAATGAGATGTTGGTCTGGGTTCACACGTAGAAGCATTTTTTTTTTTTTCAATCTCAAGAGAACCTGGATTTTACAATTTAGGCTGAAGCATGCTACTGTATGAGGTTGTAGCACCTCAATGTGTTGGTAGAGTTTCAGAATTAATAAATATTTGCTTAATTAATCAATAATTTGCTTCTTTAATTATATTTATTTATAGTTGCAGCAATAGTTCTCATTTTCTCTTTTCCTTTTTCTGAGAATTCTTATTTTTGTAACCCATCACTCCCAGCCATGTCTCTGCCACCTAACCTGATTAATTTAAATAATTCTCTAAGCGTTCATCTCCCTGGATCTTCATAGAGTTAATTAATTTAACCTTCCTCTGTGAGTTGAGTCTTGCTCCATCTTTTCCCTTCCTCTATCTTTTATTCTGTTCTTCATCTGCCTAGTGTCTGTGTTCCCACCTCCTGATCCACTGCTTCTTAATTAAAACCCTAGAAATGCCTTATCCAGAAAGGTCCTATATCAGAGCCTGCAAATTTGGGTCTTTTCAGGTTTCAGAGGAAATGCAGTCTTTCCTCTCTGAGCTGCAGGGCCTCGGGCTGCAGCCTGCAATCCTTCTCTTCCTCTCATTCCAACCTGAACTCTTCCAGGAGTAGAGGAAGAAGATCAGCAATCCCCCCTCCCCCTTGTGCACAGCTAATCACCTGCACCAGAGCTGGGCTGTGTTGGCTATGAACTGAGGGGAGGGATGGGTAAAATGACAAGTGACATTGCAATGGTAATAGAACAAGAACATTTATTTCTGGACAGAATCAGGGACAGCTGCTACCACTCCTCAGCAGGCGCTGGGGACTGTGAGACACTGACTTCAGACAGAAAGACCTTCTGGGGAAGTTTGGAGCCCTGGACAGGAGCCCCCCGCCCAGCCTGTGGGAGCCAGAGCAGGGTGTCTGGAAAGGTGCATCAGGACGGGGTTTCCATGGACTCTGGATTCTTATTTCCTCTGAAATCCCTTGTCTCGGCATCAGGCTTCAGATCAGCAGCAGCCCCCAGAGCTGTGGCCACAGCCAGGGCCCCCAGACTGCTGACCGCTGCCACCATCACAGGAGTCGGAGCTCTGGCGACGGCATCGGTGGGACCTGTGGTGCCTGTGGTGGCTCAGGAAGCAGCCGCCCTCAGAGCTGGGGCCAGCGCAGCCCCCGGAGCTCGCAGCACAGCCAGAGGCCGCAGGCAGACACTGTGCTGGGCTCTTCGGGGGACACTTGGGTGAGGGGCACTTGGGAGGGGGCTGGCACTGCTGCTGGTTCTGCTGGAAGGACATCTCCACGGAGTCAGCGAGCCTGCATGGACCAAAGGCAAGGCCAGTATAAAGCTCTGGGCCACTCCTCTGGGACCGGCTGTGTAAGCCTGGCTCTTCAGGCCCTCTGCCGCCTGGGCTGTGGCTTCAGGAAGGAAAATGGAGAGCCATCTCCATCCACTGCCCTGGAGGACCTCCCGTCCTTCCCCTCTGTCCTGCTTCCAGAGGAGAATGCTGGGGCGCCCCGAGTCCCACCCCCTCTGTCCTCGCAGAAACACCAGCACATGCATTCATTGGCTGTGACTCCAGAGTCCCTGTGGGCACACGTGGTCTCTCAAGAAGAACCAGGGTGGGGAGGACGCTGAGAGCCAGGACTCCAACTTCCCTCAGAGGCTCTGTGCTCTCTGACCCCTGACTGTCCCCAGAGGCCCTCCAAGGCCCGCCCTGTCCCTCCACCTCCCCTTCCCTGCTCTGCACTGGAGGCTGTGCTTGCCCCCCCCCCCCACTCCTGGATGAGGATGGCCTCCTGCTGGACACTCACCAGATGCAGCAGAGCAGGAGCAGGAGGAGGCTGAGCCTGGAGGAGCTGTGGATGGGGAGCCCAGGGCAGCAGCCTTTTATCCAGTGCAGGGTGGTGATGCAGGGCCTGAGCACGCTGCTGCTTTCACAACCCGGGGAGGTGACAGCTGGGACATGGCCAAGTCCACCCACTCATCCTCTTCCCTTGGACTCACTCACTAGGATGCCTGGCAGGAGGGAGCCGGGGAGTTCTGATGACTGACCACCTTCACTCCCTGGGGCCTGCAGGAGGGGGCCATTCGACCCCTTCCCAGCTTTCATTCAGCTCACGGCTCTCAACACAGACTCTGCCCCAGGGGCTTTGCTGGAAGGGGCTACAAGGATCAAGATAGTGCTTTTGTGACCTTGGTAGCTCACAGTCTGTCAGGAAAGAGATGGACATGAAAGACCTTCACATTTGTCAGTATGATCAAGTGTCAGGTGCAAGATGCTGTAGGGCAACCAGCGCGACGTCTGCAGGATTGAGGCCCCATCTTGGTGTGAGCTGTCCGACCTGGACGTAAGCCCCACCCTGACAACTCCAGAGGAGCAGTTACCATCCTCTTGAGGGTCTTTGATGAGAGGAATGAGTGTAGAATGAGAAATAGAGCTCTGTGGGTGGAGCAGGGCCCACTGAGAAGTCTCCTGTCACCTGAGGATCCGATCGTGGGGTTCCTAGGGAAGCAGGCAATGGAGTTAACTTGATTTTTGTCCTGTAGGACACGTTAATAGAGCCAGCAAATACATGAAGTTCGTATCTCCTTATGGAAGATGGAGGCTTTTCTGATTGGAGTTTACCAATTATGATTGTGCATTTGCTACGTTTTCAAAGGAAAACAGTTTAATAATACCAGTGAAGTTATAATTTTTTTCTATTCAATTGTATTATTTTATTTTCAGACAGATATACTCATGCTTATTTATAACTTGCTATAGTAGTTTATAAAAGAACATAAGAATCATTTATAAGATATTCTAACTGCAATGCTTTTACATCTTGTCCTATTCTCCAATGAATATTACATATAACCATATGATTGACGACTTGTTTTATAGGGGGCTTAATTCTTTCCATCTTTCTTTCTCTCCTTCCTTCTCCCTCCCTCCCACCGACCCCGTTCTCTCCCTTCTTCTCCCTTCCCAAGTCTTCCTTGAACATACAGATGTTGTTAGTTCTTCTTCACAGACGTGGATTAATGGCTTGCTCTGGGCGGGAGGAGATGGTGGCTCAGGGTGGTCAGTGGGGAGGGGTGGGGAGCCCCTGAGCTCCCTTCAGATTCTGTGCTATTTCACTCACATCTGTGTCCCACCCAACGGATGCTGTTCAGGAGAAGGTGAGGAGGGACAGTGGGGGCCTTTCTGCCCCCTGCGTGGTAAGGCTGAAGACAGGTGCAGAATGAAGGAAGACACGGCCCCCATCCACGGGCTTTGCCACTGGCACCAGGCCTGGGAGGACGCCCCACTGTGGTGATGGCACAGCTTAATGCACTCGTTACGTCCAGGGAAGTCAGCGTCACATGTAAAACCCACCCGGCCTCTGGTCCAAGATCCTGGGAGGAGAACCCACTCGCGGCTGACTTCCACAGGCTTAGCATTGGGCCCAAGGCCTTCATGTGGACCGAAAGCTCCTCTCTCCCCAAAATTCATGTGTAAAATCTTGATCCCCAATATTAGGAGGTTGGGACTTTGGGAAGTGATTGAGCCATCAGAGTGGGTCCTTCATGTAAGGAGATTAGTGCCCTCAAAAAAGAGACCCCAGAGGTCTTTCTAGTCTTCTTTCTGCCGTATAAGGATACAAAACTAAGTTATCAGAACTAGGGCCTAGGAGCAGGTCCTCACTAGAAACTGACTAGGTTAGCACCCTGATCTCAAGCCTTCCAGCCTCCAGAAATGTAAAAAATATTTTTTGTTGTTTTCATGCTGCCTAGTTTATGGTATTTTGTTATAGCAACCTGAACAATCTAAGCAAGTGCCAGGTTCCCAGCTGTCACCCTTACCCTTCCTCCTGGAACTTCCTCTCATTTAAGCCATTCATTTCCGCATGTCTGAATTCAGAAAGGTTTTGTGGAGCCTGAACCATGGTCAGGCACCGTGGACACAACTGGGAATACACAGGGCACAAGGGAGAGTTTATGGCTTACCCCAGAGGAAGGACTACCATTTCCAGGGTGGCGCTCCCATTTCTGTGAACCTTGTCTAGACAAGTCTGGGGCTTGAGACGCCCTGAAGAAGTGGGTTTTTATTTTACATGTATCGCGATTCCCCAGAAGTAAGGACAGGAGCATTTTTGATTAAACAGATGAAGTTTTGAGTCATTCATGGACAGTGCTTGAAAAATAACTAATCCCATTTGTCAAGTTCCAAGTCAGAGTGCTCAGAAGCGAGCAGTGAGGAAGGAGTCCTGTCTGTCCTTCAGGAAACGCAGGCTCCTCTCTCCACCTCTGCCTGCCTCGCGTGTGCCTCACACTCTCGTCTCCCATCTCTAATCCTGGAGAGGGAGCTCTTCCCTGGACATGGAGGGAGTACCAGGGCAACGCTGCAGGGTCACCCTGCCTGAGTCTCATCCCAAGGAGAATAGGCATCCCACCATCCTGGGGTGGCGGGGGGAACATGGCGAATGTCTGGACTCACGATCTTAGCAGGACTTGACTCATCAGTGAGCTGGTATTATGCAGATAGGCGTGTGGCTTCTCAGGCTAACTTCCTTGGGTGCAGTTTGATTCAGTGACATAACTTATAATTCAGTGATGAATCTTCCTTTGCAACTGATCGGCATGGATGGTCAAGTCAAGACTTTCTTGTCACCCAACAAGGTTGACTTGGTGACACCTAACTGAATCATAGGTAAGATGGGAGGCGAGAGACGGACCACGCTACCTTTTTTTGGGATTGAGATATAATTACCTACCATAAACCACATCTTTCAAAAGTGTACAATTTAGTCATTTTTAATAGATTCTAAACACCATCAGCACTAATTCAGACACTTCAGTCACTCCTGGAGGGGAAGGCTGTACCCTCATCCCCACTCTCTGCTCCCCATGTCTCCCTGGAAATCACTAATCTGATTTTTGCCTTCCTGGACTTGCTTATCTTGTGCACTTTATATAAATGGAATGGCACAATGTATAGTCTTTTGCTCTGGTTTCTTTCACTTAGCATATTTTTTCAAGGTTGGTTCATGCTGTGGTATGTGTCCATATTTCATTCCTTCTCATGGCTGAATAATGTACATTTGGAATAGAGATCTAAGGAGTACTGATAGAGTACAGAGATCAATATAAAATACAGGATAAATGTATTTTGCAGTTGTCTCCATGTGATTTAAAAGACAACTGCATGAAGCAATACTTATAAAGTCGTGCTTATGGTCTCCCAATGAAGAAAGATGTGGACGATGTGACCCTAAAAAACCTGAGAGGAGGAGGGAATTAGGTCACATAATAGTCCACTTTGGGGATATTGTGAAGAGTGTAGCTATGAACTTCATCTTTATTGTTTCCTTCCTTTACTTGGTTTCAATTTTCTCTTCTTTTTCCAGTCTTAGGTTATTGATTTGAGATTTTTTTCTTACTTAATTTGGGACCTTCCTGCTCTTTCTCTCTGAGCACTCCTTTGGTTGTATCCCATAAGTCTTGACATAATGTGTTTCCATTTTCATCACCTCAAAGCATCCTTAAAATCCCTCTGTGAAGGAGGCAGTGGACCCACCGGGCAGAGGGGAAGGTAGGGAGTGGGTGACAGACTGACCGTGTGTCTTTCCCACACTGACCTTCAGGAGATGGTTGGGCTATGCTGGACCGGGGTGAGGGGGCAGGCATTGAGTATATCTAGGGGATATACTTCTAGACACTAGGGGAGAATCACTGAATCTCTGAAAATGGTCAGAAAGTTCTGGAACATACTCGAGATACCATCAAAGGAGTGCTTGTGTAGCACAGGAGAACACAGAGAGGGGGGCAAAAGAAATTGTACCCACCGAGTTCTGACGGCCCAATATACTTGTTAAAAGGCTCTTAGAAGGTTTTTGTAGCCCGGATCTTTCTTGGTTCCTTCTCCCTTCCCACTCTCAGTCAGTAAGTAAATCATTTATTTATAATACATTTTATGAGTTGTGTGACATTTCCCAAACTGCTTTTAGGAAAACATTCCTTCTTGGCATTGATGACTGCTCCGTGAACTCAGGCCTTTGTGGTAAAGGAGGTGAAAGGCTTCCGATGTTAACGCTGGCAAACATTGTGTCCGGAAAACTCCACAGGACCGTCACAACCCTCTCTGGAGGCCGTAGGGGGACCTGTCAGCTAAGCTCTTTCCTGTGTTCACTTTTGAGCAGGGCTCAACCCTCAGGGTAGGGGCAGCCGGAGAGAGCTGAAGAGATCTAGCTACTTCAGAAAGTCATAGCCAGGTACAAAGGAGAGCTAGGAGCTGGGGACTGGGCAGCTCTTTGGAACCATCTGGGAAAGTTTTTAAGAACTTCTGAATTCTGAGTTCCTCCGGCAAAGACTGACTTGGTGTGAAGTGCAACCAGGGAGTTTTAGTCTCTTTCTGGGTGATTTTACTGTACAGCCAGGTTTGAGAGATCAGATCGCATGAGGTGGCAGAGGAAGAATTGGAGGTTGTAGGTGGATTGCCTGGGTTTGTAGTTCCATGATCCACAGCAACACCCCCTGCACACACACACAGTTCTTAGGCCGGCAGTAACCAGTCTCTGGACAGGGACCAGCGGCCTTCTCTAGTCTCAGCCCTTGCCGCGTTCTCCTAAACTCTCCCCTCCGACTCCTCACCGAGGGCCCAGGACTTTGCTTGTGCCTAGGCAGGAGTGCACCTTAGAGACTGATGCCCAGTACTTACAGGACTGTCGGAGCACCTTGGGAAAAGACGCAGGTGTCTCAGGGATGCTGGCCCCAGAGCGTGGACAGGGCTTTGCCTGAGGTTCCCTGTCTTTCCTCCACAGGCTGCAGTCGGGGGCAGGGAGGGAAAGCGGGGAGAGAGCAGGGTTCTCTATGAGAAGGGATCGAGGAGGCCCCCCGACTGTCCAGATGCCCTTCCCTCTCCCCGCCGTTCCTTGGTGTCTTCCCTCTTGCCTCTCCTTTCTTCTTAAACTCTTTCTTCCTTCTTATTCTCTATTATTCCTTCAAAACCTAGTATCAGTGCAGACCAGGCCGTGTCGCAGACACAGAGTCCCTGAGGCCGCAGGGGCTTCTGATCATGAGTGAGTGTGTGTGGTCTTGACTCAGTGGCTCCCCGCCTGGTGGGGCAGACGGACAGGGGGTCCCGTGTCCGTGACCTGAGGAGATAAGAGCTCTAATGAAGACGTGGGCCAGGCGTGGGCCAGGCTTTGGGGTGTCGGTCTTTGTGGCCCAGTGTGTTTGGGGGTTGTCATGGGTATCGCTTGGGAGTGGCTGAGGTGAGGTCAGTGGCATCGGAGCTGAGACGGCATACAGCAGGGGCACGGGATGAGGAGCCCCACCTCTCCAAGGCCAGCTGGTCCTGGGAGCTCACGAAGCCCAGGGCAGCCGGGTCCTGGGAAGGGGTGGTGGCAGATAGAGCCGGTGTCTGGGGGCAGGATGTGGCAAATAAAGGGTCCGGAATGTTCTCTCAGCATACTGGCTGGGGAGTCCGATGCTCCTCCCTTGGTTTCCTTCTTTCTTCAGGTGATGGCTGTCCTAGGGTGGAAGAATTTGGGGGAGATGAAGAAGCACGATGCGCCATCGGTGTTAAAGTGGAAATCTAACTTGCGTGGGATGAGAGATCTGTCCGTCAGTCAGTTGCTCTAAGTTTGAGGAGTAGGTCAGAGGAGGGGATGATCCATCTAGGCTGGAATAGCCCAGGGGAATGTAGCTGAAAGGTGAACTGTCCTTACTAGAAGGTGAATCATAGTGCACAGACCTGGGAGTGCTACTGTGTACAACTGACGCAGTGCCCTGATGCGATGGGCTAATGTCTGTGGAACTGCATTCAAGGTGGACACGGAGGGTTCTCCTGTTGCATTTTACTGTAGCAGTGGAGAAGCATTTCTTCTAAAGCATAACCAAACCTAAGACTAGGACAAATCTCTCATATGACACATGCAATTAAAATGTGGTTTTTGATCAATATTATTATTACAAGAAATGCATCGATTTATCCTGCTCTGGGAGTCCTACACTTCTGGCCCCCCGTGTTGAGGTAAGGGAGCTAACTGCCTTCCTGGTACAGGTGCAGTCCCCACCCAGGCACACACTGGGACTTGGAGGAAGGAGGCTGGGAAGGGCATTCACCGTCATCCTCTGTCACCCTCGTGTCCCCCCCCCCCCCCATTGCTGCCTTAGTATTGAAAGACCCCAGCCCAGCAACCTTAGGCTTAGTTACAAAATTATTAGGGCACGTCACAAACCTGCAGACAATGTGTTTTTCAGATAATCAGTTAAGTGTGACCGATTGAAAAGGGAAAAAACAGGTTGGTTGGGAAAGAGCAGAAAAACAGATTCCAGGGCATGCCTGAATAAACAGGGGCTAATAAGCAGGAACAGAAAAATCAGAGTGCTCATATGTAACTGTCATGTGGTGTAATTCCAGGAACATAAAATAAAAAATAACTTTACCCTTTAGGTAACCTATATGCTGGGTTCAAAATAGCCAATAAGAAACCTGTTGCTTACCGCGCACGCGAAACCTGCCCCTTGACCCTATAAAAAACCTGTACCCCAAAGCCTGGTGTGCCAGCTCACCGAAGCTCCGGCTGAGGTTTCGCTGAGCACCCACAGGCGTCTGTGTCTGAATAAACCTCTTGCGTTTGCAGCCAGTGCCTCGTGCGTCTTTCTTGGACAGGGAATCGGTGGGTCTTTCAGTATGAAAGCAAGATGTCATCACAGGAGCCTTTTGCCACCGGCAAAGCCACTCAATTTTGTTCTAGGCAAAGGTCCTTCATTGTGTTTCTCAAACTTGCATTTCTGTCTCCAATTTCCACTAGGAAATCCACTAGAAATAGGGATGATTGTACCCTACTCTACTGTTGTGCAAATAAATTAGGGGATTGTCTTGAATACATTCACCAGGTCAGAAGTTTCCCTAGAATGCTGCCTTATTCTGATTCTCCTGTATCTTCAGCACCTACAGTGGTGTCTGTGCTTAGCAGATGCTCAATAAATAATGAGTGTGTGTGTGTGTGTGTTACTGGGGATCGAACCCAGAAGTGCTCTACTACTGAGTTATTTATTCCCAGCCCTTTTTATTTATTTATTTTTTTAATTTTGAGACAGGGTCTTGCTAAATTGCTGAGGGTGGCCTCAAATTTGGTAACCTTCCTATATCAGCCTCCCAAGTAGCACAGGTCGCCATACTTGGCAAGAGTTTTTGAATGAATGAATTATCAATTGTTGGATCCTGGACTGGGCGGGGGTGGTTTCCTGATGGGAATCGGGTTAACTCCTCACTCATTGAGCTCTCTCACCTTTCCAGGTCCACAGAGCAGTGTGAACGGCACGACTTATGGCTGTCTTAGATTGTCCTGGTGTTGCAGATCCCAACTTTATTACTTGGTCTGACTCCTGTTTCTTCTCCCTTCCTAGTGGACCCCCCGATTGCAAAAATTGTACTTTGGCCTTGAGAGCATAGACTTGGCCGGTGCTTCTGAACCTTCAGCCTTCATTCTGTGATCCTCGGTAGATGATTGTAGCTAATGCACAGTTGGCAGCCTAGTCCATGAGTTCCAGCCACTCTTCACAAACTGACCCTCGATTCTGGACTAGTGAAGTCGCTCTGTCAAGATCGGTGGGATTCATGACTCTCAAGTCATCTGGCAAAACCCCACACGTGGTGGCAAGTCCAACCTCCCAGCCAACCTCACCCAGCCTGGACGTTTTTTGAGGTATATTTTTAACATTACTTGACCCAATTTCTGTCCCATGGTGGAGTGCTACCCAGGAATTTCTCAAGTTTCAAGTGAGAGGCAGCTTGTGGTAATGAATTTAAGCTTGGCAGCTGTGGTTTCCAACTCAGGGGATTACGCTGACCGGATAGTGGGTCAGAGTGTTATCTCTTAAACTCCAAATACTTTGGAAATTCTGAGTCTTTGGATGTTGTAGTGAAAATGGTTGGAAATTCCCCAAAGACTTAAGGAACTTTTCTGATTTTTGATTCAACAAATCCTAAAAGTGCTCCATAGATTTATTTTTTCACTTTGTATACCCGCCTCATATCAATTTCTCCCACAATTTCAGTGTTGGAATCTAATTCAATTCTGGACGTTCCTTGGGCTTGTTCTGCCTGCCTTTGATGGACTACTCCTTTATTGCAGTATCTCAACACCTGGTAGGTGGAGTGGATGAGGCTCACCCTTAAGGAGATGATTTCAACCTAGGAGGCATTTAAGTTTCACATTTTAGTTTCCAAATATGGGGACATAAAATAATTTTTAAAAAAAGTTTTACTGAAGTTATGGCTCATATGTTGGGCTCTTAGTTCTGCAGATTTAAAAAAATTAAGTAAAAACAAGTAAATCACAAAGTTCCACAGGCCAAAATAAATGTTAAGTGGAAAAGACTCAACGGTTTTAACGATGTCTTGAAAAGTTCAAGGGTAGGGGAAGTGGCAAGTGGCCCAGAGCCTGGATTACTGGCAGTGTGACCTGGGTCCTGGTATGAAATTATTAGAATCTACAATTTCCCCATTTGTAAAATGTAGTTATTAAGAGAACAGATTGCTTACAGAGAATTAAATGAGAATTAAATGAGTTCATTTTAGCCTCTCGGGATTCCTAGCACATGATAAGCACTAACAATTTTTGATTGTGCAATCATATTAATTCACAATTCTAGCAAGACTCTTCACATTCTTGCACATTTTAAACTCTTAGCCTATCTCCTCCGCTGATCCACAACATTATTAGCTTTAACTGGTTATCTCCCTATCTCTCTGTGGAATTTTTATTGATAGATGGTGTCATCTATTCTTGTGTCTAATCCTTCCTTTTCCTATATTTTAATTATAGTCAGGTTTTCTTTTCAGCCTTTGTACTGTTGGTATTTGGGGACTGATAATTCTACTGTAGGATGTTCAGGGGCATCCCTGGCCTCTTCCCACTAAATGCCAGTAGCACTCTTTCTGAGCTCAAGTTCTGACAACCCAGAATGTCCTTCGGTATTTCCAGATGTCCTTTGGGGGATCAAATTCCCCCCAACTGAAAAAAAGGGCTTATTCTATCTTAAAAAAATTTATTATTTATATCGATTACATATTTATATATTATATATAATTATTATAACATAAATAGCCTTCTATATATAATATGTATGTAACATATATATACTTGCCTACTAAAAATTCACATTTTTAAATTGAAATGCCAAAACAGTTAGTTGAAAGCAATGGAGGCTCTGTATAAGAGCCCAGAGAGTTCACCATGAGGTGTGTTTTCATAGAATACGTCATTCCTTTTTGGAGGCTTTAGTCCATCCTCCTCTCCCCTGCTGCACGTAGATCCAGCACATAAGGCCTGACAGGTCCCCAGTTCCCCCTGTTTTTCGTAGTGCACCACAGTCATACACAACAATGGGGTTCACTTGGCCATTTCATAGGTGCATATAAGCTGCTCCATTCCAGTCTCCAGTATTTCCCCCTTTCTTCCCCCTCCTCCCTCTCCCTCCCCCTGGTCCCCTTCTTGTACTCTTTTGATCTTTTATTAGTTTATCATTTTTATTGGTGTATTATAGAGAAACATAAAAGTGGGATTTACTGTGAGATGTTCATTCATGCACAGAGCATATTTGGTCAATTTCATTCTGTCGTTCCTCCCTTGTCCCATCTCTCCTCCCTCCCCTCGACCCCCTTCTGCTAGTTTACTGTTCTCTATTCTATTTTCATGGGACCCCCCCCTGCCCCCTTTAAAACTCCCTGTTTCTCTCCAGCTCTGCCTAGGAGAGAGAGCACTAGACCCTCGACTTTCCCCGTCTGGCTCATTCCACTTAGCTCCATGTCCTCACGTCTCATCCATTTGCCAGCAAATCACATAACTTTATTTATGACTAAGTAAAACCTGCACCTTTTTTCCAGTCTAGAGCGATGGTCCTGCACCCTCTGGGTGAAGTTCTGGATTCGAGGGGCAGAAGGGGGGCACATACCAGCCACCTGGGGGAGGCGCAGTGAAGGACAGTGAGCCACCAGTGGTGATGGGGACCAGGAGCTTTATTTTTGGACAGGGTCAGGTACAGGGATGAGTGCAGAGCATTAGTGTACCCAGCAGGGGAAGGGTGGGGGACTGTGAGACCCTGGGCTTCAGACAGAAAGACCTTCTGGGGAAGTTTGGACCCTGGACAGGAGCCCCCCGCCCAGCCTGTGGGAGCCAGAGCAGGGTGTCTGGAAAGGTGCATCAGGACGGGGCTTCCGTCGACTCTGGATTCTTATTTCCTCTGAAATCCCTTGTCTCAGCATCAGGCTTCAGATCAGCAGCAGCCCCCAGAGCTGTGGCCACAGCCAGGGCCCCCAGACTGCTGACCGCTGCCACCATCACAGGAGTCCGAGCTCTGGCGACGGCATCGGTGGGACCTGTGGTGCCCGTGGTGGCTCAGGAAGCAGCCGCCCTCAGAGCTGTGGCCAGCGCAGCCCCCGGAGCTCGCAGCACAGCCAGAGACCGCAGGCAGACACTGTGCTGGGCTCTTGGGGGGGCACTTGGGTGAGGGGCACTTGGGAGGGGGCTGGCACTGCTGCTGGTTCTGCTGGAAGGACATCTCCACGGGAGTCAGCGAGCCTGCATGGACCAAAGGCAAGGTCAGTATAAAGCTCTGGGCCACTCCCCCTGTCCTGGAAGGCCAGCTGCCTCCCAGCCAGGAGCGGCAGGAGGGTGAGGGATGCTGCTGTGACTGCGGCTGGTTGGGTCACAGCAGTCGCCTCATACTTTACTCTCCACCCAGGACGGTTGCTGTCAATCTAACTGGACACCCACGTTTTCATATCTCCAAAGAACCCCTGGCGGATGGCGTCTCTTTCCAGGGAAAAGCATTCTGGAGGACGGATGAGATGTCACAGGAAATGGATGAGACATGAACAGAAAGGGGTGGGAGGGAATCGGAGTTCCCATGGCCTTTCAGGTCCTAGAATTCTTGCCGTGTCCCACAGGGGCTCACTCCTGACCTCACTTCTTCTCACTTCTACCCCCTCAGTACTCTTCTGTTTAGACCTCACCATTTCCCTTCCCCTTCCTGTGACCTTGACCTTCCAACACCTCCAGTTGGGCCCACTCCCTGCTGGGCGCTCACCTGGTGCAGGGGATGCAGGAGGAGGCTGGTCTGTGGAGGCTGTGGATGGGGAGCCCAGGGCAGCAGCCCTTTTATCCTACACACAGGGTGTGATGCGTCACCTGAGCTGCTGCTTTCACAACTAGGGGAGGTGACCGTTGGGCACATGCCCAGGACCAGGTTTCCAGCCTTTTCCTGGAAACTCCAGGAAGCGGGTCTGTCCCAACACCTCCCACTGGCTTACCCGAGGGCCTGCCCCTTCCCCCTCACTCCGTCTCTTCTCTCCTTCCTTCCTTCTTTTTCTTTGTAATGTACTTTATTGGTGCTTTTTGGTTGTCGTCCATAATAGGGGGTTCCTTGTGACACATTCAATCCATGCACGTGACATAATCTGTGGGTCATTCCCCAGTTCCTCCCTCTCCCTTCCCTCCCCCTCCTCTAATCCCCTTCCTGTGCCCTGCTGATCTCCCTTCTATTGTTATTTTTAAATTCCAATCGATAAGTTTTGTAATATAATGTGCACAAAGTCTCCAGGCTAACCAATGGCCGTGGCCTCCAGATGCCGTCCATGGTGGCCTGCTGAGCTCCTGGCAATGGGGAAGCCGTGGGCAATGTGTGGCCTCTGTTTGATGGAAGCCCCTCATGTCATCCAGGAGGCACCCTGATTTTCTGAGCATTAAGGGGCAGAGTCAACTTAGCGTTTGGTGGACAAATAACTGGATTATTCAAAGCTAAAAAATCTTCTGTTTGATTTTAGTAGATCCATGTAATCTAAAATCTATTTGCCTATCTGAATAATTGTCATATCATGCTATAGTCAAAGAAAAAATATAATCAAGGCTATAATTGAACTTTAATAATGCACATGTCATTTAAATACCTTTTGTTATTAAAATAATATTCTATCCTGGATTTATATTTTCTTGTGGATAAAAATGTTGATGGCTTAGTGTTAATTGGTGAAAAGCAGGTAATAAGCAGTGGACACAACTGGTTACATTTTTACACTATCAATACTAATTTATATGATATTTTGAGTGAAATATTTTTATAGCAAATGTCTTTTATTCTTTATGACATTAAAACCTATAGAACTACTTCCTACCTTCAGACACTTGTGTTTTCTCACCTCATCCGAGGACTCTCCCACTGTGAAACCGAGAGATCCTATGAGTTATCTCACGACCCACTGGGGAAGGACTTGCAGTGAACCTTAGGAACGCAGCTCAGGTTGGAGGGGTGGGGAGCACAGGGGGGAGGGGATTTGCACCTGACATTGTCCCGATACCCCTGGGGCCCTGCCTCCTGTTGGTTTGTCAACCCTTTCCCTCATGTTGGAGGAGCCCGTAAATAGGTTCTTGACTGGAAAGGAGAAACTGAGTCAGGAAGATGGACACCATTTTCCATGCAGTCTTATGATGAGGGTGAACAGGGAGAGAAGAGTGGAAATGCCTCTTTTTTTCCTGGTCATCTTTGTTGGGCAGGGCAAGGCTTGGACAATGCCTTATGGATGGGGTGAGTCTCCCGGTTTACCCAGAGGGTCCTAGTTTACAACTTGTGTCCCACAGTAGTTACCCAATAGTGTTTTGGTGTAGATGGTCACACAGGAGGAAAAGACCAGCCTAATGTAGGTGCTGCTGCCAGGACTCAGGTTTCCTCAAGAAAGTCTCGTCTAACCTCCAGGAATGAGCAGGATGGGAATATCACCCATTTCCTTTTCTCCCACAGACCAGATCCTCCTCTTGGCTGTCTTCCACCCATTCTCCTCAATTTCTTCTCGCTCAGTCAATAACCCTTCAGCTAATACCAAGTGTCAGCTGTGGGTCAGCCACTGTGCTCAGCAACAGGAATGCAGGTGTAGAGGAAGGAGGTACCACCAACCTGCACAAGGGTGCCAGCAATCAGCCAACAGGAGACACACCAAATAACGAATTGCCACTATGGTGTGTATGCAGTACAAATGACAGGTTCTGTGAAGGAAGAACAAAGCTGACCTCATCGGGGGCTAAGATCAGTCTGCTGAAATGGACGGCATTTCTATACTGTCCAAGAGAAGCAAACACAAAGACTCCTTTTGGTTTAAACAGGCACAATCTCGAGTCAACAGGCAGCAATATCTGAAGAGCAAGGTCAATCTCAACGGCTGGGTAAGCTCCCAAGTTTCTGGGTGACTCAGGAGAGGAGAAGGGTGGACGTGGAGGCTGTGAGCTGGGGCAGGAGAGGCAGCGCTGGATGGACTGTGACTCACGAGAGCTGTCCGACTGGCTTCTGTGACACGGGACACATCCCTTTGTGGATTCTAAAACATTACATGGAACTGGCTTGTGACTGCTTGAATTGTTGGTCCTTTCAGCGACGGTGACTTGGACAAGTGTAGTGATGGTGATCTCATCTTGGACTCAGAGGCTGAGGAAATCAGTTCACAGCCAGATCACACATTATAAAAGATATGCATGATTTGTAAGATCAAACCCATTTTTACAACTGTAGAAAAATTCAGACAGGACAGTGATTCAAAGGAGAGACGCTGAAGAGTTGAGACATACTGCGCTCATATCGAATAAAGGGAAACTACAAGTATGGAATCATCTTAACAAAAGCAGAAAAAAGCATTTGACAAAATCCAGTACAATTCATGATACAAACTCTTAGAAAACAAGGAATAGAAGGCAAACATCCTCAATGTGATAAAGACATGAACAACAACAATAACAAGTTGATCTTGGACTTAAATAGTGAGAGAAAGGTGCTTTTCCCAAAGAAGAGGTGAATCTATGACATACAGAGTCCAAAATTAGATCCAGAATAGATGATTAGATTATTTTAAGCAAAGTCAATAGTCATTTCAAAATGGTACTGAAACACTTGGGCATCCATATGCTTAAAAAAGTCTTGCCTATCACTATATAGAGATCAGCTCAAGGTGGAGTTATATGTAAATTAACTCAATAACAGACCAAATGTGAAACACAAACCACACAACTTCTAGTGTAAACACAAGAGAAAATATTTTCATAACTTTGGTTATGTAAAAAATTTTCAGCTACGACAAAGGCATATCTCAAAAAGAAAATATTAGACTTCATCGAAATTTAAAAATTCTGCTTTTCAAAAGACACTTAAGAAAATGCAAATGAAATTCACAGACTTATAGAAAATATTTTTAAAACACATATGTGATATTTGCTTATATTTTTTTTTAATGAAAGATCAGTAGAGAAAAGGAATGGGGGAGAGGAAGGGGGAGGCAATGAGGAAGTACTAGGGACTGAATGAGAACAAATCATATTCTGCACTTTTACAATTGTTGGGTGCCCACTGCTCAGAAAACACTCTGAGTCCGAATTTTGTCCAAACTGGAGGGTCTTTATTTAGCTGGCCTGTGACTGCCCCTTAACAAGACGCTGTTCAGGGTGCAGTGCCCACCTTCCTGTATACATAAACACCACTTCCCCCATGCCTAGGGGTCTGCAATTGCACAGAGCAGGCAAGCTCGGTTACAAAGCAAGTTCAGTTACAGAAACTAAAATGAGCAATTAGGTGAACCTCTACAGTGTTGTAAGTGTCTATAGCAAGCATTTCGGACTTTTTGTTAGGGGTGGGGCGACATTTGCGGTTGGTTGGGCAGGGGTTACAGCAATTAAAGTTTCTTAATTAGGTTAACTTAATCAAGATTTTTTTTTTAAGATTTCTTTTTAAAATGGAGTTACTTAGGCTAAGTTCTTTAACTTATAACCAGAATAACTTAATATTACTTATTCTAAAATTATAGGATAAGTGATATTAAGTCATTCTGGTTATAATTATAATTATATTAAATTATATTATAGGATATATTTACTGATATCGTATAATCTATAGGATGCTTTTAGGCCATAATAATAATTATGTCAAAATGAACCCTACTGTCATGTATAACTAAAAAGAGCTAATTAAAAACACATATGTATTTAAGAAATTCTATCCAGACTATTAAAAATGTCCCAAAATCAGTAATAAGAAAATAGACAATCTGATGTAAAAATGGACAAAATATTTGGAGACACATTTCAATGAAGAAGTCACATGGACGATAAGTAAGCACCTTAAAAGACACTCATCATTAATCATTAGGGAAATGCAAATTTAAAACAAAATGAGATTCCATTCCACAGACCTTGGAATGGCTAAAATAAAAAACCATAACTGCCAATACCAGGTACCATCAAGGATGTGGAGCAACTAGAATTCTCACTCATTGCTGGTGGGAACGCAAAATCATACAACCACTGTGGAAAAAGATTAGTTGTTTCTTTAAAAAACTTAAACATCCATTTACTATTTTTCCTTGAAATCTTATTCTTAAATAATTACCCAAGAGAAATAAAATTTATATTTCCATAAAAACCGAGGCCAGAATTTGTGGTGATTTTATTTATAACTGCTCCAATCTCAGAACAACCCACATGGCCTTCCCTGCTGAATGGCCAACACAAGTCAAAACATGGTGTGTGCATACAATAGAAGGCCTTAGCAGTAAAACAGGAGGAACTTCTGATGCTCAGAGCGAGAGGAATGAGTCTCAAGTGCATCATATGTACTCTGTGAAAGAAGCCAGACTTTACACCATATTATACCATTCCAATTACGTGACTTTCTGGAAAAAGCAAAGTTGTAAAAACTGAAAGTAGGTCAGTAATCGCCCAAGGCTGATAGAGTGGAGAGACTCTCTGTAGGCACATGAGGGACTATTTTGGGGTGATGGGACTGCTGTATCCAAACTGGAAATGTGTTTACATGTAGTGGTGTTGGTTGGGACTTAAAATTTTTTTTTTTTTTTTGGCTAGTATAGTAATACCTCAGGAAATCCACTTAAAATAGAAACATAAAAATCAAAAAAACTTCTTTTAGGAATAAAAAATGATAAAACATGAAAAAATGAAATAAAAGAATGATAAATACAAGATTTAGGATCATGGTTATCTCAGATGGGACAGGTCAGGTGTAAGGTACATATAACTTACTATCAAATTCCGGTTTTCACTTAGGTGGTTCCTGTGTGTGTGTGTGTGTGTGTGTGTATTATTTAAAAAATGGGCAAGCAGTCACGCAGATAGATCTATTAATTAAGAAGATTCAGTGTGGACTGATGATGAGCAATCTATTATGAACAACAGGTTAACCCAAATCCATGCACCTAAAACTCTGTGGTAGGAAACTATCAGCTCCAGGAGTAAATCTCCTCTCCAGGGGCATTTTGGGATTTTCATCTGATCTTTTCCAAGAGTGACTCAGCTGCCTTTCATAGCATCAGTCTTACGTTGCTAGGGAGAAGGGATGATCCTTGTTTGTTTAACTGTTTGCTCATTTATTACTTATATGCCTGCTTAGACGGTTCGCCCAGGAACTACACCTCTAATGAACACTTCCTGGACTAGCAGAAGCACATGTTGTTAGGTCCTAACATCCTGATTTGGAGCTGGGCGGGTAAGTTTTTCCTTCATTGTTATCCCAGGTCCTCAGGATGTCCAGACCATTACCAAATTTCACTGCAGAGCATCTGACCCAGGCTCTAGGAGAAGTAACCTGGCTGAGGGTTCAATACCCTTCTCCCATCACCTCAGGTTCACTGTAGAATCTGAGAACAAATGGGTGGGTCTAGAGGTGGGAGAAGAAGTTCCATAAGAGAAGTGTGAGTTGAAGAGCTCCATCTCAAGAAGGAGAAAATTGGGAACATCAGGATATGGAAACAATCAGAGACGGGGTTGAGAGGAATCCACCCACAAGTCAGCTTCTGATGCATGAGGAAAAGCAAATCATCTTGCTGACGGATTCTGAAGTGCTCCAGTCACTCTGGGGGACATGGTTTGCCCTACAGCAACTCAAAAGTGTATGTCACTGGGATTAAAGTGGACTTCGTATTATTTCCAGGAAACCATGTGTATTGGTCATTTTTTTCATCACTGGGACCAAAACACTTGATAAGAACAACTTACAGGAGCAAACATTTCTTTTGGCTCACGGTTTCAGAGGTTCAGTCCATGGCTGGCCAACTCCATTGCTCTGGGCCCGAGTGAAGAGGAGCATCATGGCGGAAGGGCATGGTGGAGATCCTTCTAGGATAGGTCTCCAGTGACCCACCTTTCCCAGCCATAATCCACTTTACCTACATTTACTACCCAGCTAGTCGTTCAAACTAGGGTGGACTGATCAGGTGACAGCTCTCAATCATCATTTTACCTTTGAAATATTCCTGCATCAACACAGGAGGTTTAGGGGGATTCCCTGTAGCCAAACCATAACATCATTCTTCATGGAAAAATAATCATTCTCTTCTACAGCTAGGTTTGAACCCCAGGTCAAAGTCAGCTCTCCTCTCACTTCCCGTCAGTGCCTACATTATCCCTCAGGGCTCAGTCATCACTAGTGAAGGCTTGTGTCTGTCTTCTGGCCCAGGCTGTCAGCTCCCTGGAGGCCACCATTGTGTCCCTTATTCTCTGCTAAACCTCAGCCTGAGCAACCCACTTACTGATCTTGCTCCGACTCAGCTTGGGCTTCTCAAGTGGAGGATGTGGGAATGAATGACGAAAGTGTCAGTAAAGCCTGGAGATAAGGTCTGGTGGTGGCACTTAGGAAGGGCACAGGCTCAGATCAAACCTTGGACTTAGGAGAAAAGTCACCGAGTGGGGTCTCCAGTGAGGGTCACCGCTCATGGGCCGGAGTGGAGCCGCCGGAGCACCCGGAGTTCCCTGAGAGCACCCTCCCGCTGAGGCTGCCCACCCGAGTCTCCACGCTGCAGGCTTGACACCACCAGCAAAGCCGTGTCTCCTCTGCCCTGGTCCCTCCTTAGCCTTCTCGTCCAGTTTGGCATGAACCATGCCCTTTACTTCTGCTCTGGGACCATCACCAGAGCGAGTGGCTGGCTGCTCCCAGGGCAGCAGTTAGCCTGAGAGGATTCTCCATAGGAGGGGAGATGAAGGTCGACTCTCACTCCTCTCTGCCTGCAGACACCCAGATTCCCCAGTGCCAGTTTCTTTTTTTTCCCAACCGTTATTCACTTATATAATGTAGAGTATTATCAGGAACTGTGAAATGTATAAAAAATGTATAAAAAATCACTGTCCTTCTACTTCTATGAATCGAACTTTTGAACTATTTCCTTCATATCTGAAGTTTCCCCTTTGCCTGATCAAGAGTGTGCCCACAATGAAAATCCCAGGTAATTTTGCCTGACATTTTGCAGTCCTTCAACTTGTACCACTATAAATCTCCCGGGTACCCAGTTTTTAGATCAAGCATATACAAATTTCACATAATTTGATGGAAGGGTTTTTAAAATTATTTCTCTGTACACTGCTCAGTTCTGGTGAATTGTGTTGGTGGACTCATGCTAAATAAAGTTGGTGATGTGCTAAATTTTTCTTTAATGCATGATTCCAAGTATTTCCCAACACCATGCTCTTAAGAAATTGCGATTTTCCTACTGGGTATGCTTGGTACTTTTATCAAAGATCAGCTGACTAAATGCATGAATTAATTTCTGGACTACTTGGTTTCATTGAGCTATATATCTATTTTTGTGTGAGTATTATACTATTTTTACTGTGGCTTTAAAATATATTTTAAGATTAGGCAGTATATTTTTCCAGTTTCATTCTTTTTGTTTAATATTTCTTTGGCTATTCGTGTTTTTTTTTTGTGATCACATATGAATTTTAGGATTGTTTTTCTAATTCTGTGAAAATGTTATTGGAATTTTGATATTTTCTTGAATCTATAGACTGTGTTGTATAGTATGGATGTTCTATTCTATTTAGATGTTTATATTATTTTAACTTGACAAATCATAACTATCATAGTATGGAGTACAATTATATATATAATTTAATATATTTAAATTTAAATTTTAATTTAATATATATGTATTAGCCAATTAGCATATCCATCACCTCACTTACTTGACATCTTTTTGATGATGCATTTGAAATTTACTTATTTTAAAATATATAATATGTTACTCTTGACCATAGTTACCCTGCTGTGCAATAGATATCAAAACTATTCCCCTGTGTAGCTGAAACTATGCGTCCATTGACCAGTAAATACTTATTGCCTTTCTTTCTTGACCCACCTCTTCTAATCACTGGTCTTCTACTTCTGTGAATTAAACTTTTGAAATATTTCATTTACAAGTGAGATCATATGAAATTTGCCTTTTAAAAATTAACATAATGTCACCATAATGTCTGTCTGAAAGACAGAATTTGCAGAATTCATTTTTTAAGGCTGACTAGTATTCCACTATGTGTACATATACTACATTTCTCTATCCACTTCTCTGTTGATAGACACTTAGGTGATTCCATACCTTGGATATTGTAAACAATACTTCAAGGAACACAGGACTACAGAAGCCCTTTGACACACAATTCCCAAGAGCAGGATTGCTGTATTGTATGGCAATTTTTAAGGAACCTCTGTACCATATACCATAATGGCTGTTCTAATTTACTTTCCCATAAAGAGTGTAAAGAGTTATCTTTTCCTAAAATCCTTAGCAATACTTGTTATTTTTTGCCACTTTGGTAAAAACCATTCTAAGAGGTGTGTGGTGGTGATATCTTGTGGTTTTAATGTGATTTCTCCAGTGTTTAGTGATGCTCAGCACTTTTTTCATGAACTTGTAGGTCATTTGTATATTTTATTTTGAGAATGTTTATTCAAGTCCTTTGATCATTTTCAATTTTTTTGTTTTGTTTTATTTTACTATTTTGGGGTAGTGCTGGGGATTGAGCCCAAGGTCTTGCAGATGCTGGGCAGGTACTTCACCCCTGAGCTACATCCCCAGCCCTGTCCCCTTTTAAAATCGGATTGTTTTCTTGATATTGAGTTATTTGTGTTCCTAATATATTCTGGATATCAACTCCTTATATATATGGTTTGCCAGTATTTTATCTCCTACTGTGGGTTGTTTTTCATTCTGCTGACATTTTCCTTTGCTCGGCAGAAGTTCTTTGTCTGAGGCACTTTTGCTTTTTTTGTTTTGTTTTTTTGAGTTTTCGGGTTTCATATCCAAAAAAATCTTGCCCAGAGCAATGTCATAGCTTTCTTTTTAATTAGTGTTTTAGCTAATGCAATAATGGGTTTCATTACAGCATGTTTGTACATGCAAATGACATTATTTGGTCATGTCCACCCACACCTATTACCTCCCTCTACGACCTCCCATCCCCTCCTCTTCTTTAATAGTCTCCATGCTACTTTCATGTCCTGCTTTCCTGACCCCTGCCCCAGAATCTATATACCGAAGTCTGGCTGCAGCAAAATAACCGGGGAGTGACGAGCAACTTGTGTACATTGATACAGCAGGAGTGGGAGCCGTTTATTGTAGGACAGGAGGGGTATACATACATTCCACACAGCTTATCTTAATTAACATAAACTAGATACAGCAGCCAACCAATAAGGACTCTCCACACTTAATGGCTCGCTGGCGTTACTTCACAAACCACTCCCTCTGGCAAAATGCCAGGCGCCACCTTGACTTGTTTACAGACCCTAACATCTACACATGAATGAAACATGTGCTACTTGTCTTTCTGAGTCTGGTTTATTTCTCTTAACATTATGATGTCCAGTTATATCCACTTTCCCGCAAATGACATAATTTTTCTCTTCTTTATGGCCGAAAAATACTCCATTGTTTGTATTTATACCTCATATGTCTTATTTATCTATCTGTTGATGAGAACCTAGACTTATTGAATAGTGCTGTTATAAATATAGGTCTGCAGGCATCTGTACGATTTTCTGACTTTAATTTCTTGGGTGTACACTGAGGATTGGGAAGAGACCTAACTAAGGAGGTAAAATATCTCAACAATGAAATTTACAAAACACTGAAGAAAGAAATTAAAGAAGATGCAGAAAGATGGAAAGACCTCCTATGTCATGAATCAGCAGAATTGCTATTGTTAAAATGACCATATTAGGGAAATGATCTCTAGAATCAATGCAATCCCCATCAAAATGCCACTTTTCACAGAATAGAAAAAGGAAATCCTAAAGTTAATATGGAAGCAAAAAAGAGCCCAAACATCCAAAATGAAAAAAGATTTAAAAATAATCCAAGCCCAAAGAGCAATGTTGAAGGCATCACAATACCTGATTTCAAAATATACAACTGAGCCATAGTAACAAGAAGTTGCATGGAGCTGAAATAAAACCAGACACAGACCAATGTGGTGTAGAAAAGAGGACACAGAGACAAACCAGTGCAGCTACTGCCATTGGTTCTTGGTAAGTCAATGAGCCAAAGAAGATGCCTTGGAGGGAAATCCGTCTTTAACAAATGGTGCTGGGAAAACTGGATGCCCCTATGTGGAAGAGTGACCCTAGAACCTTCTCTCTCACCCTGCACAAAAACCAACTCAAAATGGACCTGAAACACAGAGACTGCCAGATGCACACACAGGGGAACACTTCAGGACACACGCACCGGCAACGACTTTCTGAATAGGACGCCAGTAGATCAAGAAATAATGGCAAGAGTCAAAAGCCAGGTGCAGCACTTGAAAAGCTTCCGCAGCAGAGCAAAGGGAGCAGTTAACATAGTAAGAGCTAGGCACAGAGCTGCAGCCCATGTTTTTCTCTAAAAGCTCTACCATTTCAGGTTTGCATTTGACTCTTCAATCCATTTTTAATTGATTCTTTTAAGTGGATAGAGGTAGGGTCTGATTTCATTCCTCTGCAGGTAGACACCCGGTTTCCCCTGCATGATTTATTGGATAGACTGCACTTTCCCCATTGTTTGTTCTTAGTAACTTTGTAAAAAATAAATCACTGTAACCACTTGGTTTATTTTTGGACTTTCTATCCTGCTCCACCAATTGATGAGTTTGTTTTATGCCAGCACCATTCTGTTTTGACCATAATTACTTTGTAATATATTTTGAAGTGAAACATTGTGATTTCTCCTTTTTTGTTAATTTTGCTCCAGACTTTTTTTTGACTTTGCATCCTCTTTGCAGGTCTATATGAATCATACAATTGCTTTTTCTAGTTCTGTGACCAATGGCATTGTACTTTTGGTAGGGATTGCCGTGAATATGAGACCACTTTGAGTAGTAAGGGCATTTTAACGATATCAACCTTTCCAATTCTTTAGAACAGAATATCTTTCCATTTATGTTCGTTTTCTTCAATTTTTCATCATTGTTCTATAATTTTCACTATATGAATTTTACTTCTTAAACTTACACCTAAATATTTATTGTTTTTATCTATTATAAATTTTTTCCTTAATTTTCTTTTGAGCAACTTGTTATTAGTCATAGTAATCTTACGGTGTTTTCTATGTTGATGTTGTATTCTATAGCTTTTCTTAATTAATTTATCAGTCCTAACTTTTTTTTTGGTGGTGCCTTTAGGATTTTTGCTATATGAGATCATGTCATTAGTGCAGACAATCACTTCTTCCTTTCCTGTTTGGATTTCCTTTCTTTTTCTTTTCTTTTTTTTCTTTTGCCTAATTGCCCTGGACAGAATTTTGAGAGCTATTAAAAAGGAAGTGAAGAGAGTAAACATCTTTGCTTGTACCTTGTACTAGAGTAAAAGATTTCAACTTTTCACCAAGATATGGATTTGCCATTTATGGTGTTTATTGTGTTGAAATACATTCCTTCTATACTTACCTGTTTAGAGCTTTTATCATGACATGGCGTCAAGTTTTGTCAAATGCTTTCTATGCATCAATTAGAGGGTCACATGCTTCCTATTCTTGACCTTGTTAATGCAGGGAATCACATTTATTGTGGCTATGCTTGTTTCTAATAGTTTCATTTTTTAATCCTCATGGTAGAGATAAAAATTGCTTTATATGCTACTCTTACAGTTGTAGGGAATTTTGAATAAGTCAATGCTCTACTTCTACCACTGAGTTTTTAACTTTCATATGTTTTATATTGTTAGCTTATACCCCCTTGTTTCAACTGAAATAAATCCTCTAACCAATTCCTGCACAGGAGGCCTGTGGTAATAAATTCCCTTAGCACTTGTTTAGCTGGGAAGATCTTTATTTACCCCTAATTTCTAAGGACAAACTTACCAGTGAAATCAAGTATTCTTGGTTAGCAGTTTTTTTTTTTCTTCTTCCCTTTGAGCATATTATCCCACCTTCTCCTGACTGCTGCAGTGTGTCTGACAAGACATCTACTCCTAGCTGTATGGAGACTACCTTCAGTGGGGCAATGTCTCTCTGGCTGCTTTCAGTATTTTTTTGTCTTTGATTTTTGATAATCTGATAATGATGTGTCGTGATGGACTCCCTTTTTGTGGAATTTCATTGAGCACCTGAACTTCCTATAGCTGGTCATTATCATCTTTGTCCATGTTTGGGGAATTTCAAGGCTTTATTATCTTAACTATGTTTTCTGGGTCTTTTCCTCTCTTCTGATAATGTTCCCACTATGCCAAGGTGAGTTTCTTGATGACATGCCACAATTTCCATTCGCCTTCTTCATTCTTTATTTTTAATTTTGCTCCATTGACTGGATAATTTCACCATTCTCTCTTCAAGTTCACTGATTTTTTTTCTTTCTGTTTGATGAAGTTTACTGTTGAAGCTTTCTATTAAACTTTTGGTTCCATATTGTATTTTTCTCTAGGACTTCTGTTTTTTATTATTTATATTTATTTGTCAAACTTCTCATTTTTTTCAGAAATTGTTTTCCACATTGAATTTAATTTTTAATCTTTATTTTTTTTCTAGTTCTTTAAGAAGATTGACCTGGGTTCATGTCAGTAATTTAATGTATCTCTACTTCTTCAGGGTCCACTATTAGAACTTGATTAGTTTCTCTTTGATGGTGTAATTGTCCCCTGATATTCCCATAACCCTCTGCCCTGCATCGGTGCCTGCGTGTTTGAGGAATAGCTATTTCTTCTAGCCTTCACTGGTCTTCTTTGGTGGATTGACATTCCCTATTTAGTCTGTCCTGGGATTCCGGTTGGGTCAGTGAGCTGCAGCCCTGGCTGTAGGATTGTCTAGTCGAGCTGGAATGTCAACTGTGCTGTGGAGTTGAATGGAATTGCTGGCTCTTCTCGCCAGTTTGGTGAGACCACTAGCTCACCTCTGAAGTCAGGCAGGGCTGCTGGCTGAGCTCTGGGGTTGTTTCTGGGCATTTTAGTAAGTTGTGTTTCTTATTAGCGAGGACTAAAGTTTGGGATTTACATGCTGGGCACAAAGACTGAGCAAGTTATCTTGGACTGCTCTTCAGGGTGAGGAGATTTAGAGAATGTGCTAAAAAGGTCTGCATGGACACAGGCTGAGCCCCCATCCTGGAGTAACCTTAAGTGGAGCACTGAGCTTGGTATATTAGCCACTTGGCTGCTACGGAGAAGCTGGGTGGGGCCAGATGTCTTTCTGTAGTTAAGTGCAACCTTGATCCTGATTTTCAGCTTGGGGAAGGGTTAGGGAGTATGCTCAGGATTATCTGGTTGAGGCTCAGCAGCTGAGATCAGATAGGTTCAGTTGCTGCTCCCTTAGTAAATAATAGCTGTGGTGCCCTTGAAGTTTAATTTCCCGTCCAATGAAGGTTCAGGGAGTGCACCAGAGCTGTGTAGGGAAATCAGCGGAAGAGCCAACCTTGGGAGTCCCCTTGGCCATACTTACTGCACAACAGTGCTGTCTTCTAGGTTTTCCATCAGTTTACCTCTGTTGGCTGGAATGTAGGGCAACCAAAAAATCACGCTGTTGGTCATTTTGAGCCCTACACCTGTCCCTTGCTTCTAACTAACACCAGGTGATGTCACCCTGCTGATACCTCCGGTGTTTCCTGTAAGACAGGAGAATGCCTTGTAGAAGAGGGCCTAGAATGGCGAGGGAGCCGAGTGTTCACGTCTAACTGACTCCTGTACAGACTGTGGGTCTCCCTGAGTCCTGTGTTCAGGCTGGGCCATCGGGGAGAGGGTCGATGTGGTCAAAACGAGGCCTCTCCGCTTACGCTTTGCTTGTAGCTATTCTTAGTTCTGTGGTCCAGGGAAGCGTCTCGGCCTCATTCTGGAGTTCTGGGGGGTTCATGAGGTGTTCTTGTTTGTAGAGAGTTGCTAGTTGGGTTTACGTGAAGGAGCATGGAGCTGGGGAATTCTACCATCTTGCTGACACCACCTCTAGGATTTTATCAATATTAATGTAATTTAATGTATCTATGTCAACCTATGAATATGGAATAGCTTTCCATATTTTTGTATCATCTTTATTTTCTTCTATCAATGCTTCATAATTTTCAGTGCACAGACCTTTCAATTCCTAGATTGAATTTATTCCTAAGCATTGTTTTAGTGATATTGTCAATGGAATTATTTTCTTGATTTCATTTTTTGGGATAGTTTGTTATTAGTGTACACAAACATTTCTGTATGCTAATATGGATTAAAGACTTAAATATGAGACCTGAAATTATAAAAATACCAGGAAAAAAAATACAGGAGGAAGTTTCTCAGCATTGGTCTGGGGAAAAGGTTTTGGATTTTGATCACCAAAAGCAAAGGCAACAGAAGCAAAAACAAATGGGATTTCATCAAAAGTTTATGCACAGAAAAGGAAACAGCAAGAGTGAAAAGATAATCCAAATAATGGAGGAAAATATTTGTGAACCATACATCCAACAATGAACTAATAGCCAGAATGTATTTAGGAACAAGAACAGCTCAGTAACAGGAAACAAACATTGCAACGTGAGAAACGGGCAAAGGACCCTTTTAGACGTTTCTCAAAGGGGACATACAAATGTCCTACAGGCCTGAGAAAAGTTTCAATATCACTAATCATTAGGGAAATGCAAATTGGAGCCACAGTGAGATATTACCTCCCACCTGTTAGAATGAATTCTATTCAAAAGACAAGAGAGAACCACCCTGGGTGGGGAATTGGAACAAAGGGGAACACTGTACACTATTGGTGGGACTGTAAATCGGTACAACCATCGTCATAGTGTATGGACAGCAGCATGTACATTATCACAGTGTGGAGTCTGACAAACAATGGAAAATCAACTACCTTATGATCCGTCCGTCTTGCCACTGGACTTATATCCAAAGGAAAGGGCATCGGTGGCTGAGGAGGTTCCTGCATCTCCTGGTTCACTGCACCCTCATTAACAATAAGCGAGATATGACATCCACCTGGGTGTCCCCCAGTGAATGAGTGGATAAAGAAAATATGGCATATGTGCACCACGGGCTCTCTCAGATTGTCCCTGCTGTCACCAGAAATCCTTTTATCTATGTTCCAGGGGTGTTTGTGCTCTTGTACACATCAGAAAGAACTTTTGGAATCATGGATTTAAAAATAGTAATTTTTAGACTGGAGAGGAAAAGAACACTAGCTTTTTCTGCTCAGTGTGTATTTAGCATCTAAAAACAGGCTGCCAATCTTTCAAATTCACAACAGATTGAAATATTCATTGTAAGGTTTATTTGAACTAACTAAATTTTAGTATGTGAGAATTAAAGTCCCCTTCAATATTATTTCTTTTTGGTAAATATCTGTAATCTGCTTTATTATCATGCTTGAGATATATATCTTGGCTCAGAATTAAATCCATCGGGATAATGGTATTGTTTACACGAAACCTGGCCAACCTGTGGAGTGGGGCACACATACCCCCTCCGCCATCATCCACCTCACAATTACCAACCATTTCAAAACAAGCTCGATGGCCCTTCATCACTTCTTTGCAGAATTCTTCCACATCTCTTCCAAACACACGAGCCACTTTTTCTTTTAGTTGCTCCCCATATCCTACAGCCAGGTTGACAGGGACACAGTGTTCTCCTCCTCGTCCTTCCTAACAACCTCGGTTGTACGCCTTATCACGTAGAGTTCTACGGGCCTTATCCTCGCCAACTCCTTTACTTGTCCACTTGCTGTCCCGTGGGGGGCATGATGGTCCCCTCACCCCACACTTCATAGTCTTTCAGGCCAATGGCCTTCTCCGGCTGCCACTCCCAGGGAGCACTTGAAGGCTCTACTGCTCTTTGGGGCCTGGGGTGCAATGGGGGACTGACTGACGAGGCTGGGCTCTGAGGCTTGAGTCTTTGTGAACACCTCTGATAGCTCATCTCACTAGATCCAATATATCTATTTTTCTGAGTGATGGTCAAGGCTGCAAGGTGCTCAAAGGGAAGAGACGACGTGTCATGTGCACCTCATGTTACTACTGTTGAATGAAGCGAAAGGGACAGGGAATGAATGAGTGGACAAGGGCGGGGCAGCACCGTCAGGGAGGAGCAGAGGGAAGTAACTGGGTGGTTACAAGGACATCCTGGCCCCACCTATGAGACTTTGAGGCACGTGCCCAGGAAGACACTGGAGACAGGTAACTCTGAAGTGTCCAGCACTGTCACCTCCCCTGGCTGTGGAAACAGCAGCATGCTCAGGTGATGTGTCACCCACTCTGCACGGGATAAAAGGCCTCCTGCCCTGGGCTCCTCAGAAACAGCCTTCTCGGCTGCCTGCACCCGGTGAGTGCCCCACAGGAACAGATCTGCAGCTCAGAGTGTGTGGGAGACGAGCTCAGATCTGAGATAGAAGCTCAGGAAGAAGCCCACAGGGAGCAGCCAGGGGAGATGATGGTGAGGGAGGAGATGGGGGTAGGAGTCAGGGAGCCACAAATTGCACAAGCCACAGGACCTCACGATTCTTTCCCATTCTTGTTCTGAGCCTGTTGTCACACGGATCCACCTGACATCCTCGAAGATGCCTTATCCAAATGCAAGCGTCCCTCCAAGCTCTCCCTCTGGTCTTTGCTTAGAAATCAGCTGAGTTATGGGAGGAGGGGAGGTCTGACAAGCGAAGTGGGAAGGCATCGGTCTGAAACTCTGTGCTTAAATGTTTGTGTTATTTTGTTCAAGGTCAGATTCTTGCCAGGATGTCCTTCCAGCAGAACCAGCAGCAGTGCCAGCCCCCTCCCAAGTGCCCCTCACCCAAGTGCCCCCCGAAGAGCCCAGCACAGTGTCTGCCTGCGGCCTCTGGCTGCACTGCGAGCTCAGGAGGGTGCGCTGGCCCCAGCTCTGAGGGCGGCTGCTTCCTGAGCCACCACAGCCACCACAGGTCCCACCGATGCCGTCGCCAGAGCTTGGACTCCTGTGATGGTGGCAGCGGTCAGAAGTTTGGAGTCTCCGGCAGTGGCCACAAATATGGGGGCTGCTAATGACTTGAATCATGAAACTAAGTGAAAGCATTTGAGAAAAGGAAGTTCTGAAATGATTGGAATGGGCCCTGGCCTGGTCTTGCGTGTTCCCTCTGTTTCCTGCTGAGATGTTCCTGGAAGAGCTGAGTGTCCCCCAGAGTTCTTCCTGCTGGTTTCCAGGAACTCAGGGGTTCATCTTCCTTTGTGTTCCTGTGAAGAATAAAGCTGGCTTATTCACTGAGACCTTTAACACGTCCCTGTCTTTGTCACTCCTGGGCTGACCGACATCGGGTGCAGGGGCCTGCAGCAGGACAGGCACCTAGCAAGTCATACACACTCCCCAGTGCACGAGACCCTTTTGAGGGGGCTGTAGGTCGGGGTGAGGATGAGTGGTGGCTTTTCACTTGGTCACAGTCAGGGGCATGAGTTGGGAGTTGACAAAGAGCCCTGGAGCTCAAAGGTAATAAGCCTCATGGGCCAGTTTGGATCCTTCAGAGAACGCCCCGGAAGCTCAGCCCTAGGTGTGGCAGAGAGGAGAAAAGAGGAGAAGCTCCAGCCCCCCTGGTCCTTGATCCTCTGGTTCTTCCAATCTTAGTGCTACGTGGTCCTCCCAACCTGGGCTGAGAGCCCCAGAGCTGTGGAGCCCGTGCTCTCCAGAATGAAAGCTGATGGGAGTGATAGGAACATGACTGACAAGAGTGGCAAGTGATCACATTCCATCAGCGTTTCTAGGAGGTAGAAATCAGCTGAGTAATGTTTCCCATTGCATTTTATTTTAATAGAGTGAGATATCAATTTAATATGATGAATGCAAATAACTTTGGTATCTTTTGACAAGACATTAGCATTGCATCACCATCCTAACTATAGGACACTTAAGAAAAAACTGAAGAAGGCTTTAGAAGCTGGAAAGACATCCTATGTTATTGGAGAGGCAGAATTAATATTATGAAAATGGTCACACTACCAAGTAGTGTACAGATTCTATGCAATTCCCATCAAAATACCAATGACAATCTTCACCAAACTAGAAAAGGCAGTCCTAAGATTCAAATGTTAGAAACAGAGATCCAGGATAGCCAAAGCAATATTGAGCAAGAAGAGGGATGCTAGAGGCAGCACAGTGCCTGATCTCAAATTCTGCACAGCAGAGAAAGGAATTAACAGCATGAAGAGAGATCCTACAGACCAGAATAGCTTCTCCACCCATTCCTCTCACAGTGGATTAATGTCCAGAATAAATAAGGAACTCAAAAAACTTAGCACTAAAAAACCAAAACCAAAAACCCAAATCACCCCAATAAACCAGGCGTGGTGGGGCATGCCTGTAATCCCAGTGACTCTGAAGCTGAGGCAGGAGGATAGCCAGTTCGGGGCCAGCCTCAGCAACTTAGGGAGGCCTTAAGCAACTTAGTGAGACCCTGTCTGAAAACTAATAATGATAACAAAAAGGGTTGGGATGTGATTCAGTGACCCTGGGTTCAACCTCTGGTACCAAAACAATAACAGCAACAACAAAAAACAACAACAAACAAAATCCAATCAACAAGTGGACAAAAGAATTAAACAGACATTTCTCAAAAGAAGAAATACGAATGACCAACAAATAAATGAAAAAAAAAAAATGTTCAATATCCCTAGCAATCAGGGAAACTCAAATGAAAACTACACTGACATTTCATTTCACTCCAGTTAGAATTGCAATCATGAGAATACAAATAATAATAATAAATGCTGGTGATGAGGTGAGGAAAAACATGCTCATATATTGTTGGTGGGCTATAAATTAGTACAATCACTTTGGAAAGCAATATGAAGAGTCCTTCAAAAAACTAGGATTGGAACCACCATATGACCCAGCTATACCGTGATTTGGAATTTATCCAAAAGAACTAAAATCATCACACTATAGTGGTATAGGCACATCAATGCTGACAGCAGCACAATTCACAGCAACCAAGTTAGAGAACCAGCCTAGGTGTCCATCCACAGATGAATGGATAATGAATATGTGGTATATATACGCAATGGGGTTCTACTCAGCCATAAATAATAAGTAAGTTATGGCATTTCCTGTTGTGTTACAGCAATTCCTGGATGGGATTGGGGAACATCACGCTAAGTGAAATAAGCCAGACTCAGAAAGTGAAGGGTCTAAAGCCCTCCTTCATATGCAGAGGTTAGAGAAAAATAAGGGAGAAAGACAGGGTTGTGAAATCCCATGAAAATAGAAGGGAGGTCAGTGGAGTATAGGATTGAGAGTGGAGAAGACGGAAAAAGGGAGGAATGTTGGAATGACGAGGCCAACTTATGCAGTGTACATATATTCCAGCTGTCCAGCACTGACTGCCAATCATCGGAACGAGTCTTCTCCTATGTCCCTCCCAGCCAGGCCTTCAGGTGACCAGAACAGCAGTGAACATCTGACTGCAAGGGCCTAAAACAAGAGTTACCCCGAGCCCTTCCTGAATACCTGATCCGCAAAGTTGTGGGGAAACTAAGTTGTTGATTTTTACACTAAGAAGCTTATGGGGTGATTGGTTATGCAACAGCAGGTCATTAGAACACCGCTATTTTTCTCTCATTAATAACTTATCTTCTTCCCTCTAAAGGTATTGGCCTGCTGAGATGAGGAGACAATGGTCAATACATGCCTTTCTTAGCCACCCCCACCCCACAAAAATATCTTTTCATGCTTTAAAGTTTTGTTTCAGCTGGGTTTATTCCCCCTAGAGCGAGGCCCACCACACAAAGGATGAAAATTGATAATTTTCAAGAAAATGAAGGTACCAACCTACATTAAGTGGGAAAGTGCCCACTTTACTGGCACGTTGGGATCCACAGTACTTTTGTTAGTTGCCTTTTTTCCTGTGGCCAAATCACCTCAGAAGAACAACTCGGGGAGGAAAGGTTGACCTTGGCTCAGTGGCACAGGTCTCAGCCCACGGCCAGCGGGCTCCATTGCTCTGGGCCTGAGGTGGGGCAGACCTTGGTGGTGGCAAGATGGGGCAGAGAAAAGCTGTTCAGCTCATGGCAGTGGGGAACAGAGAGAAGATAAGGAAGGGGTCAGGGACAAGATACTGTCCCCGAGAGCATGCCCCTAGTGACTTGCTTCCTGCAGTCAGTCCCCACCTGTTCACAGTTCCCACCTCCTCGCCTTCGAGGATCAATCCCTTGAATGGATTAATTTGCCGACGAGGCCCCGCTCTCTGGACACGGCTACTGGGGACTAAAGTCTTCAACCCATGAGACTTTTGGGGACATCCCAGATCCAAATCATATCACGTGGGAACACTTGGGCTGCGCAGCTCAGGAGAAACTGGGATACCTAAGGAAGGGGGCATCAGGCTGGGGCTCTTCCTCCAACCCTGGGATCCTGGTTTCCTCTGAAATCACCTAAGCCTCAGGATTCAGGTCAGCAGCAGCCCCCAGAGCTGTGGCCACACCCAGGGCCCCCAGACTGCTGACCACTGCCGTGTCCCGGGAGTCTTTGGCGCTGGCATCAGTGGGAACTGCGGTGGCTCGGCCAGCAGCCGCCCTTGGAGGTGGGGACAGCGCAGCCCTCGGAGCTTGGAGCACGGCCGGAGAAGGCTGCAGGCAGACACTGTGCTGGGCTTTTGGGGGGGCCCCTGGGTGAGGGGCCCTGGGGAGGGGGCTAGCACTGCGGCTGCTTCTGCTGGAAGGACATCCCCACCGGAGTCAGTGAGCCTGGGCAAAATAAAGCCCAAACGGAATGCGTGTCGATGCCGAGGTTCTGGCCAGCGTCTCCACATTCTTTGGTTCAGCTGCAGATTCTTTCCCACTAAACGGAGTCAGTCCTTCAATCAGAATGGGAAGAAAGAAAATTAAGACTGATTTGGATTTCAGTGGATCCCAAGAGATGATCGATCCTTCCTCCCTTCTCTCCCTCCTGCCAGGAGGACAGATGACAGGTCTCCGGGGCAAGCCTCCAAGGTTTCTCTGCACAGGTCCCCAAGGCTATCCCATGACCCAGCGTGAACAGCGCCCCCTGCAGGTATCCAGTGCCCCAAACACACAGCGCTCCATCACCCCCCAGGCTTCCCATCACTGAACCCGAGTGAGGGGGTGAGAGGGAGGGAGGACTTGAGGAAGCAGCAAGGACATCTCTGGGAGCAGAGCAGACAGGGAGCAAGAGATCCTCAGGTCGGCTGCTCACGGGGGCTCCTCAGCTTCCTCCTCCTCCCAGTCTGGCTCTTCCTGGTCATGGTCCTGCTGCCCACCACCAGCCCCTCCACCACCTCACCTTGTCTTCCTACCTCCCTCTCCCTGTTGGAGAACAAACGTGTCTGCTCACCTTCCAACTCTGTCCCTCCCCCCAGGAGGACCTGGTTCTGTGGGGGCAAGAGAAGGCTCTTCCCGAGGCACCTGTGGGCTGAGAAACACGGGACCCCAGCCCTCTGTTCTGAGCTGGGTTATATGGTGCACAGCTCAAGTAGGGGTCCTTGTTCCAACCCCAAGAGGCAGCGCCATACTCCCCTCCCTCCCTCTCTCCCTCTCTCTATCTCCCCCACTACTCTCTCTCTCTCTCTCTCTCTCTCTCTACACACACACACACACACACACACACCCAGGCTTTCGACAATGTGCTGCATATATTTTGAGAAATGACAAAGGGTAAACAGGAAATTTCAATGACAGTCCCATCAACCATGGCTCAAACCCTCTGGCTGCCACCCCACTTTTATTTATCCCTCCAGCTCGCACACCCTGAACTCAGAACAGGTCCCTTGTGGTTACTGGCAATTTGGAAATAAACAGGATGCGTTTCTGCCCTTGGGTAGCTCACAGCCTCACAGGAGGACAGAGAACTGGACATTCAGCTCTGATCCTATGAGCTAAGTGGTGGACACAGGTGCCTGCCACGGCCTCAGCCCTGGGGTCACTGCCTGTGGGTGTCCACCACCGTTGCTTTGTCGATGCCCTCCAGAGGGAGGTAGTGTAATCAGCTCTAGTCTTGGGGAGTTGATGGAGCTGAACTTGGCAGACGTTGAGAACGAAATGTGAATGAGAGCTGGGTAGGAGAGGGGGACTGGGGCCACGGCTGGAGAAGCTCTTCAGAGAACTTCATGGCACCTGGAGTGCATCACGAGGTGCTGGGTGGGAGAGGAGAGCTGAGGTGGGTCTTGGTGGAGGAGCTGGCCATGTAAAAATGTGACGTCACTTGTGGGGACAACAGCAACCACAACTGATGGTACAGGAAGGGAGTTCTGTTGTTGCTGTAATTGAAGACACATTCAACTGACCTATTCCTGAACTCTAATCTGTGGGGAGCCGCTCTGGACAGTAGCTGTGTACACACCTTTCAGTCCCGAATAAAGAGGTACTGAACAATTATTGCTCCCTGCAATACAAGGACATTTACCCCAGCTTGGATAATGAGGTGTGGCTCCAGGAGTAGGTGTTACCTGGTGGGGTTGATCTACACTCACCTGTTCATTTGTAATCCTACCTCTTGCCCCTTTTCGGATAGAATGTTCTAAGAAACAGCGTCCCCCAATAAAAGCCAGCTCTACAACATGCACCCCCCCCCCATCAGCCTCTCTTTCTCTTGCCTGCTTTGTGGGAGCCTGAGGCCGGGAGCTGGAGAAGCTGTCCTGAAGCTCAGAAAAAGGTATTCCATGTCTGCGTGGTCTTTTTGCATCAAATTTCACTCGAGTGACTTTGGTTCAGTAGCCCACACTGGTCGGGGGCTGCACTAATCTTTGTCTCACAAATCACCAGAAGCTTTGCAATGTTCTAGATTTTTCCAGTAGGTTTGAGCTTATTGCAGTACACAGCCAACCTTGGCAAGTAGCCTTAGGGAAAACCCAACGCTTGCTTCAGGGCCACCAATTCTCTGCTAAAAGTTCAGTTGATTTCTTGGCCTCCCAGCTGTGCTCTCATCCTGCCTGCCCAGCATTGATCAACGGTCCTGGGTAAAGTGGGGGCAGAAGTCAGCCTCTCTTTTTGGAATCTTTCCCCTTTGGTTCACATCGGCTCGGCATTTCTGTGCTGCCTTCCAAAATACAACTTGTGGTTTATCAGAGTTTCCTAGTTGTGTTAGTTGGAAGAACTAGTCCTCCTTCTACCCAACAGTGAAAGGTGGCAAGGGATATTTTGTTTTTAGAAAATCTATCCATGTAATTCAGTGTATTTATAAAGAAACCAAAATAGACCATTTCAATGGATGTAGAGAAAGCATTTGACAAACTTCAATAGCATTCTCCATCTAAACCTCAGATGACATGTCACTGAGCAGACGATTCTTATCTTACTAACTAGTGACTAGTAAAATCCTGCAGGGTGTCTTCAGTCAGTCTTCTTGAACAGGAAGTCCCAAAGTTAAGGTTTTCTTTCTTCTTCTTCTTCTTCTTCTTAATTTTAGCTGATAAACAAATTTTATCCAATCATTTTATTATCAAAACACATTTTTAAATTTATTAGGATGATAATTCTTCCCCTTTTGGAGCAATAGGTAAGCACTTCATTTATAAAACTACTTTAAGAACATTGCCTTTAAAATATTTTTCTGTCAGATGAACCCAAGACTCATTAAGGCAAAGTAATTAATCCAAAGTCACAGATGAAATGCTGCAAAGCCAGAGCTAGAACTTACTTTTTATTTATTTATTTATTTTTTGAGTTCTGACCTAGTGCTGGGCCTTAACCAGCTTTGAGGTTCACACAAAACTGTGCAGGGTCCCCTTACTACTGAGTGATATAGTTACTCCTTTATTGTGAAAACTAGTAACTCCTAAATACTCTAGGAGATCTGTCAAAAATTTTTCTAAGTTTCAACTTCATCTCTTGACCACAACTTGTTTTTCCAAAATCATCTCCCCACTCCCGTTTTTTCAGGAATAGGGACCCACTGGAGTCACACAGATTACTTTCCATTTTCTGACTCCAGGTTGCATTTTAAAAGCACGGATGCAGGCTGGCCTCCCTGCCCTCCCACCTACCCACGGTGGTTCTCAGTTGACCGGCAAACCCTAGTCCTTAGCTCAGCCCTGCCCTCCCATTCCCTGGGATCCTGCCTGGGCTTTGGGAGCCTCCCTCTCCTTTGCTCTAGTTGTCCATCAGAATCCGTCGACAGAGGGCGCTAGAGGGAAGGAGCAGCCCGGGGAGGAGAAGGGACAGGGAGCTCCCCTCCAGCAATCCGCCCGCCCTCCGGCCTCAAGTCTGGCTGCAGCGGTTGGTTTGGTTCCCATTTCCCCCTGTGTCTAGAATTACCGTCTCCTTCTCACAGGAGCACCAGCAGGTCTAGCCAGGGCCCTTCTCAAAGGCCTAGGTTCCAGCGCTGCAGAGGGCCCTCGCCCAGTTTTCCAGTTTCCCAGAACCCCCACTTCTCCCCTTGGTCCCCAGGCTCAGGTGTGGAAACAGCGGCTCCTGTCCTGGTAGAATCCCCATCTGTCTCCCCCATTCCTTATTATGTCTGTCAATGTGAGTGATACTTTCCTGGACACACACTGATGAGATCTCTAGTCTTAACAGGGTGGAACAGGGAGGTAAAAGGAAGATTTGAAACCATGGTGCACCCATGGCGTAATGTGAACTAGTGACGACTTTACTGGCACAACATGTGACGTGAAAATAAGTCTACCTATTTCAAAAAATTCTATTTGATAGTTTAAAAAAATAACGCTTTTGAATTTCCCTTTTCACTTTATTATCTGCTAGCCCTTGCTAGCAGAGAGGTATTGAAATGTTAAATATTTATGTATCATATAGAGCAAAGTTTATAGTTCCTTAACATTGGGAAGATTTTGTAAGGGGAAAAGAATATAAGTATCCAATTCTTATAGAAGCCCATTGAGAGAAAACCAGACCCTCTCCCAGTGCCCCAGAGTGTGATGTAGTAGATGCTAAACCCATTTTGTCCCATTATCCCAGATGTGGAACTACAAAAATTTAAATTTAATATAGAATATATAATTATGTAATAAGAATAAAGATATAATTATCATATTTATAATATAAATATAACACATATGTATATATAAGCTCTAGATTATTATTTCCAACCTATTTTAATGTACTTGTGTCAATTATGTTAAAATATTTGCAGAACTGAAAACTTGGACTTAATGGTTTAATAAATTCTTATACTAGGAGGGAGGGAGGGAGGGAGGGAGGGAGAGGGAGAGGGAGGGAGGGAGAGAGAGAGAGAGAGAGAGAGAGAGAGAGAATGAATCCAGAGTTTAATGTATGTTATGGTTCTTGTTTGGGGAAAGAGTCCTTTTTAAAAAAATCATACTTTATTTATTTATATATTTTTTAATTTATTTATCAGGCAGGGGAGCCCAAAGCTGCCCAGCTCAGAGCTGGCAGCTGGCTCAAAGGTTTAAAGGTGCATTTCTGTAAGGTTCAAGGAAAGCTGGATCACAGAATGAATTGGGGAAAAGGGGATTGATTAACTTAAACAACAACAACAACAGAAGCTAGGACCATAATATCTTGAGAAACCAGATTCCTAGTCCAAGGGCTCAGAATCTTTAGGCTGCTTCATTGCACCTCACCCCAGGGTGGGGGCAAGTAATTTGTGAGGCTTAGGTCTCCAGGTTCAAAGGCACTGGGTATCTTCCTGGTGAGGGTGGATTGAAGAGGGGAGGGACATGTCAGGAATGGCCCTGTGGGTACCCGACTGTGGGAGGAGCCACTTCCTGCTTGGCCCAGAGCTGGCTCACAGGGAGCCCAGTCAGCCAGAGCTGCCTGTAAAACAGTCAGAGCCCAGCTCCTCCTGTGTCCTGGCGCCTCAGGGACTACCTGGTCCTCACTGGGTCTGACCGGGTGAGTGGTCTTTAGGACCGCAGCAGTACAGCTGAAGGTGGCTGGGTTGGAGGTCCTGGGGAGAAGGGAAGAGGAGGAGAGGTTTTAGAGTCCCCGTGGCTAGTCTAAAATCTTGACAGTGTCTCAGTGGCCTCTGGCAGTAGGGACAGGAGGGCTCGTCCCTGGTCACTTACATCTCATATCCACATTTGTAGATGCTCAGGGAGCAAGGCAGATGCACCTAAAGAAAATGGTGAGACCCAAAGTCACCAGGAAGGGCCATCTGGTATGTTTTCCTTTACCCTGAATATGATTTCTTCTCTCCCTCCCTTCCTCTCTCCTTTCCCTCCTGGTTACTCTTGTCTTTCTTTCTCATTCATTTATTCTTGCATATATTATTCATATAGCAAAACTTATTTGTAAAACTTTTCCTACTTACTGGGCGTTATTCTAGACATTGGGATATAGAATTGTGCAAAAGAGGGGGTTTATGTAACCCAGCTCTTACAGAGCTCCCATTTTTTGAGGACATCTACATTTATTGGACATTCTGTCTGACAAGAACTGTGCCGTATCCTTTATGTTTTATTAGTGCGTTATAGTTACGCACAATAGTGGGCTCATTTTGATGTGATCATGCACATGTGATATTATTCGCTCCCTTTCAGTTCAGAGTACTTCCTCTCCCTCCCCACCTCCCTCCCTGTTCCCTGATCTACTCAACTGGTCTTCCTTCTGTGGGTTTATAGCTTTTTACAATTGGTGCTTTACAGGGTACGGAAAGGTGGGATCCACTGTGGTGTACTCATAGATGTGAATATACAACGTGGCCAGTTTCACTCCACAGTTCCTCCTGGTCTGCCCTTTCCTCCTTCCCCCTCAGTCCCCTTTCTCTGTTTCATCAGTTTTCTATTTTCACGGGGTCCTCCCCATTTCCCCTCTTGTTTTGGTTGAGTTTTCGCCTATGAGAGAAAACAGTTGGCCCTACACTTTCTGTCTGGCTTATTTCTCTTAGCAGGACGGTCTCCAGTTCCATCCATTTACCAGCAAATGCCATAATCTCCTTCTCCTATATGGCTGAGTCAGCCCCTTGTGTATGCATACCGCACTTTCTTGATCCAGTCTTCTGATGGTGGGCATCTGGGCTGGCCCATGACTTGAAGATCTGTACCACATCTTAGGGATATAAAAAAATGACAAGACAGAGGCTTTAGGGCGGGGCTGGGGCTCAGTGGTAGAGAACTTACCTGGCATATGTGAGGCCCTGGGTTCGATTTTCAGCACTGCACATAGATAAATAAATAAAAAATAAAGGTTCATCGACATCTAACATTTTTTTAAAAAAAGAAGCTTTTAAAAAAAGATAGTATCTTGAGCCAATCAAACTACACACCAACACACATATCCCCTCTGTCTCTCTCTCTCTCACATACACACACACAGAGGGAGAGAGGGAGAGGGAGAGAGAGAGAGAGAGAGAGAGAGAGAGAGAGAATGTGTGTGTAGGTGTGTAGTTTGATTGGCTCGAGATACTAGGAAGCCTGTGGGAGCTTCCAAAGGGGGAGGCAGTGGTTGGAGAGTCCCAAGTTTATAAAACATCTGGATTGGGTTTTGGAGTGACTGAGCTCCCACCAAGATGTCCTGCCAGCAAACCCAGCAGCCATGCAGCCTCCTCTTAAAGGGCCCACCACCAAATGTCCCCCAAAGTGTCCACCTAAGGGTCCTCCCAAGACACCCTGCTCTGGTCCCTTCCTGCAGTGGCCTCAGCTCCAGGGCTGCTGTGGCCTCCGGGGCTTTGATGCCAGAGCTCTAGCTACTGCTGTTGCCTCTGGGCTGCTGCCTGCCTGGGACCTGAGCGTCAGCTGAACAACCCACAGGCCAAAGGCCTGGCCAGTCTTGTGCCAGTCTCTGTGCCTTCACCCCTTCATGAGCTCTTGCCTGCAGCACATGCTACACCAGGTCTGTGTCAGGAGTGGCCATTGGCACAGCCACCTGGGCTGGCTCCACACTTGCTTTCCTGATGTCTGGAGGTGACTGTGTAGATCGCCTTGATCCTGTGTCACCTTTTGTTTGTTTTAGGTTTGTCTTTCCACCACTTACCAAGTCCTAGTCCTCTCTGAATGGATCCTAGGTTTCTAACTTTGGCTGAACGGGAGAAAAATCAATCTGTCAAACATAAAGGAATTAATTTTTAAAAATACATCTGTGTCACGTTCCACGCGACTAGAACACTCAGGGTCACTCCAGGGGGACTGGGCTGCATGAAATAACCACACAAGACACAGAGAGACCTTTTTTTGGGGGGGTCCTGTGAAGGCTCCTTTGACCTTAAGGATACACAGAAAGAGAAAGAGCGAGAGAGAGCCCTCTGACCCCTTTTATCTAGGAGAAGCCATTCAAATGAGGCAGGGGGTCAGGTTCAGGGGGCTGAGTCTAATTTCCTGATGTCTGCTGTCAGTAGGTTGACTGACAGCTAGGAAGGCCACACCCAAGGGCAGAGCAAGAGAAGGGGACACACAGAGGACCCTTCCATGGAACATTCTATCCCAAACAGGGCAAAGGGGTAATATCACAAAGGAATTGAGTGTAGCTCAACCCCATGGGGTACATGCCTACATCTGAAGACACTCCCTCAACTTCCTGGACTGGGACAACGTCCAGGTCACTACGAAATGTAGTGACCGTCAAAGCCTCTTGCTTCAGGATGGAAGGTGTGAATCATTCAGAGTGGCTTCCCACACATCTATGCTTTGATTTAATAGACCTAAAATGTGAATGCATTGTTGAGACAAACAAAGTAGGTGTATAATGGTGTATCAGGGAGAATCCTACTGCAAAAATGTTTTGAAAATGTTCCTTTAATAATCAACTTTAGGTAACTGTGACAGAAATGTCATTTTTTATAAAAAGGTTATAAAGTTGGACAATATTTAATAAATCACCTTTAAGTCAAATTTTGGATCCATCTATAAATTTGTGCTAACTTTGCTGCTAAGTTAGTTCTTACTTAAGAACTTGTGCAAGGGAATTCTCTGGCTTCCTGGAGTTCAGAGGAGAGGGACGGAGCCACCTATTCGAATTCTTAGTGCCTTCTTATGCTCAGGAAAAGCTAATTCCACTAAGCCCTGCTGACATCCACACATTAAAACAGGTCTGCAGGACCCAGGAGGGGATGCCACAGGATCTCCTCTGTCCTCTGCACTTTATAATGTTGGGACAGGATGTCTCGCAGACCAGCTCCACCAGCTCCCAGAAGGTGAGGGATGGGACGTGATGAACTGCTAGTCAATCTCAGTACCATCCTTGCTGGGCCACCAGAATGCTCACTGAGATAAGGCCTAAGATATACGGCGAGGTCTTAAGGGGATTCCTCGTACCACTTGAAGACCCCCAGTGTAATGGCCTCATCTACCTGAATGCCTACAGTTAACAGTCAGGTAGATTCTATTTGTCAACTCTCCGTCTCTCCTTTGGAATATGGACAAGGTAGGCAGAGATTATATTTCTTCTATATTGTCTTGTATCTCCGGAGATGGCTACATCGTCAGTAACCACCTGTGAAGTGTGTGAGAGAGTGACTAATGGATTCTGCTCTTACTAACAGGGGACAGTCCGAGACAATTCTTAGATTCTTCCCTTTGTAAATGCTTTGCTCTTTTTAAATCACTGTAGTGTATTCCTCTCCAGTTAGTCTCATAAGTCCTGCTTCATAGTTACCTAATTTGCTCACTACAGAATCTTTGGAAATAGTTCCTTGAATAAAGAACATTTCAGAGTGTGAGTATGCAATGATTGGTAAGGGTTCATTACAGAGGCCCTATCTGTCGAAAATATCTTGTAATTTCAGTGACCAAGAGGATATGAAGATGGGATATAAATAGACACAAGCAGAAAGGCATTCTGGAAACACAGATAGGGTTTCTATGTTGCAGTTTTGAGGAGAAATCCTTCCTCTTTAGAAAATCTGACTTTGCCCTTATGGGCACCAACTGATGGGATGGGGCCCCTCATATTACGGGAAGTAATCTGCCTTCCTCAAAGTCTATGGATGTCATTGTTAACCACGTGAAAAATATCTACACAGCAAGATCCAAACAGGTATTTAAAAAATCTGGGTACCACCAGTCAAATTAACTCATAAAAGTCATCCTCAACAGGGACTGAAAAGCTCAGTGGAGGCTGTTAGAAATGTGACCCAGGAGACTCGAGGGGGGGCTAGCAGGGATGAGACTGCACGGGGAACAGGAAACCATGGTTTTCTTGTCACCGAGGGCGAAGGCACATTTTTGCACAGACCTTTGAAGAGCACCTGGGGAAACAGAAACTTCTACCTGGCAGTCCCCGGGTCCAAGAGGGCTGTGGCCTGGGAGGGCAGGAGTAAGGGCAGGAGTAAGGGCAGGAGCAGGGGAGAAGCCCAGGGCTGAGGAGCCGGGTCTTGGCAGTTGGTTCCTGACAGGTGTGGTCAGTAGCAGTCACAGCTCAGTGGCTCCAGGAGTGGAGCCAGTGGTGGCTGTGGCCGCTGCTGCTCCCAGCGTGGGACCCTCTTTCTGTCCTAACGGGTCATTGGCGTCACACGGTGAGAGAGTGGAGTGTGCCCACTCGGGTGGGCCAGCTCAGGCTTCGCTTCCTCTTCCTATAAAGCCAGTGGTTTCATCACAGGGCCACCCCCACGACCTTACCTAACCCCGATCACCTACAAAAGGCCCCACCTCCCAATACCATCAGCATATGAATTTGGGGATCAGGTTTGCAACTCCTGAACTCTTGGGGAACACCAGGAAATCATAGAAAGGGCTAAGGAGACAAAGGGTCTTCCCACTCAGAGAGTTCACACCCGATGGTGTGAGGACTGCAGAGACAGAGGCAAGAATGCCTACAGGGAGGTGTGAACAAATCTCAGGGTCTTCTGAGAGGTAAAGGGACACGGGCTGCATGTTACAGATCTGCTTATCCCTTTAGGTCTTGCACCTCGTATCCAGTCCCTCAATGCAGACTCTCATGCTGTGCACAAGAGTTCATGTTCACCTACACTTTCACGTAGATGGTAAATACAATGTGTGTGTGTATGTGTGTGCGCGCGCACACACACACACACACACACACAGAGCCTAGCTTCCCTCACTTCCCCACTTTCCCCTGTCGTTACAAACATCTTTCTCAAAGAGAATGAGGGAGTTGAGGATGACATCACCATGACAGTGGAATGACGATGTGTTCTCAGTCTCCTTGTGACACGGTGACTCAGGAGGTAAGGCTTAAGCATGCTCATTTTGGATGCCCAGGGTTTTCTGCAGTCATCTTCCGAGAGGCCACCAAATCCTGCAGTCCTGGAGCTCACAGGCCACTTATTCACCTCTGTGTCCCTGTGTTTGGAAAACACGCTCTGAGAATGTGGTAGGTTTCCCGCGGATGCCTTTTGAATGAAATGCACGGGTCACATGGTTGATTGACTTTCTCCTTGAATTAAAAGCCCCCCAAAGCAGGAACCAGACCTGATTTGGGGGGTTGGACATAGAAGAGAATAGCCTGTGATTTAGAAGCAGGCAGTGGCAGACTGTACTCCGTCCAATCTCCCCTGCCCACACTAAATAAGGTTTATACCAGGCGAGGGCAAGGTCTGGGTCTCTGTTTTAATCAGAAGTATTCACATATCTTTTTCATCTCTAATTGTGTAACGTTTACTGAAATATAATTCACATATTATATAGCTCATCGGTTTAAAGCATAAATTCAATGGTTTTAAGGATCTTCTCAAACTTGGGCAATCATCACTCCTTTCAGAACATTTTCGTCACTCAAAAAAGAAATGCTGTACCTTTAGCAAGTATGCTTCAGTTTCTCCCAAGCACCTGGAAGACACTCACTCTCCTCTCTGTGTGATTTGCAAATTCTAGATATTTCCTGTAGCTAAAGTCATACAATATGGGGTCCTTTGCGTCTGGCTATTAAAATTTGCATGTTTTCTAAGTTGTCTTCAATACAGCTCTTTCAAATAAATGAATAATGAATGGATGTCCTTGTCCATAGTGTTTTTCCTTGTCCACATGTTTGCTGTTTTTATTTTTGTTTTTGTTTTGTTTATTTGTTTGTTTTTGCAGTGCTGGAGACTGAACCCCAGGCCTTGCACATGCTGGGAAAGCTCTGTACAGCTGAGCTACACCCAGGCCCCTTGTCCTTAGTATTTACCTGTTAGCTAAAAAAACAAATAATCTTCTTTAAGGCAGTAATATTCCATCATTCATATATACACACACACACACATACATACATATACATACCACAGTTTCTTTATCCATTCATCTGTTGAAGGGCACCTAGACTGGTTCCATAGATTAGCTGTTGTGACTTGAGCTGCTTTAAACACTGATGTGGCTGTGTCACTGTAATATGCTGATTTTAAGTCCTTTGGGTATAGACCAAGAAGTGGAGAAATTATACTCCATTATACTCCATTATTTGTGATGTATCAAAGTGCATTCTACTGCCATGTATAGCTAATTTAAACAATAAAAAAATTTAAACAAACAATCCCCTAAATTAATCCCCAAAACAGTATAGAAAGGACACCACCAAGCAGGGAGCCTGGGTGACTCTGGCCGGACGCAGGGAGAACAGCCTAAAGGGAGGTGGGCTTCGGGAGGTGGGTCTTGGGGAGCTTCAGCCTCCTCCTGATGTAAGGCGTCTTGTCCTGCCCTTCCTTTCCCCAGGGCCTTTGCTACCTGGGCTGCTGGTTTTCCTTTCATGGTGAGCAGAATCTCTTCCCCATCTGGCCTTCCACACTCAGGGTGTCTTCGAATCTGATTAGTTTGGGTCTGTCTTACCTTGTGCTTGGTATGTGTGCATGTGGGTTAGCAGTTTTGTTCTCTTGCTCTAACGGAAACTCAAAATCAGAGCAATTTTTTTTTTAAAAAAAGGCTATTTCCATTCAGATATTGTGAAGTCAAGGCAGCTGGTTCCTGGCTGATGTGGTGGCTGCATGTCACAGCAGAGAGGATGTCCCTTTGGTCTTGTTATTTGCCATCGCTGCCAGTTGCTCCAGGGAAGGTGCTCAGTGGCCCCAGGTGAGTTCTGATCCTAAAAGCTGTGTTTTAGGCAGGAAGAAAAACTCTTTACTGAGTTTTCTTAAAGTTCCAATAACTTCTTGAATCTTATTTATTGACTGCCTTTTGTACATCAGGGATGGAAAAGTATAGCTCTTGATATCTGGACCATACATACATTTTTTTTTTTTTCTGGACAAAATTCAAAGATCTAAGAAAGAATGAAAGGGAGTATGGATATTGGACACATATCTAGTTCCTGGCACAGCATGACCTTCTAGGAAAGGATGGCCGGTTGCTGGTCACCTGGAAAGGGTGCCACAGACTGTTTTGGGGTGCTTCATTCACATCTGAAACCGTGAAAGGGCTGCTCTCAACCTAAGCACCTACATAAACATACCAACGCGGACCCTCAAGCCCATCCAAGTTTTGTAGTTTTATGGACATAAGTTCTCAAGCCCACAATGCCTCACACTGGGACTGGGACTTATGTCCAAAGGCACGTGTGGGTGGAAGGGTCCACTAGGCAGGAGATGACCCAGCACCTCAGCTGGGTAGGTCCGCAGGGAGTTCCTGGAGAAGGCACCCAACCTAACACGCCAACACCTGAGCAGACTCAATCCTCTGCTCTTTCTCACCTGTACTCCACCCATCACCCAGAGGCGGTCCAAGGACCAGGGTGTCCATCACTCTCTCAGGGGCAAGAAGAATGTGAGGCAGAACCCGAGTATTCAGTTCTGAGAAGAGCTGTGCCAGCACGTTTAGTTTTATAGCTTCATCCCTTTAAAAGGCATCTAGAGAGCGGGAGAAGGGTGTGTGTAGGGTGGAAAGGGTAGGAACAGGAGGTTGGATTTGATCAGTGCATGCTATTTGCACGTATGGAAATATCCCACTGAACTCCATCAGTATGTACAATCAATACACGTTAACAGAAATGGCAAAAGTCTAGTAGGAAACATTCCTGTCCTTTCAGTATTGTTTTTACAAATATAGACATTACATTCACATAACTGCACTTCCATATTAAATTAAGGAATCTTTTTATGTGCTCAAATGCTCAGATTTTGCTTTCAGTTTTACAAAGTCATAATTTGGGGAAGAACTGACTTTTTTTACGGCATTTATTTCTCCTTTCCAGAGGAAAGACTTACCTCTCTATTCTTTTATTTTACATCTGATAGAAAAGTTTTGTAGTTTCATTGACATAAGTTCTCAAGGTTTTATTAAGGTGATTTTTCTTTTTTTTATATTTATTTTATTTTTATGTGGTGCTGAGGATGGAACCCAGGGCCTCCCACATGCTGGGCAAGTGCTCTACCACTGAGCCACAACCCCAGCCCAAGGTGATTTTTTCTTAAGATGATTTCTACTGAGGTCACTTCTGGGCATTTGTTGTTTTTATTAACAATATGATTTTCCCTCAGAGCTTCAAACTTTATTTTTCTATCAAGTAATAGTGTCTGGTCAGCTTGAGATATATTTTTTAACTAAACAAGGATTTTCTTGCTTATTCTTGTGGATTTTTATTTAGTGTTGAATTTTTTTCAAGTTTTGTTAAGGTTTGTAAACAAGTCAGGTTGGCACCTGTTATTTTGCCAGAGAAATGTTAAAGTCTGTAAACAAGTCTGGATGGCGCCTGGCAAAATGCCAGAGGGAGTGGTTTGTAAAGTAACAAAAGCGAGCCATTAAGTGTGGAGATTCCTGATTGGTTGACTGCTATATCTATTTTATGCTAATTAGATAGGCTGTGTAAAATGTATAAATATCACTCAGATCCTACAATAAACGGCTCCTATTCCTGCTGCATCAACGTACACAAGTTATTCGTCACCCCCCGGTTATTTTGCTGCAGCCGGACTGTGGCAAAGTTTCTCTTTAGAAAAGCTGTGATAATCATGTCCTCTAGACTGTTGGCTCTGAGGAAGCAGGAATTTTGTCTGCTTTCTGTTGCTCCCTAGAGCACAAAGAATAAAGTAGGCATTCAACAATTATTAGCTGAAACAATGGATTGTTGAATGAATCAATAGGAAAATAGCATTTTCCATTATTACCATAGACTCTTATTGGAGTCAAGACAAGTTTAGATGAAGAAACAGCCACAGAGCTGTTTCTATGACTTTTTTTTTTTTTTTTTTTAAAGTTGCAAGCAAGAAGATTGGCAAGGCTGAGACTTAAGCACAGTTCTCTTTATTTCCAGGGGAATGCTGGTTTCTAAAACGTCCCCTTCTTCCTGCTCAGAAAATCCAATGGCTTCTGCTGCTTATAGCAAGAATACAGAGTCATATGTTCATGATGTGGAGTTACACTGGTCATGTATCCATAGATGTCCACAGGAAATTGATGTCCAGTTCATTCCACTGTCTGTCCCATTCCCATTCTCTCTCCCTCCCCTTAATTCCCCTTCGTCTAGTCCAATGAACTTGTATACTTTCCCTCCCTGCCCTCCCTTGTTAGCATCCACATATTAGAGAGAATATTTGGCCTTTGGTGCTCTGGGACTGGCTTGTTTCACTTAGCAGGACAGTCTCCAGTTCCATCCATTTTTCAACAAATGCCATAACTTCATTCTTCTTTATAGATGAGTATCCCATTGTGTATATGTACCACATTTTCTTTATCTATTAATCTGTTGAAGGGCACCTAGGTTGGCTCCCTGGTTTAGATATTGTGAATTGAACTGCTACAAACAAAAAATCAGTGTAGTATGCTGATTTTACTCCTTTGGAAAAGATCTGAAACCTCTACCAAGAAATTGTACAGTGGGAAAACATGTTTTTTATAAATGCTTGCATTTTAGTCATTTTACTGAATAAGACTATATATTTAAGAAAAAATATTTCAGCCAATTAACACCTTTAAATGAAGATTTAGCATGTTAATTTTTGGAGGTATTGGGGGCAAACACTGATTTATTTTTTAATTCTTAGACACGAACACTCATATCCAGTTTTCTGTAAGAATACACATTTGGAACTCCCATGTAGCTTTCCAGGTCCACCTTCAGTCTGCCATCCTCTAGAGAGCCTTCCCAGGTCAATTCTTCTGGCATCAAATACTTGCTGTTGGTCTAGTCTGGAGGTCTACAAGGCCGGCTGCACTTCAGCACCATCTGGAAGAGCCTTTAAGACATACTGTGCTTTGGTCCCACTTGCAGACACATTAGTGTAGAGATTATTTTTTCTTTTGTTTCCAATTTTATTCCATTCTGAGGCCAACCTGAAAACAAAATGTAAGGTTACCGAGTTCCTAGGTGATAGCAAAGTCTTCCTTGGAATGGAGTCAAATGCCAAACGGATGGAGAAGGAATTTCCCAAATACCAGCAGCCAATCAGTGGTGCCCACTTGCCCTCAGGACTCCAGTGAGGCTGAGTTGGGAGACTCCCTGGAGGCTGAGGGAGGAGAGAGGAAGCAGTGTTGGGGGAAGCAGGTGGGAAAGGGGTGATCACGCTGAAGTGGTGACCAGGCTCAGCTGAGTCTCAGAGAGCACGTGGGCCAGGCTGCAGAAGAGCCCTCGTGTGGAGCAAGGGCAGAAGGAACCCTGAGGGATGGTGCTGTGGGCTCCCCATAAAGCCTCTAATGAGAGGTGGGTGTGGCCTAAGGGCCATTTATCCAGAACCCAGCTGCATCCAGCCCCGGACTCGGAAGGAGCCCAGAAAGGCACCGCAGCGGGGAAGACGGACAGATTTTTTGATACTGGAATCTGTGTTTGGGAGAAGCCCAGGTGAGTGGGAGGGTGAGAGGGCCATTAAGGGCTACTATGAGTTGGGCTATTGGAAATAGGGCCCAATTGAAGAGGGGTCAACAGTAGTCAGAACACATGGCAAAAAGAGGATTTGGGGTCATTGGGGCCAGAATCACCAGAGAGCACTTTCAAATCCACATCAAGTAGAAAATTCCCAAAGGGTCAGTCTAGGAAGGGTGGACAAGGAAAAGAGACCTTGGGTCGGGATGGATTCTTGATGTTGCATATACCAACACTGACCCTCAGAACAACAGCAGTCCCCCAGAGAGGTGGCGGATGCTGGTGGCAGATTTAGTGGCTCTTAGGGACGAGTCCTGTGGTGCCTATGGAGACAGTGCAGGGGAGGACTGGAGCTGGGCAGAAGAAGGGCACGTGGTCAGGTTCCTGGAGGGATTCCTGCGACCACTGTGTTTGTTGAGAGGCTATCTCCACACGAGTTAATTCAAGTTGAAAGTGAAACAGTAGAACCTCTGTTTAAACCTAGAACGAGGATGCTTTTGCTTTTTCTAAACAACTGTCTCTCTGCTCATAATAATGGTCAAAATCCACCAACACTCGGGCAGACATGATCCTTGCCACCATTTCATGCTGCTCTTTGACCTTGCAGATAGGCATTAGGTGGGATCTCAACTCGAGCTCTTCACCATGCAAGCTGCATCTCCTTCTGCCACCCCTAACTCAGAGCTATGCAATTATGGGAACATATAATTCCAGACACATACTTCACACGTGGTGTGCACTCTTCTGAGTGTTTGATGTGTAACCCAGTTAACAAAGGGAGCCATTAATTTATGCAATGTTGCCATTAGGTAATTACAGCTACTATCCACATTTTATAGATGGAAAAACAGCGGCACAGGCAGTTGAAGAAATTCATCTCAGGTTTCAGTGGCAAGTTCCTGTTCTTTAAAATTCAAACCTAGGTGCTTGGGCCACGGAGTCTGTGTTCCCAACTAGTTCTCTAGGATGGAGCTAGGAAGGGCTGTGCTATTGACAGCATGTGAAATTCAGACAGCTCAGTTGGTAAGTTCTCCATCAGCTCAGAGCCGCTGTGCTCTTATTTTCTGGCCCATGTACAATTGTTGCTGGGCTAGTTCCTGTTCCGCACAAAGTACCCCCTTTTCTCCAGCCCTTTTCTTCCATGTCCCTCTGTCCTTCCTTAAAACACAGTCTCTGAGTGGGGCTGTCTGCCTGCCTGCTTCTCTCCTGCTCAGAGCCCCTTGATGGCTTCCATGGAGAAACACAATGATGGCAGAAGGCAAAGGTCAAGTCCCCTGAAGTAAGCAGACAAGGGGGCAGAACTGGGTCAGGGGTGCCTTTCATGGGACCCAGGGGCAGGCTCCAGGGCCCTTCCTGGGTCCTAGAGGAGCCAGAAGTGGCGCCTATACATTAAGGGCGCATGCTGGGTTATCCCGATATTCTTGTCTCCTCCTCTCTTCCCTCCTTGAAAGGTCTCCAGAGACTCCCAGCCACCTAACAGATTGGTGTCCAGAAGTTACAAATGACTTTAGGAAGGATCTAGACACGGTGCAGTGGCTGCCGGGACTCAGCTTGCTGTGCAGCCATCCCTTCTTGGGAAACCATAGATGGCTCCCTTACCTCTAGGTCTGCATTAAGAGCTGGGAGCTCAGGACTGGAGAGGAGAGGTTGGAATGAGCCAAGAGATGAATTTTACAGGGAGAAACTGTAAAAGATTCTATTGTTCATAGAAGATAGAGCGTAGGGATGAATGATGTTGGTAAAGTCCTGGGTCTGGTGAATAGGAGAGGTAACACCACAATGAGAGATCATGGTTTGGTGGCGAGTAGGTTTTGTGGTAGAATTAGTTTGAGGTCACACCCAAACCTTTGCATCTTTAATAGTTTTTCCCTAACGTTTTTTAGTTGTTGATGAAACTTTATTTATGTATATGTGCTGCTGAGAATTGAACCCAGGGCCACATACATGCGAGGCAGGTGCTCTTCCACTGAGCTGCAATCCCAGTCCCCTTTGCGTCTTTAGGAGACATTTAACAGGAGCAGCATGCAGGTCAGTGACCTTCTGGGTGAAGGGAGGTAATGTAAAGAGTATCTCAAATGATTCCCAAGTCATTTTTCTAATAACATTTCATCCACCCTCCGTTCATGTTATCAGTGTTACACAGGCAATTGCTGTAATTCCTAGACAAAGAAACAGGGAAAAGACCTCCTTCAGAGTGCTAGTGTCCTGGTGATGCAATGCCTGAGGACAGGGACCTGAGAATGCCAGGAATTCTTGTGCACTGGGATCAACAGCTCAGAGCCGGATTCCTTCACAGTGGCCGCCCATATGGGACAGCAAGAAACACAGGCAACATTTCATCCCCTGAGACAGGCTTCCTGGGGGCAAGGTGCCATCACCTTCGCAGTCTTCTATCCAAGCTTTCATCCACCCTCTGTGCTCGTCCTTGGCCTTGCTAACATGCTCACGCAGGTGCCACGGCTCAGGCACACTCCAACAGGCACAGCCTCTCTCTCTCGTCTCTTCCTTCACGGTCATTACCGTCTTTGTCAATGAGAATGAGGAACCTCACATGGTGTCACCGAGGGCATTATCCGATGACCCAGTGTCCCAACAATCTCCTTGGGAAATAGTGACTCAGGAGATTCCCAGCCCAATTCTCACCGTGTGTGCACATGGGCGTCACAGCGGTCCTCTGGCTGTCCACTGGATTGGGAGTTCCTAGGTCTCAAGACATGCCATTTGCCTCAATAAACCTACGGATTTGGACAGATGTGCACCGAGCACCTGACAGGGGATTATACAGAATCTTGAATAGTTGCTCTGTGTTCAGATATCAAAGATATTTTTTCACTTTTGACCTAACTGCTCTCAAAGGTAGGGAGATATCTCAGAGAACTGGAAGAAAAACAAATCAAAGAAGGAGCGTGCCTTAGTTGGCCAAATGGTTTGAGAGGGAAAGATGGCTAGCTTTTTCAGAAGCTATATCCCAAGTTCATGTTGTATTGTAAACTCATTTCTGATCAATAAATGAAATGAAATGATTAAGGGGGACACACACACACACACACACACACACACACACACACACCCCTAATCCCAAATGACATAAAATTCCTTGCTCTTTCCTCACTAACGAGATTAAAAAATTCTTGATTCCCCTTGCCCTCTTGACCTGAAATAATTTTGCTTCTCAGAATCCCGATGGCATATTGCACATCCTTAAAAGCTCACACTAGCCTACATGTATTTTTAAGTGGAATTACTGAGGACAGGAATTAAATATTGTCCATCTCACAATGCCCAAGCAAAGTGCCTAAATGTATCACATATTCTTTTAAAAAATGGCCTTGTTTAAGCATCTCCCTTGTGTCTTCTCATGTGCTAAGTCATACTTACTGATCTCAGTGTTTCAGAAAGGAAGGTGCTAATATGCCCATCATATAGTTGCAGATTTCTGTTGTCTTAAGTGAAGTCTTTGAGATCATTCAGCTCATAAATCCAGAGCTATAATTTGAACTCTGATCTCCTAATCCCAGTTCAAGAAATTATTTCCTTATAATAAAAACTCCTGTTACCTAATAGGCATTTTGATTTTTTTAAGTGAAGAATTTTAGGCACACCACCAAACCTGAGGAAACCACCTTGACCCACTTAATAATCTTACATGGGTCACGGATGAAGGGTCCCCGATTCAATGCCTCGGAAAATTTACCTGGCCCTGGAATCGGAACTTGGAAGATTATCCTTGGGAATGGGAAGAAATTGGAATAAGACTGCCCAAGTGTCACACGTCTCTCCATGGGGCAGACCCGGCCTGTGAGGGGTTCCGTCTGTTCTGCTGACCCAGGGGCTGGTCCTGGATCCCAGTCTCCTTCATCTCTTGCAACCACAGAGTTCTGTTGCCTGTTCATGAAGTGGCCTGGTTCTTATCAATTCTTTTCTTCTTTTCAAATCTTCAAAGAAGCTGTGGCGTGGATCTCTGATTTCCTTAGAAGTCGCTCCTTGAGATTCTGTCCAGGCATTGGCTCCTTGAGATTTTCCTGGCAGCACTGGAGGGACCAGCTGCAGGAAGGAGTGGGACTGGCCAAAGCCTCTCTAAACCCCAGCCTTAGAGCACAGTCCTCAGCATTCCCAAGGCCACCTGGAAGGCAGGGACAAGAGGCAGGGGGATGTCAGGAATGACCCAAGCACATGCCTGTCCGTCCCAGAGCCAACCCAGGCCCTATCAAAGACATGCCCACGGTAGCATCTCATCTTCTCTGACTCCCCAGGGACGTGCGTGGTCCTGTGTGTGCAGGGAGACCAGAGAGAGCTGAGCAGAACAGAAGGCTGGCAAGGGAGACAGAGAAAGGGGAGCTGTACGCTTGACCCTGGGCTGTGATGAGCAGGAGTAAGAGTCTGTCTGACTCGGGTCTCTTGAGCTGAGAAAAGTGTGGCTCTCACAACTTCATCTGGATCTTATTCTTATATTTAGATAATGGGTACCTCATTGGAGTGTGAATGCTTTAAGCTCATAAAGATTAGGAAATACTGGTTATGTCCTTTTTTGGAGGGGGGTATTGGGGATTGAACTCAGGGCACTCGGTCACTGAGCCACATCCCCTATTTCTGTATTTTATTTAGAGACAGGGTCTCTCTGAGTCGCTTAAGGCCTTGCCATTGCTGAGGCTGACTTTAAACCTGCAATCCTCCTGCCTCAGCCTCCCAGGACATGGGATTACAGGCCTGTGCCACTGTGCCTGGTCTGGTTCTGTATAAATAAATTACATTAGTTTATTACATACATTTTTTTCAACGATATATGTTATTTATTAAGATTTAAGCTGTTTCTTTTTCATTTGTGTGTGTATAGGATAGTGAATGAAATGTTATAGGTATAGGAGTGTGTATACAGTTCATATACAAGTTATATATATATGTGTGTATGTATATATGGACACACACATATACATGTCACATTTCATTCACCATCCCACATGATTTAGTTTTAAGGAGACACAATCACCATCATTCATTGTATATTGCTAAAAAGCTAAAGTTTTATCACTAACTTCCAGGTTGGAAAATTCCCATCAAAGTGCCTTCCAGCAAAACCAGCAACAGTGTCAGCCTCCTCCCAAAGACCCTCCAAAGTGTCCCCCCAAGTGTCCAGACCTGTGCCCAGCTCCAGTCTCTTCCTGCTGCGGCTCCAGCTCTGGGGGTGGGGGCTGCTGCCTGAGCCACCACAGGCCCCGCCCCTTCCACAGGCTCAGGCGCCAGAGTCCTGAGAGCTGTGACTGTGAGCCCTCAGGACGGGCGGGGGTGAGGGGCTCTGGCTCTGGGGGCTGCTGCTGCCCCAGGCCTTGAACATCACAGAGAAACCCCTAAGCAGCATCTCAACACCAGGACCTGCCCCAGCATGACACGTCTCTCCATGGGGCAGACCCGGCCTGTGAGGGGTTCTGTCTGTTCTGCTGACCCAGGGGCTGGTCCTTCATCTCTTGCAACCACAGAGTTCTGTCGCCTGTTGGTGAAGTGGCCTGGTTCTTATCAATTCTTTTCTTCTTTTCAAATCCCTAAGCCAGGGCCCAGGGCCCCAGAAGCACACTTTCAAGGATCTCTTGATAAGTGCGAAATCTGAGAAAATCAAGCCAGAAGTGGTTCAGAGGGGCGATCTTTCCCTTCTTTTTATTGTTTGATTGTAATTACTCACATAGTGGAATTCAGCACACTCTATTCTACATGCATGTGATCCGATCAGTCGTCTTTGCCAGTCCTTCCCCCCCCTCCCTCCCGAGATGTGCTTGCTCTCCTCTACTGATTTCCAGAGGGGCAATCTTTAGAACAACCCAAGTCTGAAGCTTCTCCCTGGGATGCGGATGGGGATGGGGCTCGCCTTTGTGCCCCCCAGGACCTTGCTATGCAGATCCTCTCCTGAGGGATCCTCTCTGCCCGTGGAGTGGCAATGACAGTTCTCAGAAGTCCCTGGAGAGTACCCACTCCCAGGGCAGGGCTCTGAGCAGGAGCATCTGTGGGCAGGACCAAGGCTGAACTGGGGTGTCTGCAGGCACTCTAACTGCCGCGGTGGCTCAGGGCACCCTAGAGTAGCAGATCTGAAGAAATGGCGTTTTGGGAAAGGGAATGGAGGTCCTTGGAATGCAGAGGGGGTCCTGAGTTTGCAGTGACGGGAACTCGGGGCTCCCTTCAGGCCTCTCCTGAAGGACTTAGATGCTGAGAGTCAGATGAAGTGTGGCCACCCATCCTCCACCAAGGCAATGGAAGAGGGAGCCCTGGACAGAGAAACACCGAAAAATGCCAAGCCAGGTTCTCTTCCTGTCTCAATCTCTTGCACAGAAATCGGCTAAAAGGTTGTCAAGAAGAATCCCATATTTGTAACAACAACAACAAAAAGAACAAACACAAATATTGTAAAAAACAAAAATACTGTGAAAAAGTGCACTAAAATTATCCAGTGTACAAAAACTCAGAGGAGTCGAATGTTGCCACAAAGCAGATGAAAAGAATAACCTACCATTGACCGTGAACATTCGAAATTCCACGAAACAATAGAATGCCGCAGTCCCGGCTGCAGCAAAATAACTGCGGGGGGGGGGGGGGGGGGGGGTGGAGTGGCGAGGAACTTGTGTAGATTGATACAGCAGGAGTGGGAGCCGTTTATTGTAGGACAGGAGGGGTATTTATACATTCCACACTGCTTATCTTAATTAACGTAAACTAGATACAGCAGTCAACCAATCAGGAATCTCCACACTTAATGGCTCGCTGGTTACTTCTCAAACCACTCCCTCTGGCAAAATGCCAGGCGCCATCTTGACTTGTTTACAAACTTTAACATTTGAAACTACAAAGAAAAGCTACAAATGACTACGACGATGATGATTATGATAACAATAATACTAATTATAATAATTTAAAAATTAGGGGATATACGACTAGAAAATAGAAGTGAAGCAGAAATTGGTAGCACTTTAGGTCAAAATAGGAATAAAAACAGGAATAAAATGGAATAAAAATGACAAAACTATTTCAGAAATAAAGACAAAATTGCAAAAGCAAAGCAAAGAGGACTATCCAATGAAAGACACAGTAAGAAACATTGAGGATAGAAATGAAAAAATAAGAAAAACACGTTTTAAATTATGTAGAAGATTATAAAGGAATGATAGACAAGGCAAGCAAAAATCCAGTTACATGTGTAGTCAGAGTCAAAATCATGAAAGAAGCAGGTGTTTTAGAATACAGCTCAAAAATATTTCTTAAAAGGATTTGAGTCCCTATTTTGAGGGAGCATTCCAGGTTAAAATAGAGAGATATAGCCTAGTAAAATGATGGTTCTTTAAGAATAAAGTGAGAATCTTCTAGTGGGGCAGACAGAAAGGTCAAGTCACTCTAAGGCAGAGAAAATCAGCCTTCTCCAGGGATCACTCGGTGCCAGAGGACAGGGAGTAACAGGAGTGGGAGAGCGAGCAAGAAATCTTGATTCGGTTCAGCCAGTCTTCAAGTGGGAAAAGCAGCAAACAGCTTACACTTTCAGGATCTCAGTGGTTTTGTCTTGATGAGGTTTTTTCTGAAGCAATTACCAGATGATTGGCAGCCCCTGAGGATGTGGGGGGAGGGTGGGGAGTTTTAGCAAACAAATGGGGTCAGCTGGGAATTACAGTTTCAACCCGATTAACGGTGTTGGTGATAGTGACAAAAAGTATTTGCATAAAGTAATGCGACTGCCTAGGACTGATATGTCTCCCAGCTCTATTTCTGATTTATTATTTCTCTACAGTCACAACTACATGTACACAGAGAAGAGTGAAGTTGTTGAGGTGAGAATCTGTATATATGTACAGTAGTATCAGGAAAGAGTTGATATTGAAAGTCTGGTGGAAAAACTGGGTAAACTGGATAATTAGAAGCTGTCTGTAAGCTATATTTCAGAAATCAAAAGATAGGAATGGAACCCCCACATAAACCAGGTCTGCTGCTCCTCAATGAGCTATAGCAGTGCACACATAACTATGTTTATAGCAGCACAATTTACAATAACCAACTGTGGAACCAGCCTAGATGTCTGGCAAAGGGTAGGGAAAATGTGTTTTACACACCCATGGAGAAGAATAAAATCATGCCTTTTGCAGGAAAAATGGATTAACTTGAGGACATTGTGTTCAGCAAAATAAGCCAGACTCAGAAAGCCAAGGATTATGTCTTCTCTTGTATGTGGAAGCTAAAGAGGAAAAAAAAAAAAAAAAGTGTGGAGGCGGGTATCCGTTGAAAATCAGAGAGATCTGCAGAGAAGAGGTAGCAGACCAGGAAGAGGAAGGAAGGGAGGGAAAGGGGAAATATTGGGGAATGATATTAACCTGGTTATGTTATTATACTGTGGGGATATATAAATGTGCACTGATGAATTCCACTATTATGTGTAATTATGATGCACTAATAAAACAAAACATGGTAACAAAAAATAAAAATATTTTATTTTGCTAAGCTAAATAATTAATATAAAAATATAATAACCATGTATACCAAGTAACATAGCAGAAATTTTTATAAAATATAAATTACCGGATATTTGGGGACAAGTATAGAGAAACATATTAAAATAGCACATAGAGGATATAAACATTATAATCAGTCAAATACATTGAATATGTACATCAAACTCATAACTGGAATATACCCGAGTTTCAAATGGCCATGAAATTTTCACAAAATGACTATTGTGAGTTCACAAAGGACACCTTTAAAAATCCCATAGTAGCAGTAATACAATGTTTTTGGATCATAATGAAATAGGAATCATTTAGAAAAGAGTGAATGACATAAAGAGACCTGTCTTCTATTTCCTAATCAACACGATTCTGAATCCACTAAAACTGTAATTGGCTTATTTTTTTCCCCTGGAGCAAGGTGAACTGATTATTTTGAAGAACAAACAGGAAATAAATAAATAAGACAACTCCAAAGAAGAATATCAATGGAGAGGGGTGTTATCAATGGAGAGGGGTGTTATCAATGGAGAGGGGTGTCGGATATTAACATAAATTATTAAATGTATAAAACTAAAGCAGTGTGCCCTTGGTACATGAATAGACAAACCAAAGTAAAATAAATCCCAGAAATTGGTCCAACTGAATATAAAATTAGTATTCAATAAGGCAGTCTCTCAAGTGGGTGGAAGAAATGTGTATGTGTTGAAATAATTGATTGGGTATGTGGGAAAAGATAAAATTTGAATCTACTCTTTACCTCATGCATCAGTATAAGTTCCAAATGCATCAGAGAAAAAAATACAAAAATAAAAACCATATATGCACTAGGAGAAAACTAGAATAGGGTGAAAGATAATAAATCTAGGCCAGGATGGGAGTATAAGTTGGTATAATCACTTCAGCGGTTAATTTGCATATTTGATTACAAATAAAATGTAATACCCTATATCTCAACAGTTTAATTTTTGTTGTCTTATCTAGAAATATATTTGCTCATGTTCCTGTGGATTTAGATTTCTTATTTACATTTCCTAAGAAAGAGGGGCACACCACGCCATTCAGAGACCACAGGGAGGCACCAGGTTTGGTTAGGAGCCAGGGAAAAGCCCAGGCCACAACCTTTACTGCATTTTCCTCCAGCAGAGGAAAGAAGGGCAGGGAGAAGAGCTCAGGGTTGGCTACGCTGAATAATCGCGGTGGACTCTGAGGAGCAGGGGCTGTCCTTCGTTGCCTGGTACTTGGCCCTGGTTGACTTGAGGTCGGGGAAAGTATAGTGTGGGGACTCAGGCGAGGAGCTGGTTGGGAGTATGGGCTTGGGTTGGTTGATTTGTGTATTCAGGGCAAGCTCATGGACAAGTCATTGGCTTTATCTGGAATCAGCCGGCCCTGGTAAGCAGTCTCTGCCCAGTCAGCAAGCCTTCAGTTACGTGGGATGTGAGGTGTTCCCCGAAAGCTCCTGTGGGGATGCAGGCATATTCAGAGGGGAAACGATTAGATTATGAGAGCTGGGACCTCATCAGTCCATCCTAGTCTGAATACACTGGGTGGTGACTGAAGGCAGGTGGCCATGGCTGAAGGACATGAGTCACTGGGGTATGACCTGGAGGGTTCATCGTTCTTGCAGTCTCTCTCTCTGGCTTTATGGCTGCCATGTCCTGAGAAGATCCCCTCTGCCATGCCCTCTGCCATGATGGTCTGCCTCACTTTGGGTCCAGCAATGGAGCTGGCCAAGTCCACTGTATCTTTCCACTTCTCCATCCTTAGTGCTGCCTCAGTACACACGAGACTCAACCATCTTTCTACTAAGGAGGAAGAAATGAAAAAATAGAAGAGAGAACATGATAGGTTCCTCTCCCCACCCCAACTTTATTGAGGTATAATTTACAAATAAAAATTTAACACAAGACAATCAATATATATACATATCTGATCACCTTAATAGATCAGAAAAGCATTTGGCAAAATTCAAAATTCTTCCATGATTAAAAAAATTAGGTATAAAGGAATGTGCCTCAACACAATTAAAGCCACGTATAACAAAACCACATCCAATATCATACTTCATTGTAAAACAGAGTTTTTCTGTAAATCAGGATAAACACTATTCTAGCTCCTTCTATTCACAATACTGGAGGTGCTGCTGAGAGCAACTAGGCAAAGAGAGAAAGTCACCCAACCGGAAAAGAATAAGGGCAGACCCTTCTGAAAGAGCTCTCCAAGCCTCAGAATATGACTTTCATTGTATCTTATTAGTTACCGCTGTCTACAAAGAATCTGCCACATGCGATCCTTTATTTGAGCACGTGGCTAACCTAGCGATACAAGGATTCTGTTTGATAGAGGAAAAGTACCTTCATCTGGAAACTGACGGTTCCATTTGTAGATGTACAGATCAAATGCCTTTATATCATCTGGCAGGCAATGTTTAAATCTTTGTAAATATTAATTCATTTATTTTCATAGCCACCCTTTAGAAAAGGTATTTTTATAATCTTTATTTAGAGACAAGAAAACTGAGAAAAAGAGAAATTTATTCACTAGCTCTAGGTCACACAGCTACTACCTGGTAGGTAATCAAACTCCAGCAATCTGGCTCTAGGTTGGGGGTCCTATTCTCTGTTATTTGTTGCCTTTTTCTCTCTGGAGAAGATAACTGGATCCCTGGGCATCTGGAAGTAAGCTGCGTAGGTGGCAGAATCATAAGGGTATTCATATTCTCTTACATGTGTATCCTCTGGGCCACCTTCATGTGCCCGAGAGTGAACATGGCCCAAGTATTGACTCTTGCTTTTGTTCCTCCATTTTGTGAGTTTTTTAAAAAAAATATAACCATTGCTTATTTATCTCTGTGCTCTCAGTATTCTCTTATCAATCACATGAGATTTTGAAGGTCGTTAACTTAGTCATCTATGTCCTCAACAAATGTCAAAATCTCGTTTGGTGTTTTCTTACTTATGAAAATTATTCTTCTCTTAAAAGAAAATGGCAAGAACTCTTCCTAGTTCGACTCTTCTTAGGTCATTCTGTAGTCTCACCCTCCGGGTTCTAAATACCACATTTCACCACAGCATCAACATATTCATGAGTATTCTGTGCATCCTAATCTTGCACCAAAGACAGGTCTGTAAAAAAATGATTTCCAAGTATTACTGGCACAGTTTTTAAAAGTGTCACATGGTGGTTGCAACGTCATTTTTTAGCAAAAAAGGAAACAAGTCTGCAATGATTATGCAGTGAAATACGGTTGGTAATTTTTATTCAGATGATTTCTAAATGTTTCATGTTTAATGACTCATGGAAAGGGCTATATCTGCTCATAATTTCATTCTAAATTTTGAATTCATGTAGTCAACTTAGAGAATTTTATTACTAATTCTAACCATTTTCAAATCAATTGTCTTCTTCTTTCTGAATATGTAATCCTGTTATTGGCCGATAATAATATTTGTATGTCATCCTTTATGAAATATATATGCACACATATGTATCTTCATATTGTTAGATGTGTTAAAATTTCAGCTGCATTATGATTGATTCATAATGTTCATAATTTGTTCATTTGCAACAAATTTGTTTATCAGCTTATAAACCATTTTACTCCAAATTTTATAAGATTGTAAAAAACTGAGATCCAATAAATTTTGTCAAAATCTCTTTCAGAATTTGTTGCAATAATCTGTATATTTATATAGACTATATGCACATACATACATACTCATAGTTCTGTCATATGAGGTATTTAAGAGATTCTTGCATTTTGAAAGAGAGTAATTAAACTGAGGAGTGCAGTGGTCATGTCACTGATCCAAGTCACAAGCAATGGCCGAAGTAGCTGGAATTAGAACTCAGTTCCTATGCTCAGGACATGGCTCCCTGCTGGATGTAGAAGGACTCAAGGTTACTTACAGTTATTGAGGTATGAGTTAGTCAAGCTGTTGGCACAATTTTGCTTTCTCAATCTTATCTATCTTATCTATCTCATCTGACCCAACCGAAACCTCAAGAGAAGTCACATTGGATGTCCTCTTTGTGCCCCTGTTCATCCTATTAGAAGCCTCTGTTTCCTGATTCCACATCCAGGGATCTCTAACTAGTTAATGTGTGCGACACCTGGAACCATGCAGTATGCAGGGTATCACGTCACTGAGTTTTCATATTATTTTTCCTGTTATTTGTTATTATGTTTACAATAACTATTCGTGGAAGCACTCGTGAATATTAAAGGTTTAAATTAAAGTGTAGACAGCATACAGTTGGAAACAACGTTGAGTATCATTTTTGCATGAATAGAAAAAGAAAGGGTCATTGTATGTTCATTTAAAAAACAAAACAATGCCTCTTTATGCACCACTGATGCTGGACTCCCACCGGGAGGTGCTGAGCCACTGTTGCTCTCATTCTCGTGGACTCCTCAGTACCCACTGCCTGCCTCCTCAGGAAGCCTAACAGGATCTCTTCCTCTGTGTCTAAAGTGAGCCTTTTTACCCAGCCTGCATATTACAATCAGCTGATTATCTTGTAAAAGGAATAACAATGGGGTCCCCATTCCCAGAAATTCTAAATCAGTTCTCTCCCGAGGGATCCCGGCTCCATTTTTAAAGACTGCTTAGTGAAAATCCCTGGCCTGGACGGTTGAGTCGGCTTCTGCTCATGCCCTGCCTGCTGACCTCTCCCACGGAGGTCCAGCATTACTTTCAGACTTCTTGGGCATCTCTGCTTCTCTCTCCCTCTTGACTGCGAGATGAAGGAGGACAGGATCTAAAGTTTACTTGTCTGTGTTTTTCATATTGGGGTAGTGTTGGTCACGAATTAGTGACCAAGAAGTGACTGAGATTGTTTGTTGGGATGACTATTTCCTGAAGCCTACAATTTCACCCCTAATTCCATGAGACTCTCATCTGAGTTTTGAATGCCATGAGATTGGGGCATGGTATGATTTGGGAGAGAGAGGGGTGACAGTGACTATTCCTAGAGAGATGCTCATAAAGGAACCCTTTGACCAAGACCTGCTTTCAGACTTGGTAGCAGAAGTTAGTGTCATGGCAGCTAGTTCCTGGTTTGTCAAGGAAGGAGACGTAGGCTGGGAATTCAGTCATCATGCTTATCATAGCTCCCGAATTTCTCAACACTAGCATCAACATTGTCAGCATCTGGTGTTTGTTTTCTATAGTAGATGTTTCTAGAAGGACCTTGTTAGAAGGTAAATATGCTTCTCCATGAAAATATATGAAAAGAGTTGGCTACTAAAGGGAACATTCTCCATGTGAGAATGTCCAGCACTGATTTTCTCAACGTAGGCGCCCACCGTCTGAAGTAGAAGGAAAGTTTTGTTTTTGTTTTGATTCTTATAATCAAATTTTAGTTTTTGTTCTTTTTAGAGAGATATGATAGTAGAGTGTATTTTGACATATGATATAGACTATAACTCATCCATTCTTGTGGTTGCACATGATGTGAGTTTCACAGGTGATGCGCTTGTATGAACACAGGGAAGTATGTCAGCTTCATTCCACTGTCTTTCCTGTTCCCATCCCCCCCCTTCCCTCACTCCCCTTTGTCTGGTCCAGTGAACTTCTGTTCTTCCCTCCCACCACCTTGTTGTGTGTTAGCATCTGCAGACCAGAGAGAACATTCGCTCTTCGGTTTCTCAGATTCCCTTCCTTCTCTCATATGTTAAGAAGATCTCAATTATTTTCTTAATGGTTACCATAGTTGATGTGCGCTTGTGTCTGTGTCTGAGTGTGCGTATTTGTGTGTGTGTGGAGGGGGGTACACATTTATGTGTGAGGAGGTTGGGAGGCAGAGAGGTGGAGTGTGGGAGGGGAAAGAGGGGGAGACAGCAATGGTTTGGAGAAAAGTGTGGGAGACAACTTCCTAAGAATGTTTATAAGATTGTTAAAAATATGGACAGGGCTACTATCAGACTTCTCACTGCGGACTCCATTAGAAAGGGTAGAGTCACAGAACAACAGTCAATAAAAACCAGGGTGCTCCCACACATGAGAGCATGCGGGACCCTTAACTCCAGAGGCCAGCCCATGTATGATCTGCTAACTCTGATGATACAACCTCGTGGTTCCTTCCTTCCTTCCTTCCTTCCTTCCTTCCTTCCTTCCTTCCTTCCTTCCTTCCTTCAGAGATTGAACCCAGGGGTGCTTAACCACTGAACCACATCCATAGCCCTTTTTTATTTATTTTAAATAGGTTCTCACTAAATTGCGGGGCTGGCTTTAAACCTGCAATCCTCCTGCCTCAGCCTCCTGAGCTGCTGGGATTATAGGCGGCACCACTGTGCCCGGCCAATCTGAGGATTCCTGGGCAGCTATGTGAGAAACTGAGGTACTGACCAAAGGGGTCTGTCCCCACTGACAGGCAGAGATCCACCTAATTGAAAGTAAGGGACATATGTAGTCCAAGGGAGTGGACTGAGACTGGGAAATGGGCTATGGGTAAATGTTTAACCGTGGGGTTTCTGCTGGAAAAAGACACGATGTTTTCAGTTTCACTGGCATAAACGTCCCCACCACAAGCGACTGAAGTCAACGATACTGAATGCAGGCTTGAGAAGATACGCACACCGTTGGCTCCGGCTCACCCCTGGACTTGGGACAACAGACCAAACGTGTTTGGGGACGTTGGGAAGAAGGCACTACGGCCTTCTGTTACAACTCTCCTGAACCTGCTGGACCCCATGTGGCCCGAAGGCTCTTTCTTGAGGTAGAGAAGAGCTGCTTCAGAAGGGAGATCAGAAAGGAAGCAACCCACGACTTTCCGAGAAAGAAGATGTCAGCGGCCATGGCACTACGACAGTCTGTTGGGAGGTTCGGACTTCCCAGACTGAGGTCTCACTGAGGGAAGGAGCATGACTCACAGTGGCCTCACCTGAGGCCCAGGAAGGTCAGGGACAGCTCCACACACACTCCACTTAGCAGCAGTCACATCCTGCCCCTTCCAGAGGCATGACTCACCCTGAGTCCAGCCCTGGGATCCCATATAAAATGTGTCCCAGCGGCTGGCTCCTCGTCTGTCCTGTCTCCTCAGGAAGCATCTGCGGCTGCGGCTGAACCACGGTGAGTGTTCTATGGGAATCCGGAGGTGGGTGCTGAGCTGGACGGAGACGGGGCTGGAGAGAGACTCTGGGAGAAGGAGAAGTGCAGGGTGGAGGAGGAAGAGGAAATGATGGACGAGGACAAAAGACTGGGCGTACGGTTTGCTCTGGACAAAGCGGGGACCAGCCTGGGAAGGGCTGTCCCTACAGTCTGAGAGATAAGGGCAGGTGCTCTGTCTACTCCTTCTGGTGACTGAGCTCAACACTCGGAGGGAAGCCTGTCGTAGTTACACAGACCCAAATACACATCAGGAAATGATGGTCCCACTAACTTTTGAATTTGGTGCCTACTGATATACACATGTCAGTAATGGACTTATTTATCCCTAAAATAGCACATCAGTCCCAATATTTGAATATCAATAGAGTTGTCAGCTCATTACATGCTAAGAATATTCCAGAAGTACAAAAGTGAAGACATCCATAACTCTTTGCCTGAAGTAGGCTTCTGTAGATCCACATTTAAAAAAAAAAAAAAAAAGACAAATCTTGACCCCTGGCCCTGGGAAAGGGGAAGAATCTTAATGTCTCTGGATATTGAATATCTAATAGGTTTCTATCTTAGCATTCAGGTTGACTCAGCGTCACTAAGATGTCCTGCCAGCAGAACCAGCAGCAGTGCCAGCCTCCTTCCAAGTGTCCCCCGACTCCAAAGTGTCCCCCCAAGTGTCCCCCCAAGGGCCCAGCCCCATGCCCAGCTCCGGTCTCTTCCTGCTGCGGCTCCAGCTCGGGGGGCTGCTGCAGCTCTGGGGGTGGGGGCTGCTGCAGCTCCGGGGGTGGCGGCTGCTGCCTGAGCCACCACCGGCCCCGCAGGTCTCTCCGTCGCCGACACCAGGGCTCGGGCTGCTGTGGCAGCAGTGGGGGTGGTGGAGGCTGCTGCGGTAGCAGCAGTGGCAGATGTACCTGTGGCAGTAACTGCACTTGTAGCAGCGACTGCGGCTGCTGTAGACACAGTGGTCAGCAATCTGGGGGCTCCGGCTGCTGCTGAGGACCTGGGCGCTGAAGAGCAGAGCTGAAGAATTAGAGGACAAGAGACACAAGGCAGCCTGGAGTCTAACCCCCTCCTCATCCACCCTTCCCTGACCCAACCAATGACAGATGTGCAAGGTCAGCTTCCTGAGGCCGTCCCGGTGGTACGGGTTGGACCTGGCTGCTCCGGGACTCACTCAATACTGGTTTTCAGCAGGCTGTTGAAAGTGCTCTAAGTATGGGATTCACAGCAATAAATTCACGGTCAAGTCATCATCTGAGGTTTTTATTTATTTTTATTTTTTTATTTTTTTCACTCCTCTTCTTTTGTGACTCTATCCTAACCTTTCTCCTTGGTAGGAAAACAAGTTTTCAGCTTCTGCTACCTGGAGAAGAAAACAATTTAATTAAACAATTAACAATTAATTTAATTAAACATTAACAATCCATTGGATTGTTAATGAATTAAATTTAAATACACATAGGGTTGTATTAGAATTACAATATGATTCTAACTTTTAGGAAAATATTACCAGATAGAACTCTGAAATACATAGGGCTGAATATTCTCTTTAAACAAACAAACAAAAAATAAGTTCATAAGTGTACATTTAGGCAATATTTCCATTCCCCCTGCCTTTCCGAATGTTAGGATTTGCAATTAGTGTCAACTTCAGCTGTGAACAGAGGGGGAAACTTAATGGCCTCAGTAGCAGTTCTGATTGCTGACTAGCTGTTGTGAGAATTTTAATCCACCAGGTGATTCCAGCTGTCTTTTTGGATACTCATTTTTTATTTTTATTTTTATTTTTGTGTAGTTGTATTTTTTGTGTGTAGTATTTTTTTTCTTGTGTAGTAGTTTCCCATTCACAAAAGCAAGGATGGTCAGCTTGGGGGCAAAGCATGCTATGGTATGGCAGGCATGCTGTGACAACTTTTTGACTGTCATATCTAGAGATTTTCCAGAGCACTGGGGTTTTGCTAAGCAAGGAGTATTAACAGCAGTACAGAGGTCCAGCTGAAAAGAATTACATACCATACAGTTAGAAGTTCTAATAGGGAAGATTTCTTGAAAGTTCCTTCCTAAGTTAGGACCTTTGTAATAGGGTAATGCCAGATTCGTGGGACCCCAATAGACCTCCAGGAGCCGAATCCGATGCAATCACACAGAGTCTTTATTGCAAGCTGGAGCCTGGACTCACAACCGTTCCCTACGCAGCGGTCCCAGGGAGTGAGTCCCGGTCCTTTGTTCAGTGAGATTTTATAGGTTTTGGGGGGATACTCTATGCGTCACAACATCACACAGCACGTCATTCCATACCACGGGAAAATCAAACAACAACTCTTAACATTGATCAGCACATTCACTGGCGGGAGCAAGTTGGGTAGGGGTGATTGGTTAGTACAAGAGGGGGATTCGTTTGAACGGATTGGTTTAGGCCACGAGGGGTGTACGTGCTGAACTACATGGTTTCCCAACATGTTATCAACCACCATAAACTACTGGGGGTCATCTGGCATCCCAGGTATTTCCCTGTCTCATGCTGATTGGTGGTTGCTAGGGGGTTGCTCCATAGGCTGGGCCCTCACCTAGCCTGACTGAGTCAGGGACACCTGGCACCACAGATCTCTCCTGTTATTTGCAGACAAACAACTCAGCAGGGTGGGTATGGGCTTAGGAGTGCTCTGTGGGGTTTTCCCAGGACCAGGGTCACGCCCCCTTCCTTGGACAGGCTTTGCTCTGAGCTAGAGGCTGGTTTCTCAAAAATGGAGTCACATCAGTTTCTCAATAGAAATATCCTAAAAAAATAAAAATTGAATGAAATGAGAACATTAGCATCCTTCTACCTAATTGCTATCAATTAATCAGATCTATCCAAATAATTAATGATCAGAGTATCTCCTAAAGAGATATCATTCAGATTTATAGGTTGTCTGTCAAATGTCTAAGGGTATGGAGGGGGGCGGGGGGAGGCATATGGCACTTCCTCCTGGAAAGAATGACACATAGTTTTAAGCAACGCAAACAAAAACATCATAAAATATGCACTGTCCTGGTCCTGTATCATGGTGATAGTGGGCCATCCAGGTTTTCACTGCTTCTTGTCCTGCTATTGAGGATGTAGGATTTGGTTGTAAGTCAACTTTAGTTAAAGATCTCCAAATAGATGCGAAGGTTCACACTAATAAGAGGTCCACTTGTAAGATGAGAAATATGATACTTGAGTCAGTGTATTTTAATGTTGTTGCACAAGGGTTGGTTAATACTACCTGATAGGATCCCTTTCTATGTGGTTGAAGGAAGTTCTTTATTTGATGTCATTTCCAGGAAATAGGATTTCCAGGTTGAAAGCCATGATCTTTGACATCTTCACCTTCCAGGAGATCATTATTAAAAGAGTCCTTAATTAATTGTGATTTGGGGGTAAGAATTTTAATAAGACCTGGACAATAGTGGAGAACATCTATCTCCCTTGAGGAGAGAGGATTCATAGCTTCCCACACCTGGACACACAGACCTTCCTGTTAGTATTTCAAAGGGAAGAAGATGGTGTTTTTCAAACAGGGTGGAAGGAAGGTTGTGTGAGACCAGAGGAAAGTTAAAATCCTCTGTCAGGGAGCTGGGGGCTGCGGCTCAATGGCGGAGTGCTTGCCTCGCTCATGTGAGGCACTGGGTTCGATCTCAGCACCACATAAAAATAATGTATAACTAAAAACAATTTTAAAAAACCCCCAAACAAAACTTCTGTCAGTTTTGCCAGGTGGATCTTTATGGTTCCCTTTATACATCACACTAATTCCGAGGAGTTAGGATGATAGGCACAGTGCAAGGGTTGGAACACTGGCCCTACATTACAAAATCGTTGATGAGTGAAATGTGTTTCCTAGTTGTTGTAGAATTTAGAAAGAAATACCCAGAAGGAAATAATTTTTTTTCCAAACATGATTTCCCTGCCATTAGATGCTTTAACACAATGAAAAAACACCAAATCCTGTCTTAAAATATATTTGCATTCCTGAGAAGACGGTAACTAGACTAAGACTAATTGCCATATCTCAGAAGGTCCCAAGAGCAAAAAAACTGAAGCATCCCTGCCATCCATCAGGGCCTTTCCATATTTATGGTTAGGTCAGATGTGCACTGGGAATACACATTGGGGAGAAACCGTAGGAGACGGTGTTCAATAGTATCTTCCCCAGACTCTCATTTTATAGGGATCAGCTTTCCATGGGGCAGCTGCTGTGTAAGAAAGATAACTGAAGTCCCTTGGGGAGAATGAGTCTGTCAGTTGGTCCACATCATACGTTGGTTTTGGGAGAGAATATAACTCCTCCACTTTTCCATGTTTATAATTCCATTTGAGGGTCTTTCTTGTACTCTTTTGAATGAGAGCTGTACAACGTAAGCTCAGTTCAAGAAACTTTCTTGAATTGCCTTTAAAATATCTGAAACTTTTTGGCCATTTTTAATATTAATTTGTTGTCTTGAAGAGGTTAAGAAACTGGGTTGCTTCCAGGACGTTTGAAAATCTCTGACTACTCCAAATTCATCCATATGGTCTTTGTAGATATTAGCCATTTTATCTTCTGCCAGTTGGTAGGCCCAGTCTAAGGCAATCAGTTTAGCTTGCTAGCCTGATTTTGCATCAAAAAATGGGTTAATTTATATGATTTCCACAAAAGAGACAACCGCATTTCCAGCACTGTATTTCCCTGAGTCATTTCTTAAATCCGCATGAACCACGTGATGTCTGCATTGTCCAGTGGTGTTTCCTGTAGTTCCGGCTGGAGAGTGAGAAGCTGAGCCAAGTAACACACAGGAGGAGTCTTGTTGAAAGGAAGTGGTGGGAGAGTAGCTGGGCTAATATTGCCATGAGAAATAATGACATGAGGTGACGTTAAGGGTAGGACTTCATGGGACGCGTGTTGCTAATAGAGTAGTATTGCGTATCATGAAAGTTCAAAGCTGTTTCAACAGAAGGAAGAGTGTAAGAGTTAGAGGAGAGCCCATGTCTCTTTCTTCATCTTTAGAAACTGAACCGTGGGCCATATAGCCTTCCATTTAGGGTGCACCCTTTGGCTACTCCATCTGATTATTGGCTCTAATATCTCAGAGGCCTGTTCTGTTCACTACACTTCTGAGCAAGAACTCCCAAAGCATTTCCTTTATTTTTATGCACAGGAAAAAGTTATAATTGGGGTGTTCTATGCTAGGGCATTTCCAGGACGTTTCTTGATGGTGTTTATAGTCAGCTGTGTTTTTGAAGACCAGGAGGTAAGAGTCTACTCTGAACGATTCTCTGAAGAGGGTGTATAAATGTTGAGTCATCAGAGAAAAGTTTGGTACCCTGTCATGGCAGAACATGACTAATCCTAGAAATCCAAGAAGTTGACTTTTTTTGTTGAGGGCTCAGGGAAGGAAGCACCTTTGAAATTTATTCTGGGTTTATTAACAGTTTTTATTGTGAAGTCAGGTGTCCTAAGTACTATTTGAGTTTGGCAAAATTCAAGTTTATCTTTGTAAACCTTGTGTCCCTTTGGAGAAAGCTGAGTTAAAAAATATATGCTCCCAGTTTGAGAGGCCCACAAATTTGGAGAGCATGTATGGAGATCACCTACATATTGAACTGGTGTGGATCACATTCAGAAGTTTAGTGTGCTTAAACAGATTTCAGTGTTCAAGGAAAGAAAGCGAGGCCTTCTTTGTAGTTGTGGAATGTTATATTCCAAGTGTTATCATTGGATCTTCAGTGTCCACCCAAATCTCACATGTTGAAAAGTTGGTCCCTAATGCACCAGTGTTTTGAAGAGGAGCATTTAGGGTTGATCATATCATGGACTGATTAATCCATTTACGGATTTATAACTTAATGGGCTAATGGGGGCTGGTAGAAACTTTAGGAGTTGGGACCTCATTTGGAGAAAGTAGGTCACTGGGGGCATGAATTTAAAGGGTATATTTTGTATCTGGCTCCTTCTGCTCTCTGCTTTTTGGCCACCATGGTATAAGTGACTGTCCTCTGCCACATATATCCACCATAATGTATGGCTTTCCACAGGCTTAAAAACAACCAGTTTAAGCTACCATGGACAGAAACTTCTGAAACTTCAGGCCAAAATAAATCTTTCCTCCCTGAAGTGAATCTCTTATGGGTACTTTGTCACAATGATGCAAAGATGAATAATATATCATATATTGAAGGTTGTTTCAGGTCAGGTCAAACAAATATTGATCTCTTGGGATGCTAAGAAAACACTAGGTAGGTCAGTAATTGTGAAGGCTTTGCCTCCGTGGGAATGGTGGATAAAAGAATATCAGAGGGCTGGGCACTACCATGACCAGGAATTATAGTAGTGTTGATTGCTCTCAGATCTTGTACAAAGTGCCAACCCTTCCAATTTGTTTCCTTGCTAGAAAAATTGGAGTGTTATAAGGACTAGTGCAAGGAAAAATTGGGTTTTTCAGTGTATATTTATCTATTATTAGTCCAAATGCTCTAATAGTTTCTACTTTTAGGTAGTATTATGTTAGGTAATAAAACTTTGATCTGAATGCAACTTTTCCAGTAAATGTGAATGATTTATACTACAAATGGTCTGGCAGAGTTTTGTAATAAATTATGAGTATCATTTATAGGTTCAAACTCAGAAAAAACTTTTTTGGATTTGAATTTCTATCATTTCACTTTCTTCTTGCCTAACTGTCTGGCTCTTGTTTCTTTTTGCCATTTCCAACAACATTTCTCTCTTTGGAGAGAAAGAAACGTGTATGTTGTAGGTTTTAAGATCTCTCTACTGAGAAGGTATAAGGGGCTGAAGAAACAAATAGGAAAGAATGAGAAACATCATAATCCCAGTTGGAGCTTTATAGATTGAGATGTGTGTGCAATCATAGGTTAGTTAGAAAGCCCCACTGTTTGTACTAGTTCATTAATCTGAGGAAGGGGGAGTTCAGAACAGAGGGAGTAGCTCCAGTGTCTATTAATGCACTTGTGTGTTCTCCATTTATAAAACTTTTATTTCCCTAAAGTATTAGCATGAACAAGTGGAGAAACTCCCTTTGGTTTTCTCAGAATAGCCCTATGCCTCTTTTTGTTGTTCTTGGCATTGTTGGAGATTTTTACAATCCTTTTTAAAGTGCCTGACATCTTACAGTTGCAACAGGCTTTTCTTTTGATCTTCTCTTGGATGAAACTGTCTTCTTGTCAAGGGGCTTGGTTTTTCCAAAATGTCTGCTCTGGCAACTCGACTGCTGAAGTTGTGAATTTATTATTCTGGAAGACTTACTTCTTTGCTTTTATTGGAGAGTCCAGGAAAGATGGATAAAATTTTGGGTTTGAGTAGCTGAACAACTAGGCTGGTGTCTTCTGATCAACATAAAACCAAGTTGTCATCCAATCTGTTTAAAACGTTAGAGTTTAAGAGGCTTATCATTTTGGAAGCCAGTCTCTGCCATTTCAGAATATTGGGGTTTTTTTTCTTTTAAAAATTAATTGTAATATGTGATGGACTCACAACCTTTTAAAAGACCTGGGGTATGAAATCAAGGCAGGCTTTTGCTATATGGTGAGCTTGTTCTCAATTTGGCTCTATTATCTTCCCAAAAAACTCTAACCCATTATTATCATTTGCCATTTTTAATCTATTCTTCATCCCTTATTTCTAACACTAGTGTATGAACAACTGGCGAAGTTCAGAGAAACCAGGATGTTGTAAGTGCAAAGATTTAGATCCAATTCCCTAGCAAATCTACAAAGATTCTGGTGCAGATCAGGGAATTCTTAGACAATTCTGTTAAACTTGGATTTGGTCCAAGGTTAATAGACTGGTTCAGCTGGCTCTCCTCTTTCAGTGACAAGTTTATCCTTCAAAGGAGCTGTCACCAGCTCAGTGAGACCTGTGTCTAAATAAAATATAAAATAGGGCTGGGATGTGGCTCAGTGGCCCAGTGCCCCTGAGTTCAATCCCCGGTGGCTCCCCCCATAAAGAAGCTGTCACTGTAGAAGTCTCTGCTGACGTAGTGTTCCCGGAAGGAAGTGACTGAGAAGGAGAGTGAAATCAGGAGATGGACGCTTAGACAGAGAGACTCCAGAGATGGAGGAGCAGGCATGAAATAGGATCAAAGCTGAAGTGAATGAAACTGAGAATGAAAAAAGATACACAGGATGCAACAAAGAATCGGTTCTTTGAAAAGGTAAGAAAGAGGGTAAACCCTCAGCCAAACCAACCAAAAGAAAGAGAGGGAAGACCCAGATTAACAAAATTAGAGATTAAAAAGGAGATATCACCATAGACACTTCTAAAATCCAGAAGATCATTCAAATTAGTTTTGAAATTTTGTACTCAAATAAACTGGAAAAACTAGAAAGTATTGACAAATTTCTAGATACATATGACCTGCCCAAATTAAACCAGGAAGATATAGAAAACCTATATCAAGTAATGAAATTGAAACAATTAAAAGCCTTCCACTGAAGAAAATCCAGGAGTAGATGATTTCTTAGCTTGGTTCTGCTAGACATTTTAAAGAAGAATTATAACAATTTCTCTTCAAATCATCCCATAAAGTTGAAAGCGGGGTGAGGGGGGCTCCCAAGTACAATCTATGAGTGCACTGTAACCCTAATACTAAAACCAGACAAAGACACAGCAAACCACAGATCAATATCCCTGATGAAAATAAATGAAAAAATTCTTCATAAAATATTAGCAAACCATATCCAAAAACACACAAAGAAGACAGTACACTATGACCAAGGGGGTTTTTATCCCAACATTCAAGTTTGGTTCAACATATCCAAATCAATAAATGTAATTCACCACATAAACAGAATTAAAGAAAAAATCATATGATCTCAAGAGATTCAGAAAAATCCTTTGATAAAAATCTAGTACTCATTCATATTAAAAATTTGGAGAAATTAGGGATAAAATATACTTGCCAGGCTTTATAAGACAAAACCAAAGCCAACATCATATTGAATGGAAAAAAAACTCAAAGCATTTTCTCCAAATTCAGAAACAAGACAAAGAAGTCCCTTCTCACCACTCTATTCAATATAGTTCTTGAAACTCTAGTCAGAGTAGTCAGGCAAGAGAAGGAAATTAAATGAATACAAATAGGAAAAGAAACAAATGATCTCTGTTTGATGGCATGATCCTATGTCCCAGAAGAGCAAACGCACGCGCACACACAAACGCACGCACGCACGCACGCATGCATATGCACACGTACACGCACACACCACCAGAAAACTTCCACAGCTAATAATAAACTTAAAAAAGTAGAAGGATTCAAGATCAATAGCTTTCAAATCAATAGCTTTCCTATTCTCCAATAGTGTATTCTGCTAAGAAGTCAGAAAAGCTATCTTATTCACAATAACCTCATCAAAATAAAATAGTTGAGAATTAATCTCGCCATGGAAGTAAAAGATCTTAAAAATGAAAATTATAGAACACTGAAGAAAGAGATTGAAGACAACCTTAGATGAAGGAAAGACCTCCCATGTCCTTGTGGGATAGGCAGAATTAATATTGCCAACATGGCCATTCGACCATAGCAAATACAGTTTAAATGCAATGCCCATCAAAATACCAATGACATTCTTCACAGGAGAAAAACAAACTTAAAATTTATACAGAGGCACAAAAGACCCAGAAGAGCCAAAGCATTTCTGAGAAAAATAAATAAACAATGCTGAGGTATCACGAGGCCTAATTCCAATTTATACTTCAGAGCTGTAGTAATAAAACAGCATGATATTGGCATCCAAATAGACATGAAGACCAATGGAACAGAATAGAAGACACAGAGACAAACCCATATAAATACAATATTTGACAAAAGTTTCCAAATTCTGTGTTGGAGAAAAGATAGCCTTTCAACAAGTGCTGGGGAAACGGTTATGTAAAAGAATGGAAATGGATCCCCATCTCTTATCCTGCACAAAAATCCAATCAAAGTTGATCGGACTTACAAATATGACCAGAAACATTACAAATGTTGATGAACTCCCAGGTTCAACACTCCAAGGTACTGGTGCAGGCACCAACGTTCTAAACAAATCCCTTGAGAAACAGAACCAAGGATCCATGAGGGGGATGGATCAAGTTGAAACAAAACTTCTGCACAGCAAAAACTCTAGAGTGTGCAGAGAGAGCCTCCAGAATGGAAGAAAAGTTTTGCCAGCGACTTCCCTGATGGGACAATATCCAGAACATATAAGAAGTCAAAAAGCTGAACACCAACATCAAATAACCCACTCACTATGTGGGCAAAGAACTAAACAGACATTTCTCAAAATAAAGAATATGAATGGCCAACAAATAAATGAAAAGATGTTCAACATCTCTAGCAACCAGGGGAATGCAAACCATAGTGAGACTCGATCTAATCAGAAGGGCAATTTTCAAGAATACAATAATAAAAAGTTGGAAAGGATGTGGGGACAAGATACACTCATCCATTGTTGGTGGGACGGCCAGTTAGTACAATTGAACAATTGTACTGGAAAGTACAGTGTGGAGATTCCTCAAAACGCTAGGAATGGAACCACTTTATGATCCTGCTATGCCACATCTTGGATTTTATCCTCCAAAACTAAAATCCACATACTACAGAGTCACACAGCATCAATATTTAGAGCAACCCAACTAACAGTAGCCAAGGTATGAAAAGAGCCCAAGTGCCCACCAATAGATGAACGGATTGAGAAAATGGGGTGTGAATCCACAGTGGAGTTTTCCTCAGCCATAGGGAATGAAATAAAAGCATCTGCTGGTATGTGGGTGAAACTGGAGCACATCAGGCTACGTGAAATAAGCCAGACTCAAAATACCAAGGGCCGACGGTTTTCTCTCATTTGTAGAAGCTAGAGTAAAATAAGGGGAATAAAAGGTGAGGATTGGGTATATCATAAAAACAGAGGGAAAGTCAGTGGAGTAGAAGAGGCGGATTGAGGAACAGTGAAGGAAATGTGGGGTGAATTTGACGAAATTACACTATGTGCATGTATAAATATACCACGGAGAATCCCACCTTTATGTCTACCTACAAAGCACCAGTTGAAAATAAATGAACAAATACATGAACGGAAACAAAGATGAAGCTGGAGTGCCCTTGGTGACTGTCCTTTAGAAAGGAGCTTGGGTTTGAAAGGCTGGTTTTCCACGATTTAGGTTCCTTGGAAAGTGACCAAGCCTAGAAGTGTGTCAGGTCAGTGTGTTGCTAAGGAGTATAGCGCCTCCAGGTGTCACCCTTGAGCCAGTAACATGGTTTATGGGTCCCCGAAGCCCAGTGGTCTCACAGTCAAGAGTGTGCTCAGAGTGCCAAGCGATTGGCTTTCCCATGCACCTTCCAAATGTGCGCCTCCAGATGATCTCAAGTTCCCTAAAATGTTCTTCTGGTGGAAGTTCCTTTGAGACCTCTGCCTGTCACAGATCAATGTCCCAACACTTCCGTTAAGGCTCCCCTCGTCTAGAGCATCCCTTTGAGTTGGAAGAACAAGGTCTCTTTGGAGCGGCTGTCCTTGTCACGTGGAATTGACGATGAGTAAAACTGGTCACTGTCTAAGGAGAGGTCTAATAAAAATTCACGGCAGCAATTTTTTTTTTTTTTTTTTTTTTTTAATACCAGAGACTGAACCCAGGGGTGACCCACTGAGCCACATCTCCAGCCCTTTAATTTTTTTTAACTTTCACATGACAACTCTTACCAGTAAGAAAAAAATCCTTCCCTCAAAATTTAAATTACCCTGATTCTGGGGAGAAAAAGGAAGGCAGTTTTTAGTCTCCTCTTAAAGATATAATCTGAACCCAGCTCTTCTCCTTCATGAGAGGGAACATGATGGCATCTCAAATAAAGTCCAGCCTTTACCAAAAATTTCCGGGAGGTCTGGACCTCAGGAGAAACTGGACCCTCTGCTTCAGCCCCTTCCCCAGAGTCAGGGAACACAAAGGGTTTGAGGCCAGCCCTTAACACGGAGTCTGGAATGAGCTGCCAAGGTCAACGGGGGGATTGCTCCAAGGTCCCTTCATGGTCACCAGGAATGTCAAATTAGAACACAGAATCACACAGAAGATTCTGTAAGAAGCGTTTACTTGAGTGAGTGAGTGTGACTATCTGCAAAACACAAGGGCTCTGCCGTGGTGTCTGAAGAGTCTGGTTTTGTAGATGTAAAGGGCAAGAAAGGGGTTGTCACGGTGCCTGGGTGGACAGAAGGGCACAGGCCTGTGAGTGCCGTTCCTCGTCTGTTCTGCATTCCAGGGAAGATAATAGAGAGAAGCAGGGACAAGGCATCCTCCAAGTCACTTATGATTCTAATGGCACCAGCTGGTCTACGAGGGACTAAACTGAAACGGGTAATGGCTGAAGTTAACCTCATCATGAGACTTTGGGTTACAGAGGACTTGGACTGCAGCCCACAGCTCCGCCCCCAGGCCCCTCAGGAGGGGAAGCCTGTCTGCCTGTCTGCCCTCCCTCCCTCCCTCCTGCCTTATGTGCTCCTTTTCCTCCCTCCCTCCCTCCCTCCCTCTCTCTTTCTTCTCTTGATTTTATTTTTGTCCTGGAGACAGAGATGTTCCTGTGACTGACTTGGACGGGTTTGGGACCTCCCCTAAGGTCCAGTCCAGAAAGCAGAGCCAACCACTGTGACTCTGGCAGACAGAGAACCACTAAGTTAGAAATTGATCTTGCGAGTATTGGAAGAACTAAGGAAGCAACGTCCGAAGGAATTATTTCCCCAAAGTCAGAAAACTTTCTTTTTCTAACCTAGAGAAGCAAAGTGTCAAAGATGTGGTCCCTGGGAGGAGGAAGCAGCCCCACCCTGGGCCAACACAGATTCTGTCTGGTTAGCCGCTGCTACTCCTCTGCCAGGGCTGGCCCCCTGTTGCTCTCCGTGATGTTGGAAATGTCAGGGTGCCACAAGGTGTCGCCCACATGGTCAGAAGCAAGGCAAACTTACTTCTGCAGGAGCCTGGGCTACCAAAAAATCATTTTGGCAAGCAAGCACACTGGGTGGGAAGTCTGCCGGGGTTTTATCCCTGAGCACAGCACCGCCCCCTTGTCTGTTCGGAGGAGTTTGGGTTACAATCTACACGAGATTGACTGACTTAAAGTTGAGGAGGGAGATACATTGTGAGGGGCGAGGCTCAAATGGAGACATTTTAACCACGTGGTTTTGTAACTTAAAAATGACTCCATCTAACTAAGGGCTAGGGAATTTAGGTTTTAGATTACAGCAGACACATGTTGTTATGTATTAGGAGACTCAGACGACAGGTCTAACTTTGACACAAAGAGAACATTAACCCATGAGCTAAGGGCCCTACTGCTGCTGCTGCTGCTGAAGCCCCCGGACCACTGGTCCCTCCAGAGGCAAACAATCTTTACTGACCCCTCTTCTCCTGGTCTCATCCAGGTGCCTCCCGTCGGTAGGATCCAGACAGAATTCAATGCTAAGGGCATCTGGTGCCTGTACTTCTCAGACCTCCAGCCCTGGCAGTAAAAACAAGCATCTAGTGTGTCAGAACTGGGTCGCTTGCTGGCGACGTTGGGCACAGGACTTCTCTGCCTTGCTCACCATCACACCCAGCGTATGTGCAGCACCTGGATTCTGGAACATAACAGGTGCATAATATATGTCTTAATGGATGGTGCTTGACTTCAGAGAAAGGCATTGATTCTAAAATGGATCTTTTTAAATATGACCTCAAAGAACCATGAACATACTTACAAAATCTTACAAATCACAGTCATGCTTAGAAGATTATATAAGTTGGACTTTAATTGTCCCCTAGAGGTGCACATAGTCAAGGTTTGATCCCTAGCATGGCACTAGTGGGAGGTGATGGGACTTTCAAGAGGAGGGGCCCAGGGGGAGATCTCAGGTCACTGGGGACATACCTGTAAGGGGGTTAAGATCATCTTCTTCTCTTTCCCATCTCAGCCAGAAAGTGAATGGTCTGCTCTGCCATATGGTCACATCGTGATGTGCTTGCCACAGTCCCAAAGCAATGGTTGATTGACACTGATCATGAACTAGCACACCCAACACTGGTGAGCCCAAATAACCTTTTTGTCTTTATAAATCGATCACTTCAGGTGTTTGTCAATTTAGGACTAGGATTTCTCAAAAGAGTGCTAGACTCATATCAATTATAAACATCTGTGTGAGAGTCATTAACCAGATATTAGGAATTTGCTCAGAAGTATGTTCAAAGAGTGAACGTGTTGTGTCCAGTCACTGGATCTAGGAATGCAAGGTTGGTGTATCATCATTAGAAAATACATTTCTCTAGAATAGTGTTTTTAAAAGATACATCCATGCTCAATAGGATTTAATCTCTGCTCTCATAGAACCCTCATTCAAGTAGCAAAGAAAGAAAAGAAACAGGTGAATTTGTAATGCATGGATAAGGCTGCAGGAAATAAAGTGGAGATGGAGAATAATGATGTGCAGGTTTAGTTTTATGTTGTAGTAGAGAAAAAGGGGAAGGCTTTTTGAAAGATGCCGTCTAAGTAGGGACCTTGAGCAGATGACAGAATTATTAGTTTTCTAATAATTATTAGTTTCCTAATAATACAAAGAAGAGAGTTTTCCAGGTAGCTAGAAAAGCAAGCATGAAGGCTGTGGGCAATACGTCTCCTTGGTTTGTCTGGGGATCAGCAAGTGCGGCACAGAGGCCAGAGCCTCAGCACAGACAAGAGGGTCAGGAAGTGAGTCAGAGGGCAAGGAGGGCCAGACGGGGCCTCGCCGACCACAGTAGGAAGTGGTTGTACCAAGTGTGAAGCAAGCAGAGAGCGTTGGGCAGACCCACACCTAATAAGCACACTCAGGAGAAATAGAAGGAGGCTCCGTAGAAGGAAGCGGAGGTCACTTTCCTGGGTTCACACGTGATACACGGCCAGTGACACTCCACATTGTGAGCCACCACAGGACGGGCGCCCATGCTCCATGTGTGTGGACGACAGGATGCATCCTCCTGTCCTATGTCACCAGAAGAACGGATTAAAAAGAAAGAGAAATAAAAGAGGCCAGTGGAAGAGACCTGTGGTCAGCATTGAAGCGACCCTGCTATCCAACGTGGCACCCGATCCTGAGCAATACGACCACGCAAAGATATTTCATAGAGATTGGAAGAGTTTAGCATTTTTTTAAGAGCGAGAGAGAGGAGAGAGAGAGAGAGAGAGAGAGAGAGAGAGAGAGAGAGAGAGAGAGAGAGAGAATTTTTTAATATTTATTTTTCAGTTTTCGGTGGACACATCTTTATTTTATGTTTATGTGGTGCTGAGGATCGAACCCAGCGCCCCGCCCATGCCAGGCGAGTGCGCTACCCCTTGAGCCACCTCCCCAGCCCCCAAAGTTTGGCATTTTGATATTATTCTCCACCTGGGGAACGTAGGAAAGACTCCAAGACCTAGTGAAAACATTCAGGAAAATGGATGGACATAATGATCAATGGAAATCAATGGATCTCCTTTAATGCATCGATATCTTCTATTTAGTGGATATATCAACATCTTTTTTTTAGAGAATTCAAAAATTAAAGACAAACAAAGACACCCACTTCCAATATGACTGTGTTGGGCTGAAAATGGCCTTCCAAATATGTCCTCGTCCTCATCCTGAAACCTGTGAATGTTGCCCTCTTTGGCAAAGAGGGGCCTCTGCAGTTATCAAATTCAGAATCTTGAGAGAGTGACATTATTTGGGATTATGGGAATGAGCCCTAAATGGCATCACCTGTGTCTTTATGAAAGGGGAACTGGGGGAGAGTTAACCCAAGGAAGAGAAGGCAATGCTGTCACAGAGACAGTGACTGGACTGAGGAGGATCAAGGGGCAAATGCTGGCCACCACCAGACAGTGAAGGAGAACAGGAAAAGATTCTCCCCCGGGGCCTTGGGAGAACTCACGGTTCCCTGGATTTCTGCCCAGTTACATGATTTCATATGTCTAGCTGCAGAGCTGTGAGAGGTTGAATTTCTGTTGTTTAAAGCTACCAAGTTTCTGGTAATTTGTTACAGCAGCTACAGACAATTAATACAACTAATAACTCTTGTAAAGAACATTGAAATAAACCCATGAAAAATTGGGAAGAATGTTTAAATACATTACTTATAACTTGAAAGAAAAAAAATGAATGGATGTTAAGAAATATACCATTTATATAGTGGATAATGCAATAAAATATGAATGTAAAGTAATGTAAAATTACAAAGCAATCTTAATCAAAGCCAATTTTTAAAATAGAGTTTGCAAAGCTGATTTCTAGACCTATTTGAAAAGGTCAGTACTTAGTTACAGCTAGGAAAATTTTCAGATAATAAAAAGGAAAAACTTTGTGTTTCTAATGCCAAGTTATGTAATAATAAATTTATAAGCTTTAAAATTTTATAGGAAATACTAGGAGATGTACAGAATGTTTCCCATATAAAAACTGAACCCAATTAGGGCAGGGGGTGTGGCTCAGTGGCAGAGCGCTTGCATAGCATGTGTGAGGCACTGGATTCCAATCTCAACACCACTTATAAACAAATGAATAAAGTAAAGATCCATCAACAACTTTTAAAAAAATTAGCCCAATCAATAAATGGACAAAGAAACTAAACAGACACTTCACAGAAGAAATACAAGTGGTCAACAAATATATGATAAATGTTCACCATCTCTAGAAATTAGAGAAATGAAAATAAAAACTACAGAGAGATTCCATCTCACTCCAGTCAGAATGGCAATTCAAGGACACAAGTAACAACAAATGTTGGTGAGGATGTGGGGGGAAAGGCACACTCATACATTGCTGGTGGGACTGCAAATTGGTGCAACCACTCTGGAAGGCAGTATGGAGATTCCCCAGAAAACTTGGAATGGAACCACCATTTGACCCAGTTATCCCACTCCTCTATATATACCAAAGGATTTAAAATCACCATACTACAGTGACACGGCCTCGTCCATGCTTACAGCAGTTTAAGTCACAGTAACTAAGCTATGGAGCCAATGTAGGTGCCCTTCAACAGATCAGATGAACGGATAAAGAAAACGTGACACACACACACACACACACACACACACACACACACACTGGAATATTATTCAGCCTTAAAAAAGAATGACTTAATGACCGCCAGCAGATGGATGGATCTGGAGACTATCATGCTAAGCAAAATAAACCAGTCCTCAAAAACCAAAGGTAGAATGTTGTGTCTGATATGTGGAAGCTCACACGCAACAAGGAGGGGAGAAAGGATGAATAGAGGTTCAGTAGACTAGACAGTTGAGTAAACAAAGGGGAATGAAGAGGAGGGAGGGGGCTCAGGATGGGGAAAGACAGTGAAATGATTCTGACAAACTTCCCTAATGATGAATGCACCACGGTGACTCTCCTCAGCACGTCCGACCACAAGACTGGCATCCTAAATAGGATACGATGGACTCCACATTTGTATAAATATGTCAAAATATACTCTACTGCCTTGTATAAGTAAAAAAATATATAGATCGGAAATAAATACTGGAAAAGGAAACCGTGTAACCAAATGCACTATAACAGACCATAGGCATCACCTAAGTGTAATAGCTGTGATGGACATTTGAAGTAGTGGAGATAGGACGAGGGTCAAGGGCTGAGGGCTTTCCCAGTGCAGTCGTACTGGGAAGTGGTGGGGCTTCCAGAGGTAGGGCTTGGTGAGGGGTGGTTAGGTCACCGGGCCACCACCCCCAAAAGGGATTACTGACTACTTTCAGGAGTGGGGTAGACATCAGGGGACTAGACTGGTTATGAGAGCAGGTTGGTATGAAGCTAGTCTGGCTTTCCCAACTCAACCTTTTGCGCTCTCTCTCTCTCTCTCTCTCTCTCTCTCTCTCTCTCTTTCTCTCTCTCTCTCTCACACACACACACACACACACACACACACACACACACATACACACACACTCCCATTGACCTCACCAGAAGCCAATGCTAATGCCATGTCCTTGGACGGCCAAAACAATGAGTTAGATAAACCTCTTTTCTTTAAACATTATTCAGAGTCAGGTCCTCTCCTACAGCAACACAAGACTAAAACAAATTAAATCCTAAGGAAATGCTTAGGTGACTGGCTCATAGGGGAAATGGTATAAAAATTTTACTAGTGAAAGAAACTACAAATTGTCTTCTAAAGTGACTGTACTAATTTAAAGTCTAACTAGCAGCACACACACACACACACACACACACACACACACACACACACACACAAGGTGTTCCAGTAGTTGACGAAATAAAGTTACTGTCCGGGCCTATAGATATTATCGAATGTCCTAAATATTTTCCAGGAAAAATGTCACCATATTTTGTTGTAATTGGCATTTCCCTATAGCTGATTTGTCCTCCCTCCGATTCCTCCTCTGCAGGCTCTGTCTTTCTAGTATGTGATGATGGGCCCCTTCCCTCTCCTTCCTGGATCATTCCTGGTTCCCTTGGTAAACAGGGAAGGGAAAGTCAGAAAAGCAAATGTCCTCTGAGGAAACGCAGTAGTCCTCACCCTGGTCCACGCTGCATTTCTAATTAGGCCGAGGGACAGTCCCTGCAAGAGGCAGCACTGAGGGCACCTGAAACAGCGAGTGAGTGACTCCAACAGAAGTCAGCTCTGGAAAAGGCATTCCCACTGAGAAAGTCAAGACGCCAAATAGGATTTGCCAGAAGCCCATCTGCTCAAAGGATTCATATAAATAATATGGTAATTGTGTCTTTTTTCTTGGTCACTCTTTAGAAGTTTACCAACTGTATTTATTTTTCCCCCAAAGAAGCAGCTTTTAGTAATTAAGTTTCTTTACTGTTTTTCTGTTTCCGAGATAATTTATTTATGCTGTAAATTCCATTACTATCTTCCTCTGGCTTTTGATTTGATTTTCTTTTCTTTGTTAAGAAGGTTGCATCATTGACTTGAGACACATCTTCTTTCTAATGTAGAGCTTTAGGCCATAAGTTACCCTCTAAGGACTGCGTTAGTCCTTCCCTCTGGTGCCCGCGCTTTCATTGTTATTCAGGTAGAATGATTTCTAACTGCGCTTGTGACTTCCTCTTTGATTCACAGATCATTTGAAGCGTGATGTTTAATTTCCCATATGTTTTGTGAATTTGTAGGTATCGTTCCGTTATTGGTTTGTTTCTATTCCATTATGGTTTGAAAACATCTTTTATATAATTTCAGTTCTTTTAAATGTGTTATGGTTTGTTTCAAGGCACAAAATAAGGTCGATGTTAATGAATGTGTCAAGTGCACTTAAAAAAAAAGAATTTGCTTTGGCTGGAGATGCGGCCCAGTGGTGGGGAGCCTGGAGTGCCAAGGAGGTGTGTGCATGTCACCCCATTCTGACTGCTGACAGGGCCCGGGAGCAATGACATCCCGATAGTGTCAGCCACATCCTAGTTTTGAAATGACGTCGTCCAGGAAAAGATATGAGAACTATTGGAAAAACCACTAACCACGTGGTTTATCAAAAAGGCATAGAAGTCAAACCGAAAGAGCTTCCAATGGCCAAAGCAGAAAAATTTTCAGAAAAAAATAGATAATGAAGCATTGAGTTATAACTCAAAGTATAGCATAAATAAATATACATGAGCTCAAACTGATATGAATGACTGAATGAATAAATAAACGTGCTATCATTTGGGTATGAGGTGTCCCTCCAAAGGCCCCTGTCAAATGTCACTTAAGTCGAATTCATTGACAATGATAATTAAGTTGATTTGTCTCAGGTATTTTGTCACAGCAACAGAAAGATAACACGTGGGAAAAGATAAAAATATTTTTTACAGCAGAATTCCAAATAATATGAATGATATTAAAGGGTATTTAAAATTTTAGTAACTTTTGTTCTCAACAAAAATCTGAATTTTGTTTTGTAATGAAATCTCTAAATTAGTCCAAGAAAAAAAAAATTTCATCCCTTCTGAGAGAATAGTATGTCTCTCTACTTATTAAACTCTCTCTGGAGCATTTTGTAGTTCTTATTCATTTGGGATCTGATCCTTTTTATTAAGATGGTTTCTAATTTTAAGCTTTGTGTCGTTATATAAATTGTCATTTCTGTTCCTAATTTTAATCTAGGTTATACTAGTATATGGTATCTTATTAGGAAATTTTTCTTAATAATACCAAGAGTTTGCACATTGAAATATTTTATGTTATCTGAGTCTAATACATTTAAAATAATACCTTTATACCCTACTTTCTAATAATTACATATCTTTTTTAGATTTTATTAAATTTCTTTAAACTTAAAAAAAAACCCAGTTTGGATGAGGACATGGGTTATGTTATAGATAACGTTTATATTCCATTTTTCTAAGACTTGACATTAAGATCTAATACTATATTTGATCAAATTCTTTTTTAGATATTACTAATGCATTCATTTTTCCCAGATTAATGAAGCTTCATTTTTCACATAACCAGAGCAGTTCTGGCTCTGATGTGTCAATTTCTTGTTAGGACAGCCCTGCACAGCTGGTGGACTGCCAGTCATAAACACACGAACATAGGGCATCGGACAGGGAGAGAGATGGAGGACAGGAGGTCATTCCCACAGACAGACCTGCAGAAAACTGCCCACTCCTGGACCACCCCACCTCTGAATCCCAGAGTTGGTCATAGCAGAAGTGACCTCAAAAGCAGGTGATTTCAGTATTCCTAGAGAAGACATGTAGGCTGGGAATTTATAGCTATCTCCCTTGTCATGTGCAGTGACATGGTATAACCTGGTCATCGTCGGTCATCTACTTTACATCATAGGTACCTCCTGAAGTGCTGTGTGAGTGTATACACTACATGTAACATACTATTAACCTTGTGTTACATTAAGAGTTGGTTACCTTTATGGCCCTTCTGAAGGTGAGAGGAACCTGCACCACGTTTTTAAATGTTCCTTGTCTATTTCAGTGTTTCAGTGGGTAAAGGTGAAGAGTTGTTTCTCTTATAGGAAAGATCTTTTCCTCTAATCATCTCTCTGAATATTTGTTGAGCAAAAAAAAAAAAAAAAAAAATCAAACTTTTTTTTTAATAACTGCAACTGTGTGTGTACATGTGTGTGTGTGCGTGTGTGTGTGTGTGTGTGTGTGTGCGCGTGTGTGTATGCATTCACTTGATAAACTCAGAGCTATAAAGGATTTGTGAATTGGCATAAGTCTCAAGGCCACCTGAGTTCTCTTCAAGAGCTACTTAAATGGAATAGAATCATACACCTCTCTCTCTCTCTCTCTCTCTCTCTCTCTCTCTCTCTCACACACACACACACACACACCATTCGAGAGAAAAACTAGGAAGTTTCCATTCAAAAAACCCTTTGACAGATAAACAACCATCGGCAATTCAAGTCAACTAGACAAACATGGCAGCCTTGGAATTCCAGGTTGAATGGTTACTAGAAGAGAAATATGCAGACAGGGCACCTTGCCTGAGGGTGTCTCTGTCCCCAGGTGGGAATGGAGACTTGATGAGGTCTAAAGGTGTGGGGGAGGGTACAGGAGACCTGGGGTGCACCATCTGGGATCACCACCCTTGGCTTAAATCTGGCTGGAATACGTGGGAGCTAACCCTGGGTAGTCCTGGATTCCTGGTGCCAGAGGTCTTCCTAAAGGACTGAGAGGTTGGAGGGAGGTTGGAAGGAAGGCACCCCCAACATCAGACCCTCGACCTGAAGTCCAAGCTCCAATGTGGTGCTGGGAGACCCCAGGCTGAGAAAAGAATATGAGTCACCAGAAGTAGCCGTCTGACTCCACCCGTGGTCCCTGAGAAGCAGCCTGCGCATTCCCACTCCTGTTCTCACGGGAGGAGCAGAGAGGCAGGGAATGTCCGGAGTGACCCTAACGCGCTCCACTTTGGCAACAGCGCATGCTGCTCCTTCCAGAGGCCTGGCTCACCCTGAAGCCCAGCCCTGGGTCCCTATAAATGTGTCCCTGCGGCTGGCTCCTCGTCTGCTCTGCTCCTCAGGGAAGCGTCTGCGGTGTGTCTGGGGGAACAGGGTGAGTGTTTCCATGAAATCCAGGTGGGGGAGAGGATGAGCAGGAGGAGACGGGGCTGGAGAGACTCTGGGAGAAGGAGCAGTGGAGGGTGGAGGAGGAAGACCCACAGTGAAGGTCGGAATAAGGGTCTGCTCTGGACAAAGCAGGAGCGCTGGGAAGGGCCGCCTCTGAGCTCTTACAGGGAGGTGGTAAGGGATCCGGATTGCCTCGTCCCTGGCCTCAGGCTGGCCTGCTGCCCCCTGGCCCGTTGTTCTGAGGGAAGCTTTTTCTGACTATGCACGTCCCAGATTTCTTTTATACACGATTCTCTGCCAATTTCTGGTCTCCATTTCTACATAGATTCACGTGGGTACAATTGCAAAACACTGAACTTGTCCTTGCAATGGCCCGAGAGGTCCATTCCAGTATCTCCAGTGCCTCTCGATCTAGTAGCTAAGACATCTGTCGAGGAAGAATGAAGATAATCTGGAGATAAATGTAAAGGGATCGCTCTCCTTGTCTCAGAGAGGTTTCTCTAGAAGTGTCTACTTTAGCTACCCTCCCTGTCACCCTGCGGGGGACTTCAAAATGGGGAAACTTAACAGCCTTGAACACTGAGTCACAGTGTGTCTTCCTTTTCTTTTTCACTCAGGTCTCTCCAGACCCCACCAGGATGTCCTGTCAGCAAAGCCAGCAGCAGTGCCAGCCTCCTCCCAAGTGTCCCACTCCCAAATGTCCCCCTAAGTGTCCTCCCAAGTGCCCAGCCCCTTGCCCACCTCCAGCTCTGGCGGCTGCTGCAGCTCTGGGGGTGGCGGCTGCTGCAGCTCTGGGGGTGGGGGCAGCTGCCTGAGCCACCACCGGCCCCGCAGGTCTCTCCGTCGACGACACCAGGGCTCTGGCTGCTGTGGCGGCAGTGGAGGTGGCTGCTGTGGCAGTGGGGGTGGCTGCTGTGGCGGCAGCGGTGGCGGTGGCCAGCAGTGTGGGGGCTCAGGCTGCTGCTGACCTGGGCCAGGAGATCCCTGAAGAACAGGATTCACCTAAAGGGCAGAGGACGTGTTCCGGGCTTAGGGGTGACCTCCGCCTCCCTCCTCCGCTCTCCTCTGCCCTGATCCATCCAATGACCCTGCCAGGCTGGCTTCTCAGAGGCCACTGCAGCCCTGTGCATTTTGTGAATTCGTCTTCTTTAGCCTTGTGTCAATATCTACATTCATAAGATTATCGAAAATAGCCTAAAGCATGTGCTTCACAACAGTCAATTTACTTTAAGCCTCAATATGACTTTTCTTAAAAAAAAATCACTTTTTTCCTTTTATCTAAATTCTGGTGCTTCTTGGATAGGAAAAGAGATTTTTTTAAAAAAACTGGATTGCTGGAAAATCAGTCTAATAAACATTAATAAATTACTTCTTTTAAAATGCATTTATTAATGTACTGCGGTAATACTAAATAGTGGGGTTCATTCTGACATGATCACATATGCATGGAATATTCTTCATGTGTTTATACCTTCAATAAAATCAAAAGTTCTGCACTATTTGTGAATCTAATTAATAAGGGTTGACTATAATTCCAGACAAATTTAACTTTAGAAAATACTTTGGTCATGAAGTAGACATGTCACTCAAATTCTTTAGACAGAAAATCCTACCTATGTAAGTAAAAGTTGACTTGTTGCTTTATACTCACATTTTAAGGCAACATACGCCTGCTAAAAGATTGAGGTTAAGGCAGCAGAGCTGCCTATGTCCATCTTGGGAACGGAATGGGAAAAGGTACTGGTCTTTTAGCTGCTCTCGCTGGTTGTACTGTGGATATATGGTTTAGTTAAGTACTGTGGAGACCCAATCTTTAAAGAAAACCCATTTGCAGAGACCCAGTAGTCAGGATTGGAATCCAGCAAAACATTTTCCTTCTCTCCATTCTCTGTCCTGGAGGTAAAGAGTCCCCTAACCACAGAGCTCTGCTGATTTAGGGCTCTCTTCCAGGACAGAAGCACTGGACATGATAGAGCTGGTCTTGCAGACCTGACTTAACCATGTGGTATTGCAGGAAGCTCAGATGCATTTACTGAGAGCAAGTACAGAACTGAGGTGGGTGTCAGAGTAGCCATTGAAATGAGCCTGGTTGGTTGTTGCTGCTCCTGTTCTTACACTCACCACCAGCTGAAGTTACATATTTTTTTTTTTCTTTTCACTTGTTAAGTGCCTCTCTTCTTCTTCCTGGAGAAGAGTGGACCTTATTCTCTATGTGAGACAAAATGTACGTGCTTCAGGATAGCAGTGTGCAGCCATGAAAAGAGAGCACTCTGGCTTTTTGAAATGTAGTGAGATCCATGCAGGGGATTTATTTATCCTCGAGGGTTTTGAGGGGCTGAAGAAGTAAAAGGAATTCTTGGAGATACTCAGAGATCTAGAAGCATCGGGGGTAGGGCAGCATCACCCAAACTCCTGTGTGGTCCTAGGACCTGCCAAATAGCTGTGCTGGCTCAGGATGCTAGAAACAAACAATCCTCCTTGCTGCACCCTCCCAGAGAGCCCTGCTGGGACAGCTCACAGGACACTATCCGAAACTCTGGTTCTGGAGTTCACCCAACAACATAATGGGGGTGGGAAAGGGCGGAGGTCAGTGGCTGCCATGGCTGGGACTGGACGGACAGGTCACAACCTTTCTAGAATGCAGTCCAGGTGAATTGAAAGAAGAGCCCTCTTCCTCATGCCGTCCACCCGCTTCAGTCTCACGGATGCTGATGCTATAAGGGACCTGACTGTTAATCTAGTATATATTCTTAACTAGCAAGTCTCATGGAACAAATTAACTAGGAGGGCTACAGGGAGCTTTTTAAAAACAGTAGATCTTCCTAAGAAGAGCAGTTCATTAGGCTAAATGACACTGGTATTCACCTGCATCCCGGCAGAGACCAGATCCCAGGTCCTGTTTTAGTCCCCTGCCTCCAGAGATGAGTATCTGCAGCTATGATCCTGTGAATCTACTGGACTATTACTGCATGGATTCACAAGTCTGTGATTCTATGAGCTGGTGTCCAAAGAAACAAATGGGAGGAAACTTCTAGGGACTTTTGGAGATAACCCCATGACTCATCCTGGAGCTGGCTCCTGTCATCTGACTTCTCCATGCCTTGCCTCCAAAGCCTATAAAAAGGGTGGAGCACAACCCACCCACCTGTTTAGGTGGCACATGGATGCAGTGTCTCTCACCAGGGATGTTGGCGTTGCCTGGAGATGTCAAAACCATTAGTGAGATCCTGACCCTACAGAGCAGGAAGTGGACCTTACCAGATGATGTGAGACGTAAAGACTGGCCAATATGGGACAGCCCTTCCTACATGGATGGAGCCTGGTCTGAGTTATACTCGCAGTGTAAAGCACCCTCATCCATCCATCCATCCATTCATTCATTAATTTGTTCACTCAGTTAACGTCTCTCTGGTCTTATGATGCTAGATGGTGGCTGTGTCTAGTTACCAAGTCTTGAAAATAAAAATCATAGTGGGGACAGCTCCATGGACAGCTAGGTTGTGGAAGTCTGCCTTTCCTTTTTAGAACAGGCTCCTACAATCACAGATAGCCTGGCTGGAAGGGGCTTCCCTAACTAGAGAAAATGAAATGCCCAGAGAGGGCAGGACACTGTGGAGTCACAGAATGGGGCTGTAGTAGAATCAGAAGAGCTCAGCTCTCCCTATTTGCACCCTCAGTCTCTTTTCTATCTTGTGGACATGAGTTAAATTGACCAGCTTTGGGGGTATTTCCTTCCTGTGAAGTGCAATGTTGCATCCTACATACAACATAGCCCACTTCTTAATGACCGACTGGTGGGGGACTGAAAAGTATGGTTCCTAAGACAAGACGGACTTTAATGCCAGAGGCAGTATGTCATGGTGAACAACCAATTAAATCTGTAGTCCCTTATGCCTTGGTTCAAATTCTGGCTCTGTGACTTCTAGCTATGTGAGCCCGGGCAAGCTATTTGTTTCTCTGAGACACTACTGTGAAGACTAAATTTGAAAAGCTATTCATGTGAAGGAGCTGACCCTACTAAGAGGTTGCTGCTTTCCCCTTCCATTAACAGAACGTCAGGCCCGGATAACCCCTGAGGAGAGATGCTTCGAGGAGCAGGAATGGATGGGGACTTGGACCAAAGTCCCTCCCCACTCATCCCTCCCATTGGGAGAGGGACTGGTGGGCATAATAGAGGAGGTTATGGAGTGTGACATGCCCATCAGGCAGGGATGACAGGAGGAGGCAGGACACTTCCCAAGCCTGGGGCAGAACCTCCTCTTCTTATTTCTTCCAAATTGTTCAGGAGCACCTTATAAGACCTGGCCGGAGGTGGGAGAATATGAAATAGTGGGCTTGGTATTTTTTTTTGTTGTTGTTGTTGTTTTGGAAATTTGTTAGCCTAAAAGCTTATGGATTCAGGGGAATCCAGGATCTATTCTGGACAAATAGAGGGGCATCTTTTACCTGAGAGGCTCTGGCTGATCCTACGTGACATTCGGAGCCAGTGTTAGGCTCAGACTCAACACTAGCCTCTTACACTGAGCAACTCAAGGTGGCTCAGGAAGGAGAGTTCAGGCTCTGGGAATAGACAGGTTTGGGTTCCAGCGATACTCCATCACCTAACCATTGAGATAGTCAGGCCACTGGGTCTCAGTCTCCTCTTATGTAAAAATGAGGCTAACATAACCCTGCTCACAAGATAACTGCAAAGATTAAACACGGACAAAAAGGCTAAGAGAGCTCACGGTACAAATTAAGTGCTCAAGAGCTATCATCCCACCTTTCTCTCTAACATCTACTGCTCTGGGGAAAGGAAAGGTGGCAGGATTCCAGGGTGGTGCTCTGCCCAGATAGAAAAGCCAACACACGGTAGTGATAAAGATCATGTCTGTGAAAGCAGGTTTCCTGCATACGAATTCTGGTTTCTCCACTTACCTACTTTGGAGGAGAGTAACTCCCTAAATCTTTCCGGGCTCCAGTTACATCCATCTGTGAATGTACCCACCTAGTCGATTGTTTGACACCTAACAAGCATGGAGCTAGGTGTTAGATGCTCCTATTATTGTGATCACACAGGGTTCATTGGGCTGTGGTTCCCCCTACTCCGGGTTCTTGGGAATCTAAGCCTGGAAGTGAGACCCAGGAAGGGAAGGAGGAGGAGGTCCTGGAACAGATATGTCTGAGGAGAGACCGTCTAGACCTGGAGTCTGGGATCATCAAGCGCATAACCAGTTTCTCAAGTGTACTTGGAATAACTTGATGATCCATGGCACAAGACATTTCTTGGGGGCTAGTTGCTATTCTGATCCAGAGAACACTGGACTACATTCTTGTGCCCGAAACCTAGAGCAGCATAAACCACCAAGAAAGCCCCCTGAACAAATACCCAGATCCAGGTAGCAAAGCACAATGTACCCAACATTGCGGATCTAGCTGTGTCTTGGACAAGTCTTTGAAGACTCCAGTGGCCTAGAAACAGCTCCATTAGGGACAGATTGCATGGGCATCACTCATAACTTCTAGGAAAAGAAGGTAGACTTGTTTCATGAAGAAGGCAGCAGGAATCATTTTATCTGTTTGGGAAAATTCAAAGTCAAGCCGAGACATGCCCTGCCTGTGACTGAGGAGCCAGGCGTACTGGGGAGGAATCTCGCCAATGCAGCATCAGCCCTGGTCCTCGTGATGTCCGGTGTTTCATTAGATGCCATTAAATTGCCTCATTGCTGCCCTATAAAAAGTCTCCCGACTGCCGGTTCCTCAGATCCTTGCCTCCTTGCAGTCTTGGTTCTTCCAGGAAAGAAGGTAAGTCTCTCGGCCTGGGATAGGGACTTGCCAAGAAACAGAGCCGGGTGAGGTTGGGCTGGAGAGACACAGGATGAAGGACGAGCCAGGACTGGACCCTGGACAGCCATGAAGACAGACCACGGTTCAGCCGGCGGGAAGCCTGGAGCCGGGGACGCGAGAGTCCAGGGACAGGTGTAGCAAGTGGTTCTGTGTGGGAAGGGAATGCAGAGACCTGTGCTCCCCACACCCCGTCTCGGAGTGCGCTTGTGGGGTGTTCTCTTAGGTCCACTTATTAGGGAAGTAAAATGAGGTCCAGCTGATCAGGGAGAAAACGGCAGACACGTAGCCAACCTTGTCCTTGTTCTTGGCTCCTGTCAGGCTCAGCTGGAGCCTGGAGTTAGCTCAGGGTCTGTTGACGTCGGTTTTCCTTCTGGAGACAGTTGGCAGCTGCCAGGGGTAAAGCATTTGGGTGCCCAAGCATTTGGGTCCTTTATCAAGGACCTCTGGAAGGTCCTGGACTGCCCGTCACTCTGTCTCAAGGGGAAGCTGCATATTTCTCTGGAAGACTTCCAAGGTTCACAGTTTTGATGAGACCCCTCTTTTCAGATTTCACAAAGCCACAGCAAGATGTGTGACCAGCAGAAGCAGGCCCAGTTTGCTCCATCTTGTGTGAAAGGTTCAGGATTGGGGTCTGCCCAAGGGTCCAGTGGTGTTGCTGTTCAGGGCCAGGGTCCAGGCCAGACCCAAACTGTCTGTGTGACAGGCCCTGCTCCTTCGCAGCCTCAGACCTTTGTGACATACTTGGCTCCAATCCCAGCTCAAACCTATGTGAGGGTCCCAGCTCCCTGCCAGACATACGTGAAGTGTCCAGTTCCCTGCCAGACGAAAACCTACGTGAAGTGCCCGACCCCCTGCCAGACGTATGTGAAGTGCCCAGCTCCCTGCCAGACCACCTGTGTGAAGTGCCCGGCTCCCTGCCAGACGTATGTGAAGTGCCCGGCTCCCTGCCAGACGACCTACGTGAAATGTCCAGCTCCCTGCCAAACCCAGACGTATTACGTCCAGTCTTCTCCTTCCCAGACCTACTACGCTCAGGCCTCTGGGGGTGGCTCATCCTCGCAGGGCTGTGCCCCTGACCCATGCTCTGCTCCCTGTTCCACCAGCTACTGCTGTCTGGCTCCCCGGACCTTTGGGGTCAGTCCCCTGAGACGCTGGGTCCAGCGTCCTCAGGGCTGCAACACAGGATCATCAGGCTGCTGTGAGGATTCTGGTTGCTGCAGTTCTGGGTGCTGCGGCTCCGGGTGCTGCGGCTCCGGGGGCTGCGGCTCTGGGGGCTGCTGCTGTTTGGGAATCATCCCCATGAGGTCCCGGGGTCCTGCGTGTTGTGACCGTGACGATGACTGCTGCTGTTAAATATAAAAAGATGGGCCTGCTCCAGAGCGCACAGCCCCGCTCTGCCTTCTGAGACCCTCACCAGCTCTGTCCCCTCCCCGGCCCACCTCAGTGATGCAGAACCTCCTCACTCCACCTCTGTCCTTTGCTTCTTTATCACGGCAGCCTGCCAAGGTTAGCGCAAACCCCAAACTTTGGCAAGAATAAAACCATGAATGCAATGCCCGGTGGCTTCCTGTCTGTCTCTTTCATTCACATTCGTGCTTTTCTGTCCGAAAAGCTCTCTCTCTTCTCACTCTTGTTTTTCAATTAGAAGAATGATCTGCATCAACATGAGCAAGCAGACCAACCTGGTCAACCCCCAGCCTGGGCCCTCCTGCCTTCTAGAGGGCTGGGGATAGCTCCTCCATGCAAGTTAGCAGGATCTGAGGCTGAAGATCTGCCCTCTGATTAGTCTTAGGAGAAGGTCCGGACAGGAACAGGCTCTCATGGCCGCACGACTAACATATGTAACCTCTTGGGTTTTTCTTTCTGGATGTTGAAGGGATGGGGAAACCCAGTCTTCTCTGAACCATTGCCAGATGACGGTCCCACTGCTGTGGCTGTAGCTTGAACCCACAGGGGACTTCAGTAGATTGCATTTTCTTATCTCATAGGCCACAGGGTCCAGGCCTAACAAAGAGTCTACAGCTCTCCTGAAGTGGGTAGACACTGCCCAGGTTGGCTCTGGCCGTCAGTGAGAGGGCTCCACGGGGAAGCTGAACGTGTGGGAAGAGCTCCCATCATTATGGGAACGTGTGGGAAGAGTTGCCCATCATTATTAGCACTTCTTTCTCCTTTGCACGGCCATCTGTGGAGGGTTCTGTTGGGTGGACTTTTATAACAAGAGACTCCAAAACGCACACATTAAAAATTGGGCAGTGGGATCACAACTATTTGAAACAATGCCACAGACCTGATGCCCAGGAAAACACACGTTTGGTGAATGCATAAAAGAATGAGCGAGAGCCGGGGAGAGTGTGTTACTGAAGCAGTCTCTGGTTTGTGCTGGGACCCCGGCAGAAAGTCAGCTTGAGTCGTTGGCTGCCTTTGGATATCTGAAAACACGTAGCTGCTCAGATCATGCCCCACTGCCCATCCAAACAGCTTAAACTGGCGGCCCAGCCCCTGGAGGCCACCTCAGAGTCAGGGACAGCCCTACTGGGGACCTTGTGCTCCTCTGGGATTCCCAAGTGGGAAGGTGGAATATGCTTATTCTGCAACTTATATGAGCATGAGGTGTTTTTAATACTTATCACTTAAAATTATATAACTAGCCAGAGCTATGTAAGAATGTTATTAGTACAGAGGTTGTAGATCAAAATCAAAACTGGTCAACTTCTAGTTCCGTACTTGTTCTAGGAATAGCCTTACTCAGTTTGGGTTTTATGGGTCTAGACCCTGTCTGAGTATTGCTTATAGAACTCACGAGCTAAGTAATTCCTGAAGGCCTCTGTGGTCTAGTCTGCAGAGAATGGCGTCCAAAGAGCCCAGCCCAGCGCTGATGTATCACAGAATACTGTAGGGAATCCACTCTGCCACCCATCACATACTTTGAAAAATCCTGTTTTCCATTCCTTTCATTATTCAACCTCCACAGTTGCTTAATAATTCCTCATTAAATTCCCCAATATTCTCTAATATCCAGGCTCTGTGGCTTCTTTCATCTCTCTCTTTACTGACCGTGTTCCTGCCCTCTGCTGCCCAAGGCTCTGGTCCTAACCATGCGGGTTGAATCTTTCCAGCTCCCTCTTCATCTTCTCTCTTCTCCTCCCAATCTTGGCGTCTCTGTTTCGGAGAAATTGACGGAGGAACAAAAACCTCCTCTTTCCTCCTGCTATCCTAATTCCCTCTCTAGCCAATTCTATTGATTTTGTGTGGGAGGAAGGGAAGGAATTATAAAGCTTAGAGACAAAAACATGAGATTTTTGTGGTTGCTTAGGAATATGGAGTAAGGAAGAGCAGGGAATGAACCCCGACTCATTAATAAATCTCAATCGATTACTTGTCTTAACATTCCCTTTTTTATTTTGTGGTATCACAGTATATATTGCTCTATAACAAGTGAATGTTGAGCCTGAATTCTGGTTAGTGCATGTAATTGTATCTTTTTTTTTTTTGTTTGGTATTCTATCATTTCTATCATGTGTCTAGTCGATGATTTATCTGATCGTTCCCTTATTACTGTTTTTTCATTTATTTCTCTTGTGATTTTCTCTTCTCTGTCTCTTTCTTCTTTTTATTTGAGTGGCTATCAAGGCTTTTAAAATGTTTCCAATCTAACACACTTCCAGAGAAGTACACAAATTATAAATTAGTGCTCAATGAACACACTTGTGTGACCACCACCTGGAGCCTAGAGAGTCAATGTCATTTTGAAAATAAATACAGTCCCCAATCGATCCCCATGAAGTGGAGTTTGGAGAAGGCACTGAACAAACCTTTGGAAGAGCCCTGCCGTGGGTTTAGGAGACGGGTAGAAAAGACAGTGTAAAGAGATGTGGCCACGAAGGGAACCAGACTCTGGAGGCACCCAGGAGCACCCCCCAGTGAACCCTAACACCCGACAGTGGGGACCTCCTCTTTTATGGGCTTCAGGAGACTGAGCGGCCTGAGGCCTGGGCGGTTTGGAAGAAGGATAAGCAACTTGTGTCAGATTTTCATTCATTCACCTAATAAGTAGATTCCGAACATCTACTCTGTTCTCAGCACTATTCCTACCATTTTCAGAGCTTATAGGAGAGAGAGAGAGAGAGAGAGAGAGAGAGAGAGAGAGAGAGAGAGAAGAGAATATAATCCAATAAACAAAGTGAAAGTGAAGATGCATCTATGACTGGAACTATGAGGGGAGAATCCAGAGTGCCCACGTCGTGGGAGATGGGAAGTGTAACTTGATCCCCAGGTGGAGTAGGAGTCAACGACAGAGTGTGAGGGGAGAATGCTCTCCGGGCAGAGGTCAGAGCACAGGCGGATTCTGTGGAAGGAGGGGGACCAACAAGAGTAAGGATCTGGCAGGAAGGAAGGGTGGACGAGGCGACAGGGCCAGAGGGCCTGATGGTTCTGCCACGTCAACACTGCCCCTGCAGAGGCATCCAAACCGCCCCCGAGGAGTGTCCAGCAGGCAGGTGGTACCACATCAGTAGTTGGGCCTTCTCTGCAGGAAGACATTCATATTTCTAGAGCATATTTAACAGATAATCCAAAACAGTTGCCCAACAGCATCAGTTTGCCCTCCTCCCCCCTGGCTCCCACCAGGTGCACCTCCCCTTCTTTGGGCCCTATTATAAATAAGGTGCTTCCCAGTGCCAGTGTCCGGTGGTCTTTGCCTCTCAGCATAAGGCCCATTGCTGCTTGACACTGACGCTTATTTCTAAAATTGATGGCTGTACCCTTCAGAATATTCCATTTCAGGACATTCTTAGATTAACTAACAGTTCAACATGAGCCTGCTTTTGATGACTCAAAAAAATGTGATGCCCTATTTCTTAGGTTAAATAATCCAGACGTCCTAATTCTGGGTCCCTCCACAGTATGTACCTGAGACTAAACCACCAGTGATTTAGAAGGAACGGTAAGTCCAGAAGATGAAATCCAACCCCTGGGAAACTGAGGAGAGTTCTCTTGGGCAGGCTAGGGGGCTGCTCTCTGGAATTCAGAATGAGTCTGCTTCCCCACAATTTTTCTGAAGTGGTAGAAGAAGCCTGCAGAGTAGAGTTCTAAGGCCCTTCCCTGACTAGGATAGTTTTTATGATGTTTCCTCTTCCAGGAAAATGCTTCTGCAATAATTTCTGATACATAAGGCTAATGCATGCAGGTAGACTTCCTATTTCACCCAAATCCATCATGAAAAGCAGACTTATATAATCTACATTTTTATTTCACACCTATTGTAAATAGATTGTGATTAAATACATAGCCAGTATTATTAAATACCTGTTAAAAAGTGACTCCAATCTATTCTTGAAACCTAAAGGGAAGAACAGAGAGAATTGCCTTTTATTTGTTGAGGGCCTGCCATGTGCTGGACATCGCTGCTCCCTTTACACATGATATTCTCTTACCTGAGCAATAAAACGATTGATCTGCACTACTTGGCAAGTTGGGGGTGGGGGGAGAGACAGCGGGCACCGTGGTAAGAGCTGGACCTTTGAGTGTTTACTGAGCCTACGACTCCACACAAGTAACATGATCTCTGCACGCAGGCCAACTCTGTCCCGCAAAACTGCCTAAAACGGTGCCTAGCACATCTTAGCTAAGTGACACAGTTTTCCTATCCTCACTTGGAAGGATTGTGCCAACAAATATGAAAAGTGACTTGGTAAGAAGGTGACAATCCTGTCAGATAAAAAGTGTTGTCTCCCAACTTTTCCTACCTCTGTCCTTAGCCCAGCTCCACCACATAATTTCAGTTATCCCCTTGAGTAAACCGCTTTCTCTTTGGGCCTCCATTTCTTCCTCTGTAAAATGGGTAAGTTGGGGAAGGCCATCATCAGGGCCTTCCCCAGCTCTCACAGCCTCCATGTCAATTCCTTGGTTCTTCCTCAAAGTTCAGAGGTGTCTTCCTGAGATGCTGGAGATGGGCAGAGGTTGATGGGTCACCTCCTCCATCTCTGGGAACAGCCCTTCTCCTGGGGTCGGTGCTGGGCAAGAAGGGGAATCTGAACAGTCCTGAGACAGGAGTCGGTGGAGAAAATGTCCCAATCAGATCTGATTCCTGTAAGCAGCTCCACCCCTGGAAGGCTGCCGCTGACCTGATTACACATCTGCCGGGTGAGACAGACGGGTGTTGGGTGGGCTGGGCCCCGAGGGACGGAGAGGGGGTGGAACAGCATGTGCAGCACCAGGCTGAGAAAGGCCGGTGGTGAGTAATAGTAGCAGAGATCCCGTGGCCAGCCTCCTGTTTGGCCCACACGGACGACCTGCTGGGAGACCTGTTCATCCTAACCTACCAGCCGGGGCACAGCGCGAGCCGGGAGCCAGGCCTTATTTGCTTTGTTGTCTCCCAGGTCAAGCACAAGGTGACACTTAATATATTCTTGCCGAATAAAGGACCGAATTTTCCCCCATTCCTGTGCCTGTCCTATGGAAGGTTCCCCATGTTGTCTGACTCCATTCTGATTACTCAGGGGACACCAGAGAACACTCATGGGTTCAGCTTCTAAGGCTTTCTCAGACCGGAAAACACCAAGCTAGATCCTGTCTACTGTCACGAAACCATCGTGGTGCCAAGCGCTCCGCATAGCCCTCCTCAGTCACCCCGACTCAGCGCGTCCTCTGTCCCTCACCCTGCCTTGGGGGCTGCTCGGCCTGATTGTTTTACTACCTGATACTTTGTTCCACATTCATCTGTTTATTGTTTTGCTTTTCCTGTTGGAATAGAATCCCCCTGAAATTGGGGGGAAGCAGCAAGGTTAAATTTAGTTGTCATGGTCTTTTGGAATCCCAAAGCAATTTTAAATCTGTTATCCCATTTAAAAAGCAGCTGTAAGATAGTAAGGGAAAGATTAATATCATTATTGCTTTGTGGTAACCGATGAGAAAACTGAAGTTCAGAGAAGTTAAATGAACGGACCCAGATCCACATGGTGGGGGGCGGGCGGGGGTGGGCAGGACCCAGAACAGAACAGAAGTTATGCACACAAATCACATTCTAATTCTCATTTTCATGACAGTTGGTGCCCCTTGGTTCCTTCTACTCTCTTTCTTTTCCTCGTCCGTCTGCTTCTTGTCCCCTTTGGTTCTCGTGTTCCTCTGTTCACCCGAAAGAGCTTTTCAGAATGAGCCTGTTCCTTCTAAGACAGATCTCCTAAAAGCTTGATTTTCAGCGTCCCTACGATTAGGGACTTTTAGCCTGGGATTGTCCCAGGGAGGCTCCAGAAAGCCCAGGGATAGTGGAGTTTGGGCTCCCGTCTAAGGAGTTCCCACCTGATCCCCACCTGGAGACCTCATTCCCTGAATGAGCCTGCACTGACCACATGCTCTGGACTCCGGCCGGGTGGGGGAGCACGAGATGAAGGAAGCATGTTCTCCACTGTCCAACAACAAAAGTAAATGATACTTACAATAAATGAGGCCTTACGGGCCCGGAGCATGAAGAGGCTCATCTTGTTTGGAGGGGAAGGCTGGGTCGGGCTACGAAAATCCCGCAATAAAACTTAAGACAGAGTCGGGGAGAGGACAGTGGGCTCTCCCTTGAAATGGACTTGCGAGAACCGTTGAAAGCCCAGGAGGAAAAGGCCGCCCTCTGGAGCTGATTTGCGATGGCTTCTGCTGAGGACCAGAGGACCTGTTCTGGGACCACCTTCAGCAAAGCTCACGGGTGGAGGTTCCTGCACAGCAGCAGGCGTGTGCAGGTGGTTTCTTGGGCTCAGCCCACCTGGAGAGTGAGTCCGGCTAACGTAGGGTGGTCTCCTCTCAGAGTTCCCATCCTGTCCAGAGACGGGTCTAACTTACACCCTCATCAGCAAGCTCCCCAGAATAACAAGCTTGTGGGTTTCACCCTTAGGCAAAAGCAGCTACTCCTACAGCGGGAAGAACAGGAGCTTTGGAATGAAACACCCCAAGGTTCTGACTTCTCTTCTATCACAGCAAGTTCAGTGAACTCAGGCAGGAGGGGTTTGCTTCTTTGAGTCTTAATTTCTTCAATTCTAAAATAGAAATATCAGTAGTGGCTTTGTGGCTCTATTGTAAGGGTTAGGTAAAATGACACACGGAGATTTTACAAGCCATTGTGGACATTCAACCTTTGTGTTTTCTTATCTTTCCGCCATCTTTGATGGTCATTTGTGT